>NC_136509.1:68153883-68176383 GCF_053919585.1 Euprymna scolopes
TATCTTAAAGAAACCAAATCCAACAATCCTTTGATAATAAATTAGTCAATAATAATTCAAGCATTAATTTACAAGACAAAATAAGGAAATGAATCTAAAAGTTTTCTTGCTACGGCTAAAATACTATGAAAATTCAATACAACAAAACCAGAATACAAAATCACTTGCAATTTTGGTCAGAAAAATATGGTAATTAATGCAAGGCAAAAGTATTTTGCATGTATTAACTATACAAAAAAGTTGCAAACTTAGAAAAAAAAAATGAGTCTGTGAAAATTTACTAATCTACAAAATAATATAATAACAAGTATCATAACCTTAATAATGGTAAAAGTGTTTGCTAATGGTCTGAGAGATTAGAGTTCAATCCTTGCTCGAGTCATACCAAAGACTCAAAAATGTTGTTTTCTTATTAAACACTGGGCCAACAGTAACGCTCTCTCCAACACTTTGATGTAGTTACTCCTTAAAAAGGAGCCTTCGAGTCACCTTCGACTATATTTGACTATTTTATTTTAATTAATTTCAATTAATTTAAAACTTTATTCATGCTGTGTTTTCATTTGTTTGTGTGTATACAAAGAAATCTAATGCAATAACTTTAAACACCGATAAATATGATATCAGTTCAAACTATATGCTGATAGAATAGTGGTCATCTGTGACATCATAGACTGTTACCGATGACCAGTATCCTATCGATAATGTTATTAGTGCTGTCTACGGTGGTATTCATCAATATGGCCATCTCACATAACGTAAGGGACATATGAACTAATGAAAATAACTGTAAAAAAAAGAACACTAACGTTTAAGTTTTAATTGAATAACAAACAATGTATGATGCTGCCAGATTATTATATTAAATAAAATAAATCTTATTAATTGTTGTGATTAAATAATCAAGAAAGAAATGATAAAGCCAAAAGCAGTTAAGGACTAAATGGAAACTGACCTGGAGGATATATCCACGAGCATAATCTTCATAGGACCATCCAAATCCGTGCAGCACCTGGAGCACTTCTTCATGCTGCAGGACACTAAAGAGTCGATCCAATAAGATCTTGAGGCGGATAGGTGTTGCCTGTGCACCATATAGCATTAAGCTGGCAATGTCAAACACAATGTTTGGTTGAACTATTTCTACCTGCATACCCATATTGAATATATGTTGATATCCAAGTTTGTCCAATGCTGTAATGATAAAAGAAAAGAAAATTAAGCATACATTTCAAGATTTTAGATACTAACAAATAAGCTTAATTCATGACAGAATCACAAATATATCTAAGTTTCACCCTATGCCTTCACCCCATGAGGCATTCACAGCAAACACTCGACTGGCTACAATCACTATCAGTAGTTTCCCTAACTCTCTATCCGTGCCTAAAACTAAACGAAAATTCCATGAACAGTACTTTTCCCTGTCCCAGAACTGATCATCTGTGGAACACAATATCATGGAACTGCTCTCCAGTCGACTATAATATGGGCGTTTTCAAGTCATAACCCAAAATAAATCAACTCATCCAATTTTCACCATCACTGATCATCATGATGTTGTATCACCTGACACCTATTAACCCATATCCCCGTGTGGCCTCTGTACCTTGATAAGCAGTGGCTCTATGGTATTAAAAAAAGATGTGTGACTGACAGGTAGGAGAGATACAAATCACTAGATCATATGGTAGATGGACTGGAGGAACGTCTGACATTTGACTCAACTCTGAACAATAGACTCCAAACGATAAGAGGCTTAATGAACAGGTACTAGAGGAAGAAGTGGAGAGCCCACTCGAGACAGTGACATCACCACCAACAATAATAAAAGCAAGAGAGGAGATCCAAGTGAAAGAACTCCAGAAGAATCAAGACCAGAGCCAATAATTGCAATTTAACCAACCAGATCAAAAGAGAGAGGCACTAAATATCGAGAACGCTCAGACTATGCAATAATATTTCAACGACTAGGTATAGAAATAAAAATAATAACAACTAAAAATAGTTTCGAGAGACAATGGATACCCTTTGGACAGGCGTTTGTGTATGCGTCTATAGTGAAACAAGGATTGCATAATGAAAAACTGCATCTTTTGTCTAGTGGCAAGAAGCAATAACCCCGAATAAGCTGAGAGAAGATATTTACTTATTTATATATATGTATATAAATATACATTGATCTTTATTATGAGAGGAGGAGGAGGAGGAGGAGGAGGAGGAGGAGAACGACGACGACAACAGCAACAGCGGCAACAACAACAACAACAACAACAACAACAACAACAACAGAAAAACGAAATTTTAAGACAAGAGTATAAAAACACTATCTTTAATATCTAGTAATAAATAGGGTGATAAGTAATACGATTGTGCACCTAAAAACAAGAATAAGTTTAAGGCTCCAAAGGTTTATACTAGAATTATCTGTAAGAACCCATGGGGTAACGGATAAAGTACTAAGAAAAATTCAGTTGTAAGTAACCCATTTCTCGAAGTTGAAGGTTCAATCCTCAATATAAAGTGATACAAAGAATACAATTGCGAATTATTTAAGATTTCTACCTGGCCATAAATGATGGAAGAGAAGGATTTTGTTTAAAATTCCATGCAGATTCCCGAGTTCAATAGAAAGATTCCTGAGTTCAATAAGAGACACCTGAAGAAGGTCAAAGGTTACATCGGCCGAAACGTTGTTAGAATAACACTCAAGATGAGAATAGTAGCCGAATAATACAAATCATCCAAAAAAAACAACATTATTTTGATTAGAAGGCAAAAAAAATGATCTATCGTTTCTTTATTAAAAGACAAAAGATGATAATTTGTTTGGCCAAATTTGATATGTGTAATAAGTTAACGACACTAAATAACCAATAAGAGTAACAATTTAATAGACAAGTTTGCTACAAACAGTAATTTATTACTTTTCCTTTCTCAAAACATATAAGAGTGTGGAGATATTAGGACCTTCAGTTGACAGACAATACCACTGATTGGACTTAATTAATGTATCTTAATTAGCCCATATTCATTGAAAAATCAACTTCATGGAGTATTGCGCACTTTGTTAAACTTGTTTGTTTTTCTCCTTTTTTATTTAGTTTTTGCTTTTTTTTTATTCCCACCTCCCCCGAAACGAAATTATTGTTAAAAGACCAATCAGACAATCTTTTACATGGCGACACAATGAGCGCGATTGTTTTTTTGGTGAAATGATTTTTAATACAATATTTATTGGGGAAAATAAAACAAAACAGAAATGAATAAATAAAATGTGCAATACAACATTTTTCTGTTATGAAATCATCTAAAAAAAATCTATCTCTCCAATAACCATCATCTATTTGTCAACTAACATAAAAAGAGGTGATTACGAGAATTGCAAAAGAATAAATAGAAAAGAAAAAAAAGTGTTAATGAGAATTGTAAGAAAAATAAAATAGAAACGAATATAGGTGGCTACGAGAATTGAAACAATAACAGAATAGAAACGAATAAAGGTGGTTACAAGAATTGCAAGAATAATTTAATAGAAATAAAGAAGTGATTACAAGAACTGCAATAATAATAAATAGAAAAGAAAAAAGGTGATTACAGGAACAGCAAAAAAGAAAGAAAGAAAGAAAAAATGGAATAGAAAAGAAAAAAAAGATGGTTACGAGAATTGCAAGAATAACGGAATAGAAAAACAGAGGTTAATGTGATATCAACTTTACTTTAAACTCGTATAGATTTTTGAGTTCGACAAAAGTTCTTAAGTTTAAAAAGAGGCACCTCAAGATGGTCGTTGATTACATCTGTCAAAACATTGTAAAAATAACAACCAAGATTGGAATAGTAGTCTGAATAATCGAAATAATACTGATTATCTACATGTTGGGTATTAGATGAATTATTTTTCACAGATCTAGTTAGAACCAGTCGGGGATATGTCCTTAATCAGTCCAACAGTGACTTTGTTGTTGTCAGGCTGAGGAAAGATGTTACTCATTCTAGGAGGTCCATACTCCCAGACTTTACCTTCACTCTAAGAAAGAGTTTGTTGCAAATTGTTTAAGGTATCAGGAAATGCCGGTAGATCTGCTCAGACATTTTTTGTAGGCCAGAATTCATTGGCTTTTCAAAACCCCACCTGACCTTTGTCTAACTTCATGCAGAGGATGTAAATAAATATACAACATAATCAGCCTATTATTCTGTTCTGATATGCCCACCCCTCCATCCATGGCAAGTTCACAAAGCATTATTTGGAACTGCTTAATTTCAAGTTATTGATTTTATCTTTGCACATCAATATTCTTGGAACTGTTCTGACAGAATTAAATGGATACTAACTTCCTTTCTCTATTCACTCTACTCTTGCAAATGTGAATGGCCGACTAAAAGATTCATCCAATCTTCATGTGTGCATAATTATTGAAACGTTTCGAACTTCTGATTAGTTTGTTTTCCTTCCATGTTGCAAGGTATTCTTCCTAACCAATCGCTAGGTCACGTAAAAGTGACGTTTCCATGTTTCTAATATTGTCAGTAGGCATAAACATTCGTTTCACTTCACACGTCTTGTCGAAAAACGGTTTTTCTGACATGGAAAATGTTTCACAGCTAAAATGGTTGAGCAGTAATTAAAATACTTTCTTTTTTTCATTGTTTAACAGAATTTTTAAGAAATTGTTTTGAATACAAACGCAAGATTACATGTGATGAAGAGCCAACTGTTTTATCCCCCCCCCCCCATGATGAACACAAAAATTTTCTATGCTTCAAGTTGTTTATATCTGCAAATATTTATTCATGGTGTTTTTTTTTTGTAGAGGAAAATTGTTATTTTTGCTTTTTGACTTTGCAGAACATGACTAAGGAAAAATCAAAAGAAAAAGAAATAAAATCAATAATAATATCAATGTTTGGTGCATTTTGGGTTAGGAAACCAGTATCTTCAGACAGTCTGGTCTGATAGCACCAATAGTTTATTAATTAAGCTTAGAATTATCAATATGAAAATAATAAGGGAATACAGATGACATCCTCCCATGATGCAAACTATTATTATCTTTAAAAGAGTTCTTTAACATTTAATACATAAATTTTCTAGCTACTATCAATGTGTAAATATCATAACACGAATAACAGAATCTACGGGTCTTCAAGTTGGGTGGCGGTTTAGAGGTTGCTTTCTATATATCAAACTTGAAAGATATTTTGTCATACCAGCATTTCATTACTCAAGATTGACTCAACTAATTATGGCAAGCTTGCTGTTAACATAAAACTTAGAATCCACAAATCCATTTGGCAAAATCTAATATCAACAAGTTTTAAATTGTTTGGTTTGGTTTGGGTTTTTTTTTTAAAGAAAAATTATTTTTACTTTTGACTTTGCAGAACATGATTGAGTTTTGCAAAACGAAAGAGAGAAAAAACAATAACATCAATGTTTGCCGCATTTTCATTCAGGAAGCTAATATGTTCAGAAAGAATCAAGTGTTTATTAATTAAACTAGCAATTATCAATATAAAAGAATACATGTTTTATATGCAATGATAACAACAAAAAAAACAACATTTGTTTGTTTTACAAAGTTTAAATAACGTTTTTTAGGACTTTTACTTGGCAAGCTGAAAAAGGTCTAATTCAATAGACAACACAAAGAAAATGCCTATGATAAAAAAAATCTAAACTATATGAAAGTAAGTGGGGGAAAAAGAATGGAACAGAGATTGCTCTCTCAAATATTTACTGATAAAAGTTGAATTCATCTGCAGGGTACTAAGCTGGCCTAACAAACTGTGCACAAGTCATTTATGCTATTCTTATTTATTTATTCATTATATATATATATATATATATATATATATATATATATATATATATATATATATATATATATATATAAAATAGAAATAAAAAAAGGAAATACAGTTTAGTTCAAGCAGAAAAGAAAGGAAATAGTTGGGACCATTATAGAATGAAAATTGGAGTCTATCTTAGAGGAGGGCAGTCGGAGAGGCATTGGGTGAAATTAGGGAAGGTACCAGCTATGGATATACCTGTCACTGTGATGGAGTAATCAAAATAAGAGCATATTTTTCCCCCTTTTTCCACTCCCTGGGGAGTAATAGAAAACAGAATGTAAAATCTGTAGCACCAGCAATGAGCCACTTCTTGGGGACATGTAAATAATGAGGATGCACTAGAGACATTAGTGTAAAAAAGTCTGGCTTTGTAGAATTGGAACCATCATGACCGCCACCATCTCCTCCCCACTCGACCCACACATGCATGGAGAGGTAGAAAGGTAGAAAGGTGATGGGTCTTGATTGCTGCTGCCTATGTTTGGAGCCTCACAGACAAACACTGTAGTTTTAATGCTGTGGTTGGCAAATAAGTCATTAACTAGAGAATTGCCACCAAATCTGCTTGAAGCAGTATTTTGCCCATCAAATGATAATGTTAGTAAAGCGGGAATATAGGGGGGAGTAAAAGTGTGTGCGAGGGAGGGGAGGGGGAGAAGTGTCGGAAGAAGCTCCAGCATCCAATTATTAGCCAGTTTGTGGAGAACCCTTTCATAGATGCCATTTCTTTAGAATGAGAACAGTCTTGTGGCGACAGGATTGAGAAGCATGATTAAACATAAAACGAAGAATGTTTGCTAGCTTACACCTTTTTCTCGGCAGACATTTGAGCCGACTGAACAAGAGTTCAGAACTAAATTTGCTTTATTAAGTATACACATACACATTTATATACCGAATATTGTTTTAATGATCTGTATAAAAAAATATCATCATCACCACTAACACTACCACTAGAGGGATGTCAGAGGCTAAGAAATTAACGATACGGGCTGACAACCTGGATTTGCCAAATTCGAATCCAGTTTGTTACATATAAACACTTTTACTTAGGGATGCTGGCAACCTTCACGTGTTCTTTCCCATAAGATGCCGATGTCTTCGTAGAAATAATTCTAATTAAAAAAGATATTAAGAAAACGAATGTCAACAACAATTATCTGATTTCATAGGAACAACAACAACACCATCCAAAACATAATCTGCTACCCCCTTACAAAAAAAAAAAAAAAAAAAAAAAAAAAAACGTGATGACAGCAGCATTTGTTGTTCCTATTTACAATGCCTCCCCACGGGACAGAGTTAGACACCAGGGTCGTTTTTATAACGTGGAGAAAAGGAACAAAAAATTAAAATTGTTTCAGTCGTGAAGGATTTCTCCTCTACTGAGAGAGAACGAGAAATTGAAGTTCAGCATTTAGTCAAATTATTAATCATAGTCTAACTTTGAACAGATTAAATTTTGAGATATCTAGGTTAAACAACAAAGTTACAGAAAAAGGTCAAAGTCACAGTTTTTTGGCAATAACTTTTGTTCTATTCGCTACTTGGCCCATACTGTAGACAATGGAGTCCTGTATCATATATGATCTTGATCTTGAAATGTTTGCTTTAGATGGAATTTTGAAGGAATTTCCTTTTCCAAATTTTACATATGAATATAGATTAGATAACAGTAATCCTGATCATATAAAACAAATTCAACCAAATAAAAGCAAAAACAATTCAATGAATTTTTGGGTGCTTATGCACTTATGTTACCGTGCTACTTTTTAAATAGTATTTTCAAGTTAAAGTCAAGGATCGATAAAGTTACATCATGCTTCTTTTTTCACGTTTCTGAATCAAGTTATTTCATAACAAATAGACGAGTATTAGAACAAGTGTTCTGTTGATGAGTGATTTGTGAGCAGGATAATCTTTTGGTCAATAAGGAAACATTTCGGAGTTAAATGGAAAATGTTTATTCAGATACACAACTCATGTGACATGTGAAAGTAGTTTTGCATTGTGATTTGCCATTTTGAGGTAATTATAGAAAACAATTAATGGAAAGGATATTATGAAAATATCGATAAGGTTCTAAGAAATATAGTAAGAGAAAAGAAGAGAGAAGAAGATAGGGTGAGAGAAGAAAGGTAGCAAGGAAGAGAGGCGGTAAAGAGAAAGAGAGATGGAGTTAGAGAAAGAAAGAGAAGGAAAGGTGATAAAGTGTAGAAAGGGGGTAGAAAGGAAGAAATAGAATGTAGACAGGGTAAAATAGAGCAAAAGGAGATTATGTAAGGAGAGAAAAGATATGTGAGGATATATATATATATATATATATAAGTTATAAAAATATATATGGCAATTAAGCTACACAGAATATTTCGCATTGCATCCACGTTAGGATTCGTCAGGCTTATGCAAAGAGTTGTTTGCCATATATATTTTTATAACTTACTACCTAGCTCTACCTATGTATTTAGCACTGTTGAAGTAAATACTTAAAGTTTAAGCATAAAATTATACTTTCGTACATTAATTTGTGTGATTAAATGAAGTAGTCATTATATATATATATATATATATATATATATATATATATATATATACATACAGGGTGACCCCCCCCAAAAAACGGCCCCGCGTACACTTTATTAATTACAGTTGGGGACCGTTTTTTCACCCTGTATATATATATATATATATATATATATATATATATATATATATATTGTAGGTATTTAATTATTATAGTAAAAACATAATTGTATATATATATATATATATATATATATATATATATATATATATATATTGTAGGTATTTAATTATTATAGTAAAAACATAATTGTATATATATATATATATATATATATATATATATATATATATATATATATATATATAGAGAGAGAGAGAGAGAGAGAGAGAGAGAGAGAGAGAAAGAAAGAGCGAGGAGATTAATGTAATTATTTCTAAGATACAGGTTCAATCCTGTGCTCATAAAAAGGATATAGATAATTTGTATATTTTCTTAATTATGAAAATTATCTACAGATTATTTTGAAAAATAAAATGATGTACAAAATTAAATAATAGCTGATATTGATATTTGACACCAACATATGAGAAATATGGAATTTATTTATTTAGCCTAATTGAGGATCATCAATTACTCTAATCAATATTCACATTTTTAATTTAAAGGAAGAGAAAACAAACAAAAAAATAAACAAGTAAAATGGTATATACAGGGTGTCCTAAAAAGATGTATACACACTTTAAATAATTTTAAACCAGATGTTTGTTTTTCTTTGCAGATTAAACTCATCGATCTTAATGATGGCAGCAAGGCTAATCTTTGAAGAAAAAATCATTCTAAAATGCTACTAGAAGCATGAAAACGCTGTTAAAGTGCAAAGACAGTTTAGGAGTATGCATACATCTTTTTGAGACATCCTGTATATATATATATATATATATATATATATATATATATATATATATATATATATATATATATATATATATATATATATATATATATACTACTTCATTTACTCACATAAATTTAATATACGAAAGTATAGATTTATGCGTAAACTTTAAGTATTTACTTCAAAAGTGCTCAATACGTAGGTAGAGCTAGTTGTGGTTGCTTCTTGTTTAAAAAACACCATATAAAAACAACACTAGCGAATAAATACTGGGAACTCAAAGAAAGCGGACATTCGCCGGTAGTCGAATGGAAAATAATGAGACAAGCTACCACGTGCAGACATTTAGACGACCCATGTAAATTATGCCTCCATGAAAAATTTGCTATCCTGTACTTTAAAGAACCTCAAAATCTATTAAACTGTAGACGAGAAATAGCAAACAACTGTGTTCACAAAATAAAACTTACTCTAGGATAGCGATACAAAATAGCCTTAAAACTAACAATAACAATAGAAAACAAACAAATAAATAAATTAAATAAACATGAATACACATAAACGATCACACATATATGTATATATATATATATATATATGTATATATATATATGTGCATGTATGTGTGTACACATAGGTATATTTATATATATAAAAAAAAAAAAGGAAGGAAAAGATCTACCTTAAACCACTAACCTAGTTCTAAAACAGATCCTTTGTTCGATAAAATGCATGCCCATTGGCTGATAGGAGGGGGCGCGGTGGATACTAGAAAGCTGATTGACTAACTAGAAATCCTCAACATATATAATAACAAGAAGCAACCACAAAATTCGTGCATAAGCCTGACGAATCCTATAGTGGATGAAACGCAGAATATTCAGTGTAGCTTAATCGCCATATATATTTTATAAATTATTATATATATATATATATATATATATATATATATATATATACCTAGCATTTCATAGAATCCAACATATAAAGTTATCTTGTAAATTTTACAAAGTTAAATCCAAATAGCATTTAAACTGACAAAGCAAACTTTAGTTCTGACTAGCCTGTTTTCATTGGTAATCTCTGTACCATGTTATTAGTAATATAATAACGTTATTTGCTGCAATATATTTAAAAATATTACTTAGTCTATATGAAACATTCTTAAATAATTATCTGAAAGTAAAAAATCATTTTAACTTGTAGAATATAATAGAAGTGTTTAGGTTAAGTTTTAAAATGTGGAAACATGAAAATTAAAAACTAAAATGACTTCATTGTGTCTGGGGCAAAGCCGTATGGGATAGCTATTACAAAATGATAATAAAATTCAGTTATTTCATTAGATAGACCTCAAAATTGTCCTTATAAATGCGTTCTTTTTTCATTATTTCTGAATTCATGCTGTTTATTCTTACCGGATAATTTCTTTTTATTGGATTATGTCATTGACTCTTCAACTATTAGAACACCATGTAATAGCGAATTAGATTTTATTTGTTTTCTTTTCAATAAACATGCATAATACTCAAAGATAAAATTAAAAAATATTTATTTAATTGGTTATAAAGATTCTAAGATCTATTTTATTTTATAGCTATAGTATTACCTCTTGAGAGAAAAAAGTTGTTGTTGTTATTATTATTATTATTATTGTTGTTGTTGTTGGTGGTGGTGGTGGTGGTATTATTGCTATTATTATTGTTGTTATTATTGTTGTTATTTTTGTTGTTATTATTATTATTATTATTGTTGTTGTTGTTATTATTATTATTATTGTTGTTGTTTTTGTTGTTGTTGTTGTTATTATGATTATTGTTGTTGGTATTATTATTGTTGTTGTTATTATTATTATTATTATTGTTGTTATTATTATTATTATTGTTGTTAGCTTTATTATTATTGTTATTGTTATTATGTTATTATCATTGTTGTTGTTGTTGGTATTATTATTATTATTATTATTATTATTGTTGTTGGTATTATTATTATTGTTGTTATTATTATTATAGTTGTTATTATTATTATTATTATTATTGTTACTATTATTATTATTATTATTATTATTATTGTTGTTGTTGTGATTGTTGTTGGTATTATTATTATTAAGGATATAAGTATTTAGGAGTGCTAGAGGGTGTAGGCATCATGAACAGAGAAATTAAAGAAAAAGTCAGGAAGGAGTATCTTAGAAGAGTGAAACTAATTGCAAAGTCGAACCTGTATGGAGGAAATCTAATGAAAGCAGTAAATGCATGGGTAGTCAGTGTTTTGAGATACAGTGCGGGAATTTTAGAATGGTCTGACAAGGATTTGCATGCCATGGATATCAAAACAAGAAAAGTTTTAGCAATGTTTGGTATATGCCACCTTCGAATTAACATAGCAAGGTTGTATCAAAAGAGGAAAGATGGTGAGAGAGGATTGAAAAGTGTAAAAGATTGTGTTAGAACCGAGGAGATGTCGTTGAAAGAGCATATGGTTAGAAGTGGGGAGTAGATGCTTAAGGTTGTGGCCAATGAAGTGGAGGTATGTGAGACCAAGGCTGATTATGTGAAACGTATGGATAGAGAAAGGGCAGAGGAACTGGCTAGGAAGAAAATGCATGGAAGGTTCTTCCAGGATATAGCAGAAGTGGCTGATGAAAGATCATGGCAATGGCTTAGAGCTGGGTATCTGGCTAATAGTACTGAAGCTTTTGTTTGTGCAGCACAGGAACATTAGGAACACGATTGTTCAAAAAAGTGGTTCTAGGAGAAGAAATTGCTGCAGAATGCCGGATTTGTGGTAAGACCTCAGAGTCAATTTCGCACCTTGCAGCAGGGTGTAGTGGACTGGCCCAAAGAGAGTACCGCAAAAGACATGATCGCATGGGACTCCGGATATATTGGGAGGTGTGTAGGAGGGTTGAAGTGAAGTGTGCTGGAAAATGGTTTGAGGAGGTGCCTAATGAAGTGAGAACAAGTGAGGATGGCAAGGTAGAGTTATGGTGGGACAAAAGTGTCATAACGACCAAGCAATTGGAACATAATCGTCCGGATTTGGTCGTCATTGACAAGGTTTCAAAAAACTGGCAGATTGTAGACTTCTCAGTACCCTGGTATAGGAATGTGAGAGAGAAGGAGAACGAGAAGTGGAGCAATTATGCTCCATTGGCCTTGGAGATAAGGCATATACACGGGGTTAAAACACAAATAATCCTGGTCGTAGTTGATACACTAGGAGTAGTATCAAGTCGTCTGGAAGGACAATTGAAAAAACTACAAATCCCCGATGTTTTAGGTGGCCTTCAAACCTCTGCAATTATAGGTACCACCAACATCCTTAGGAAAACCCTTGATCTTTGAAGCTCCTGGTTTGAAGCCGGGATTAAGGGAAGTCCTCTGGAAATGAATCCCATCCCTTTCCAGAGAGACGTTCATAAACGAAATCAGAATTATTATTATTGTTGTTGTTATTATTATTATTATTATTATTGTTGTTGTTGGTATTATTATTATTATTTACTCACTCACTAGGAGTAGTTAGGCAATAATCAAAGATTTCTCCTGGAGAAAAACTTATGGTGTTCTATGGAGTCTGAGTGACAACAGGTCTCCCCAGATTTCCAGTACTCTCTATCTCTTTCGATAACCTTTGCAGATGAATCTGTGTTATCGTAACGGCCGTTTACCGTTGATTCCTCATTGATATTATTATTATCATGATAAATGTGTCAATGTGCTTTTAAAATAAAGTTGCATATAGAATTCAGTCGGTGTGAACAAAGAAAATCATCTAAGTTATGCAAGCTTTAATAATGAGCAGAGTGAAATTAAGGGGGAAAAAAATAAAGAAACCAAAATTTTCTTTTTAATTATGTTTTTATATTGGCAAAATTTATTTTCTATTATATATATATATATATATATATATATATATATATATATATATATATATATATATATATATATATATATATATATATATATATATGACATGTTTCTTATTTCTCTACGACCTACTACTGTATAGAAATAAAGAGTTTAATACCACAGGTGATGCCAGTTGTCATTAGAACAAAGAAATGAGGGACACAAAAAATCCATTTTTGTTCTGACTCAATCATTAATTAAGACAGCAAATGACGAAAATAAAAAAATAAAAGCAAATGTGAACCAGTGTGTGTGTGTGTGTGTGCGCGCACACATAGCATAAAATATAGAAATTAGAAATATAAAAATAACTAGTCATTAATTATTGCAGAATATTGTTAAAAAAACTAAATTTCAATGGTCATGTTTAAAAAAAGAATCTTATCTCCGGTCATTCTTATGTCAAAGAAAAATAAATAAATAAAAGTGTTTGAATATATTACTACATTATGCATATAAAAAAAAACAACAACAAAAAAAAAAACACATAATGGTGTCCTCATCAGAATGGGTAAAGACAAATTCTTAGAGTTCCAGTTTATTTGTTTAATTTACAAGTTCTAAAAACGTGGCTAGTCTGAAGATCGATGGTTCTGAATAAGAGTTCTATGAGTAATCTAAAGCAGTAAAAGGGTTAATCAGAACAGAAAGCGAAAAAGAACTTTTGTCAAAGTTGCCAAATTGAACGATGAGGTTTATTTATAGCTGAAGTCAAAGAAAGAGAAAAGGAAACACCAGCTACCATTTGACCATCTACTTAAAACCAGCAAGTCCCAACCTTTGAATGGACAGAAAAAGGGCACCGGCTGAAGAATTTCTTCCTTATGGTTCATAGATTATGGTTCAAAGAAGTAAATTTTTATCTTTCAATAGAAAGGACACAGAGCTTCCAAATTTAGGTCAGAAAAAAAGTTACTGAATAAAAATTAGGAATAATAGAAGAAAGAATTTAATCAATAGAAATTATGATATATATACATGCCTGTGGATAACTGAATTTTTATTTATATATAAGCCAATTTTTATTTTTGTACCTTTTCTCCACGTTAAAAAAACGACCCTGGTGTCTAACTCTGTCCCGTGGGGAGGCATAGTAAATAGGTACAATAGGAGCATTCTGGCAAAAGAAATATTTTCCCCTAAGCATTCCGGCAATGTATTATTGTAAAATCTGCAAGCAGATAACGTTGGTAATATCCTTAATTATACTTTATATATATATATATATATATATATATATATATATATATATATATATATATTAGTCATAAAAGAGACAGTTTCGCTGTATCACCATTTTTCAATATGCACAGACAAGCACGTACTTCAAGCTGAAATCTAAACTTTACTGTTCTAATAGCAAACATTACGCTATCAGCACACACTTACTACAAAGAATTAGATTAAAATATTTGTATTCAGTCAAGAGTGCTCTATTATTTTACAAAGAGCTAATGTTCCCTATCTTAAGTTGAGCATTTGGTAAGTGATATACAAATTACCATTAGCGTATGAAGCGATGCTCTTTGTGTAAACAAACTGAGCTTAGGTACTTTGGGCAACGCTAAAACATTGTTAATTCACTGCCCGCATAGCAGCCGCCGTATAGCGCAATGGTTAGAAGCTCCAACTGTCGTTTGGACGATTAGGTTTCGATCTTGGTTTGAGGTAGTTGTTTGTCTAGCCGCACTGATGAGCTGTGAACCAGTACTGTATGTGGATGACCCCCCCCTCTCTCTCTCTCTCTCTCTCTCTCTATATATATATATATATATATATATATATATATATATATATATATATATTAAAAAGCAACTATTTGTTAAGTCGCTTGACGAGGACATCTGATTTTAACTGACCATTTGTCCGAAATATTAGTATGTCCAGTCTTCGAGCCATGTAAATTTGTTTATATTAATAAATAAATGTTATATATATATATATATGCACACACAAAGGATAACATATTTTCTTAGAACGGAAGTTTTTATCATTGAATTTTTTTATGTATAAAAATCCTGACCGGTAGCTAGGATTAAAGTGCTGCATCTGTTCTCTCCTCAGTCGGTGAAGGAGACATTTGTGAACTAATGTAAATTAATTTCGTCACAATCCAGATAACCCATTCTGGAGGAAGCTGGATTTTTCCAACATTAAAACCCAACCTTTTATCTAACTCTGCTCTCGTGGATATATATATATATATATATATATATATATATATATATATATATATATATATATATATATATATATATATATGTTATGCATTTCGTCAGGGTTTCAGAAGACAAGTAACATGGTCGAAACGTTAATTAATCTGCATGGGTTTTTTCTGATATTTTTTTAATTTCACTTATAATAACTCTACGTATATATTGAGTACATTTGAAAAAAGACTTTTGTTTGATTTAATACATTTTAACTATATATATAATACAGGGTGTCCAAAAAGTCACTGAAGTCACCGCACCCCCCACTTCACCACAAAGACTTTATTTTTTATATCTTTCTATAATTTTAACACAATCTGACTAAGACATTGAGAAAGAAAAAAAATCGCAAAATTCAAACAATCTTTATGAAAAATAATGATTTTTAAATGTTGCCCATTTTCAGCTTCAACATTTATTTATTTAAAACTACACAGAAGGTCAGAAAAAAACATTGGTAGGGTCGGTTTCAAGCCTAACATAAGGGGAACCAGTTATATATAATAAAAGAGGGAAATTATATAGAGATATGAACTAAAACTATTTATATACAAGAGCTGCAGTTAACTGAAAAAGTGTATCCAAATAATGTTAAATGTAATTATATCTAGAGATAATTATTAAAGTAACAAACGTATACAAGTGAAAACAAATAACCAAAAAATCCAAAAATAAATTCACAGAATGCTTAGACATTTGACAAGAGACAACAAACTTAAATAAAATGTCCACGAGCTTTGAAGAATCAAAAAAAAAAATGCAAGAAAATACAATATGAACCAAAAATCAACGTTAAAAAGAAAACTTTATTACAAAATAAGAGAGATCAAGTAAATTTGTCAGACAGATAGAGAACTCATAGCCAGAAACAAAGGAAGCTTGATTAAGACGTTTTCTTTTTTTTTCAAATTGAATCGGAGAAATGCGCACATCATGCACTCAGCTTTTAATTACACGAGCAAATTTTACAAAGAAACACAAAGAAGGAAAATATGATTTAAACTTCAGGTGGAAAATTCTGAAAAATTGTTTCTAAATACAAAACAGATTTTATGAATAAAAAAATTTTTTTTTTTCATTTCTCTATTGTAAAGAACAATACATATATCTTTATATGCTCGTATACAAACAAAAATATATTTGCAAAGTTTTAATTCAATGGATGTTACGTGATATTGAAGAAAAACATATTTAATATAAGTGTTTTCATTTCATCGTTGTGGATAAAATAATATGCTGACGACGGCTAAAAGCCAGAAACATGCATGTCCATCGGTATACTTTTATGCACGTAAAATAACATTTAATAATAATAATAATAATAATAATAATAATAATAATAATAATAATAATAATAATAATAATATTAATAATGAAGTAGTCACACATATATATATATATATATATCATAAATATATGAAGTAGTCATATATATATATATATATATATGACTAGTTCATTTTATCACAAAAATTAATATATGAAAATATAATTTTAAGCGTAAATTTTCAGTATTTACTTCAAAAGTGCTTAATACATAGGTAGAGCTAGGTAGTAAGTTATAAAAAGATATATGGCAATTAAGCTACACAGAATATTCCCCGTTTCATTCTTGTGAGAATTCGTCAGGTTTATAGATAAGTCTGACGAATTCTCACAAGAATGAAATGCGGATATTTTGTGTAGCTTAATTGCCATATATATATATATATATATATATATATATATATATATATATATATATATATATATATATATATATATATAGATATATATATTGTGTTTTTTCATATGAGGAGAAATAGACAAGCAAAATAAGTTAAGACTACGTATATAGTTTTGCCAGTTAGAATGAAATCAAATGTAATTTCATGTATACTTTTATTAGCAAGTATATATAATTTATTCATCGATAAAACTATTTTTTCAAAAGTTAGATGGCTATCACAAGGATTTTGATATATTTTCGACATGTATCAACAAGTTTTAGGAGACTTTACAGATATTTGCTTGCTAAGAACAAGCAAGTGTTAGACACTCACACACACACAATCACACTCACGTACGCATATCAGCACTCACACACACACGTGTGTGTGAGTGCTGATATGTGTAAGTGAGTGTGATTGTGTGTGTGTGTGTATGTATGTGTGTGTGTGTGTGTGTGTGTGTGTGTGTGTGTGTGTGTGTGTGTGTATCTTGGTAAACAAAGACTCAATTAAAGGAAGTTGCTAGTGCCTCCCTCCAAGAAAAGTTTGGAAATGTGTCAGCTTGCAGATCATTAATGGACCAGCTGTCTCTACTGGTGGACATAGCTGAGAGAGATAGATAGGTAGATAGATAGATAGATAGATAGAGAGAGAGAGAGAGAGAGAGAGAGAGAGAGAGAGAGAGAGAGAGAGAGAGAGAGAGAAAGAAAGATATATGGAAGAAAGCCACAGTGATGTACTGCTGCTATGGTTGGCATCACAATCACCATCATTATCATCAGAAAAATCTGTCTTCCTGTGCTAACCTCAACCTCATCACCTAACCTCTCATCACCATCTCCTGCCACAAATTGGAGGGGGTGCTCTTCTCCTGAAAAACTTTCTCCAGAGGTAAGCCTTCCTTTGGAGAGGAAGGCTGCAAAGTATGAGCTATGGTGTTGATGTCAGGAGAAGAAACCTCATCTCCAACTATTTATCCAGCACCCCTAACCAAACACTTCACCGCACCCCCCACTTCACCACCAAAGCATCCCCACAGGAAAGTTGAGTATATAGAGCAGATCAAAGACATGTGTCCCCAGCTTTCAATCCTCAAGGGGCCAGCTTACTTCCTCTTAGACCTGTCCCCTTGGTAGAGCAAAGGAAGTTTTCATTGTCTTTGTGCTCATATCACCCCCTCCTTCAATCTAGCTGAAAAAATGTCACACAACATTCATCACCATCAAGGCAGTCATCTTTGACATTTTGGAAAATCAGTAAGAGGTTAGTACCCCATACCAAAACATAATAAAGTTTAAAATATCTAAGGGAAGAAGGGGTCAACTTCTGGCCTTTGCCATTGACTGGTTAATCTGACAGACCAGATTTAGCCAAACAAACTACTTTATAAGTTTCCTAAGCAATTTATGCAAGTGAAAACATAAACAAAACTATAAAGAGAAAACCTTTTAGATCTTTATGTACAAATCATATCAAAACTGATAATTAGAATTGATAAATTTGTTTATAACATTAAATAGTATAAAATCATCACCGTGGTGTATTTTAATAATGGTGTAATCATGAGAGGAGATTGCTTGTTTTATTTTAAGGAATATCAACTCTTTTTGGGTTATTTACTGCCAAATTCAATCATTTTTTTTTTTTCAAAGTTTTTATGCTTTAATTTCTTTATGTTTTCAAATATTTATTCATAGTGTTTGGTTTGTTTGTTTTGTTTTACGACATATCGACCTTGTTCGAGTTATTTAATACAGAAACTAGTCATTTTGGTAAAAGTTTTTATGCTTCAAGTTCTTTATATCTTCAAGTATTTATTCATGGTGTTTATTTTAGTTGTTTTGTGGAGGAAAAATATTGTTTTTTTTTTGTGGCAGGAGAGGGCTTTGCAAAACATGCTTGAGTTTTGTAAAGAGAAAGAGGGGAAAAATACAATAACATAAATGTTTGGTGCGTTTATGGTCAAGAAGCCAGTATCTTCAGACAGCCTGATCTGGTAGGACTAAGTAATGAAAAAGTGTCAGGAGAAAAAATAAAATAGATAATGCTTTTGTTTCGTGACAATGAATGTCTATCATTATTACTCTTTTTTGAATATTCTGAACCACTTCCATTGTTTTCCCTGAAAAATTCTACATATGAATACATTTTTAGTTTTTGTGAAGACTCTTTTCTTTCTATAGTGGATACACACACAAAAACATTGACATTTATATAGAAATATATTTTGACTTGCTTTTTAGTGTATTTATAAGGAGAGCCCAATAGTTGAGAACTGGATTTAAAAAAATCAATGCTAAAGTATTTTAAAAAAAGAAAGTCTTATCCATTGCCTCGATCAGAACGAAAAAATGAAATCAGAATCCAGTTTTTTGTTTGATTTATCGGTTATATGTTCAAGAAATCTAAACTATGTAAATGGCAAACTGCATATAAAAAATACATTTGAACTGAAAATTATATTTAACTGTACCGACTCAGCTTACAACTTACTTGTTTACATATAATAGAATAAGAACAATTGATAAGCATATCGACAGGTATTTATCTATCTAAATCAGACTTTTATAGTTACAGATGACTGAAATAGCTTCTATTTTTTTTTCTCCACCTCTCCTTATCACTAGCCCAGTCAATAAAAGTATAAAAAATAGCAGAATTCCACATGGAACCAAGCAAACTGAAACAGCAAAAGTGTAAGAAATGCACCCCCCCAATGTAGTGCTGGCAGGAAGAGCCGTGAAGAGTCAATATATATATATATATATATATATATATATATATATATATATATATATATATATATATATATATATATATATAAAGAGGGTGGAGCCTTTTTAAAATTATTCTGTACTTTCACCTAACAATTTAATAAACAAAAGACACCATAAAAATTGAATTTAATTTAAAAATCCTATCTAAAAACAGCAGAGTCCATATTCTGCAAAAAGTACCAATCTATATAATATTCTGCTTGTTACTTTCTTAGTCTATACGTTATAATTAGATATTCGAAAACGAGGTTAGATTATCCAATGTTGCCAGCTTGGCATTTTTAAGGCCAAATTTTGCTAATTTGGCCCTATTTTGCAGCAGTTTATCATTCAAAAATTGTATTGATTTTCTGTCTAAACTAATGTTTTTCACTATCCAGAAAAATATCAGCTTTATCAAAATATATTTGTTAATTAAATATATTTCTCATTCCGTAGAATTTCCACAGGTCCTGCTAGTAATAATAATAATAATAAACAACTAGTGATAATAAGGTTATATAAACAGAGATTTAAATAATAGATTCTAAAGAGAGGGGTTCGCAAATGTTTTGGGATGCAAGCTGATCCTTATGTTATAAGGACCGCCATATTTAAATGGAAAAAACATTTTTCCACAACATCATAGACAAGGAATGCATCAAAAGAAAAATACGATGCAAAAAGTAACGTGTAAAAAAGACTATGATTTAACATTGAGGCTTATCTATAAGCCATTGTCAGCATTAGTGTATTATTATTAGACTGGATTAATGTTTAGGAGAGCTGGACAAACATACAAGTTTATAGTTATTCTATGTTTGTTTGTATTGAAATATCAAAAATATTGCAAATTTCATAACAAATGAAAAATCTATTATTATACTAAAACTGAGTTAATCAACATTTGCTCTTTTAAGGCTTTTTCATAGTATATTTTAATCATACAAAATATCTATTCTTTACTACTGGGATTGAGTTAGATTTGAAAAAATATCCATTTCTTTTTTAATAATTTCTGCGATGCCATCCATCTTTTATCAAGTTTTTTGTCTATTACTCTCATCCTCTTACAATGTATGTTTTTTTAATAGTCATCCACCCTCTTTTTTTATAGAGTTCCTATAACTCCCTCCTTAATTAACAGTCAAAGGTAATAAAATTAACTATAAAACAGAAGTATTATTATAAACAATAGGATATATCACAATTATCATTTGGATTCATCAGACTGATGTTTTCATCTTGAGTGTGATTTTCTCAACGTTTCGACCTTCAAGCTTCTTCAGGTGTATCTATCAAACTCAGGAATGTTTTTGTTGAGCAGAATTTCGAACGGAACCCTTTATTTACTTCACGGGAGTAGCACGTTCTTGTTCCGTCAGCTATGACTGAATAGAGTTGCTAAGTAATTTGCAATTGTATTTTTCGATCGTCCACACTGAGAATTGAACCTTCAACCTTCAGGTGAATATTACTTTTTACAATTGATTTTTCCAAGTACTGTGCCATGGGTCCTTACAAACAATTCTAGTACAAATTTTAGGAGCCTTAAAACTATTTTTATTTCTAGTTGTAAATATCATTATTTATTCCTAATTTTTATTACTATATATTACTGTATATCTAAATATATTATTGTTTTTTACTTATTACTTGTATATATTATCTATTGTTTATAATTAACGGTTCCAATATCGTATTAAATTCCATAATAGGTCTACTTAGTAATTTGCTATTCCCCAGTATATGTGCTTTTTTGAGTCGTCTCACCCTTCATCGTTCTTCTCTGTCTATAATTTTTAATTTGTCCCATAATGGAAGAAGATCGGAAACCGAAACGTTGTGAAAATCACACCCAAGATAAGAACAGTAGTCCAATGAATCCAAATAATATGAATAACCAATTCTCATCTCAAAAATTCAGAAATGTCACCACAATTATTAATTCTAATTAACTCATAGCCAGATAGATACAGAGAGATAGAGGTGGGTGGAAAATATAGCAAACAGGAATAGACTAGTTCCCAAATTTTCCTTTTTATTATTAAACAATTTAACTGGCTTTGCGAACTCACTTTTTTCTGCTTCAAATAATCTAAACCAAAGTATAAACTAACATGTCTTTCCTAAATACCTTTCCATAAAACTAGATTATTCTGTAACACAAAGTTTTTCATCATAAAATGAGGGGTTTCATATATTCACAATTAGTATTAATAACTAAATCAAATTAAGAAATGAAACATAAAGGCTTGAAAAAAGGAAGAAATTATAAAGATATTTTTCAGTGAAAGGTCTGTGTAAGTCTGTCCTTTTCACAAATGATTGTTTTGTAGGTTGTTTGTTAAATAAAGAGAAAAGATTAAAATACCATCTTTCATTAGGAAAATAAAAATAAAAAATAACCTTTAGCAGAAGGAGCTATAGCTGATATACATTATACATTGTTCAACAGAGGAAGTTCTCCCAGCCTCAACCTTTACCCCTGGTTTCATCAGATTATCAGGCACACACATATACGGACTTTTATAGTCTGGTGACCTATACTGTGACCCTGGTGCCAGTAATACCATAAGTTTGGATCCAGTGACTTTAGGGTGGAGGTGATTTTAGTGTGAGGCACG
>NC_136509.1:68181383-68196383 GCF_053919585.1 Euprymna scolopes
TTTAATGTATCCAGAAAATATAAAACAATTTTTAAGTTCCAACATAAAATAATTGAACAATGGTTGACATCCTGTTAAAACCAACATTTAATCTAATTTAAGTAGTAAATAAAATGTAACTTATTTTCAGATTAATATTTCCCTTATTACTTACTAGCAGGGCTACCCAACGTTGCCCGGGGTAAAAGTGTAAATCATTTCTGTTAAAACTTCTATCTTTCAATATTTCTCTTTCTCTCTTTTTTTTTCCTCTCTCCAAACTCTTTCTCCTTCACTCAGACCATGCCTCTCTAGCTAGACATGCACACAGACAACTCTTTTTATATAATAGGTTCCTGGAGAAAATTATTACATAACACTAAAAAACGACACTACTAACGAAATCTGGCATAGTTCATATTTACAATGCCTCCCCACAGGACAGAGTTAGACACCAGAGTTGTTTTTTAATGTGGAGAAAAGGAACAAAAATAAAAATTGTCTCAGTCGTGAAGGACTTCTCCTCTATTGACAGAGAACAAGAAATTGAAGTGCAGCACCTAAAGAACAGATACTACACTGTGATCTCGGCCCAAAGTCCGGATCGCATATAGTTGATCCCTAGAGAATGAATTTCTTTTCTGAAAATTAAATATTATTTATCCAGGGTAATGCCGATCTAGAAAATACATCTTTGTGGGATTTAGTTTTGAAATTTTCAACTTTTATAATTGCTGGACATATAAACACACATGCACCGAAAAAGCTACAAGTTATATAATAGATAAATAATTTTAAAAATGAAGGTTGTTCAATAAATGATATTGCAAAAAAAAAAAAAAAAAAAAAGAAAAAAACCCTGAAGACCAGAAAAAGGTCTGCCGTAAAAATGACATTGCCTAGGGAAAAAATTATTTTCAAAGATTGAATAAAAGCAAAGTAAAACTTTTTAATAGTTGTAGAACAGAGGGAGAGGGATATTTTTTGGATTGTTACAAATGTAGAAATATAAGAGAGCGATTCCTATTAAAGTAACAACAAAGGCCAAATTGAAGAAGAAGAAGAAGAAGAAGAAGAAGAAGAAGAAGAAGAAGAAGAAGAAGAAGAAGAAGAAAAGTGATGAAGAATATAGGATTCTCTGAAAATATGGGTCAAGTGTTGATAATTTTAGTGATCATTGTCAGTCAAATTTATAAAAATCTTTTCTTCTCATTATTTTTTTCTATTGCTTTGCTCATTCTTTGCTTTTCTTGCTCCAGTTGACGAACAACAATTATTATTATTACCATTTGGTAGTTGGCACAGCTTGTAGTGTCCTGGAAGGAACCAATCATATTCATTCACCTACGGAACCAGTAGAAGGGAATCAATAGATGATGTCACTGCTTGAAGAGAATCCAGCAGTAGTATATACATTTGGCAAAAATCTTCATTGCCATAGTTAGCATGTCATATGAAAGACTTATCTCGATTGAATCATCTATCTAAATACTCATATTTATATATATATATATATATATATATATATATATATACACACATGTATATTTATACACATATACGTATACATATATATACATGCATATACATATACATACATTACATACATGCATATATATATATATATGCATAAGTATGCATATATATACATAAATATACATACGTATACATATATATGCATACATATACATATACATACATATATATGAATACATATACGTACATATATATATACATACATACATATACATATACATACATATACATACATACATATATACATACATATATATATACATACATATATATATACATACATATATATATACATGCATATATATACATACATATATATATACATACATATATATATATATAAATACATATATATATACATACATATATATATACATACATATATATATACATACATATATATATACATACATATATATACATACATATGTATATAGACATACATATATATATATATACATACATATATATATACACATACATATATATATATACATACATACATATATACATACATACATATATACATACATATATATACATACATATGTATATAGACATACATATATATATACATACATATATATATACACATACATATATATATACATACATACATATATACATACATACATATATGTATATACATACATACATATATATATACATACATACATATATATATACATACATACATATATATATACATACACATATATATATACATACACATATATATATACATACACATATATATATACATACATATATATATATACATACATATATATATATACATACATATATATATATATATATATATATATATATATATATATATATATATAGATAGATAGATAGATAGATAGATAGATAGATACTAGTGTTGAGACGATTAATCGGAATCGGGAAGCGTAAAAATCAGAATTTGGGGGTATCGGTATCAGAATCGCCATTGGAATAAAAAAAAAAAGAGTGCTTATATTCTGATGCTAAAACCGATTCCTTTGATTATCTTTATTTATTTAATTTTGTTTAAAACAAAATCTTCAATTGCTGGTAGTAATGGTAAAATAATGAATATTTATTGATTTTAAAACAGCAAAAAAAGTAAAATCTACAGACCCCCCCCACACGCACACAAATGTGTTTTTATGTTTGAGTAAATATATGTACATTTAACATATATTTTTACTCGGTAATCGGCAAAAATAACAACATTATGGTTAGAGATTTATAAAGAGTCGGAATCGGTAATTGTATTAGAATCATGAATTTAGTATGGAATTGGAAAAAAAATTTGGAATCGTAGCATCACTAATAGATACATATATATACATACATATACATAACCATATATACATATATATGTATACATGTACATACACACACTTATTTATATATACGTATATATATTTTATCTCCAGTTTTTTGATGAAGTTCAGCTGGTTTGCAAGTTGACTTGACACATGTCTCCAAACATGTGAATGAATTGTTTGTATAAATAAGTCTTCATTACTAGTAAACAGTTCTATTAATTATTTAGCACTATTATATAAACACTGCAAACATTCTTTGGATTACATATTTATGGGTGATAACCCCAGCAAAGTGGTCAATTATAAAGAAAATATAAATATAAAAGCCAAATATTTATTTACGATACATTTGTGTTACAGATCATAAAAATATCGATACCGTCGGTTTTAAATCCATAGACAGATATAAACAAAGGCTGAAGAGTGTCTGACATAAGCAACTGAAGAATATATATATATATATATATATATATATATATATATATATATATGGCTTGCTTTTTATTTTTATAAACGTTTTACAAATATTTATTGCATTTTATGACCACCGTCATATAATGCAGTTTCATACAATGCTAAAACCAACAAACATTTAGCTTTGCTCCATGTATAAATTTTCTAACATATTTCTTTCCTCTAAGGAGAAAAAATTTGCATTCTTTGAAACTCTGCAGAATAAGGATTTATTAATTATCTTTGTTTGGGGTATTCTGTAAAAAAATAAATATTATGTGTAAATTTTAATTTACGGTTTTGATTTATGTTTCTTGTGTCAAGCTCTACTTCTTATTGTCATCATATTGAGCTTTTTTATTTGGTTAGGATTAATTTATATATATATATATATATATATATATATGTATATATATATATATATATATTAATATTAGATTGAAGTTTACATTTGCTTTTGTCTAGTAAACTTTTCTTATCTTTTGCCTGACTTGTATATATATATATATATATATATATATATATATGTACATAAAACATTAATTGATGAATCTATGTAAAGATCCATGTATCTATCTAGCTATTGCTTTATAGATACATCTATAAATTGATCACTCAATAAAGGTATGCATCAATCTACTTCGATTACTATATCCACTTATTTGTCAACTGACTCATCTAATACACTTAAATATACCAATCTATATGATATGTTTCAGCTGATATGAAAATTAAAAACAACAACATGACGAGACATCTTTTCTTCCCAGTTCACCGAATCTGATTCATAAATCTGAGGAGCTATTTAACAAACAGCTGATAAAAAAGCATATCTTTGAGTTTTGGGTTGAATAGAAGAAGTAGTTTATGAGTCAATATATTCAGAGATTTGAGCAATGAAAAATGAAGAATTTCTGGCACCGTCCCAACAACCTCCAGCAAAAGACAAATCTCAATGAGAACGTTCTAGTGCACTGTTCCAGATCACCTGAGCAAGAAAAAGAAGTAAAGCTGACATGTTGAAGGTAAAAAAAAAAACATCAGGATGATTATAAAAGGATTGTTAAGATGATGGTTTATGGAGGATAGAATAGCCAGTAAAATCGTGTAAACAAAATGGTGGAAAATCAATTGTTTTTTTTATTGGCGACACACTACAGGAAGTATCTGACACTTACTGCCCATTTACCAGAATGGTTAGAGTGTTCACTAATAGTCTGTGAGACCAGAGTTCAATCTTTGGTCAAGTTATACCAAAGAGATAGAAAAAGTCAGCATACTAAAAGTGTGGTGAATTCTGGCTCTGCAAAAATAGTTTGAATTCCCTGGTAAGAGCAATTATTAACTCTAGGTAATACTAACCCTAACTCAATTCAATTGTTAAAACAAACTCTTCTTAAAAAGAGAAGGTAAAGCCTGGAATGGAACACATGCTAGGACTAAACAAGACCATTCCTCATCTGATACCACTGCGCCCACCATCCAATTGTCTAGGACGTATCCTTTAATGGCATGAAACCAGTACTCCTTTTGATTCGAGGTTTACCTCTTGATTGATATATTCCAGGCAGTAGGGTGCAGAAGGGTATGGCGTAATCATGTTGACACACCAGTTCTAGGCCAGATCACCAAAGTTAAGCAACTGACTAGTATCAGATAGGTGACCATTTGAGAATTCTAGGTGCTGCATGTGTTTTCCGCATATCTCGGTATTGTTTCCAGTCGTCCTGAACCTCCACTTGCCACTAGTATCCAAGAATCTCGACTGAAAAGAGGTATGGTTGGAGATTGCGCAACTCTTGCCACAAGGAATTCTTACAGTGGGTATCCATAGTCTGTGAAGACTGTAGGAAAAAAGAGAAGAAGATGCTCAGGGACAATTCCTTCATTGTATGCCTCAAAAGACTTAAGTATAAGTCCTAGTCCTGAGAAATATAACGAGGAAAACAGATAGCTTAAATATGATTGGATGTTCCCCAATTTGAATTCCCCAAAACCCTCTGCATGTCACTGACCATAACACACCTTTCTCTTCCTCTTTATGCATCGAATTTTCATTTTTAAAATAAAACAAACAAAAGTGACAAATATAGTTTTCCGTTACTTTGTTTTTTTGTGAGTTTTATCAATTTCATGGTATTGTATGTAAATGGCATAGGTAAGGGCATAGGAGAATGCACTGAATGTATACAAGGAAAAAAGCAAGCAAAGCAATTTTGGGAAGTTAATTAATAAAGAAATATTGAGCAAAAGTGTTTCTTGATCGATCAAATTTAGGCTTAAATAAATAGGATTAGCAATTATCAGGGTCGCTGCTAAACAGAAACTAACACAGAAAGGGGAAAAAGACAGAAAAATAACGATCAATATGGCTTTTTTAGACAGTGAAACAGTTCTCCTAAGATAATGTCTTCGAGAATTAGGCCAAATTACTTTTGATTCATCTGTTATTTATTTGAAATCTCAGTAAGAAATGAGACAGTTCTCATTTGGGAGTGTAATTCATAATGGCAATCATTCTGTCTTGAAAGACAATGGATACTCCCTGTAAAAGTATTTGCACATATAATTGTGAAGACGGGTTGCACAATCTTCAACCACACCTCTCCTGAGTCGGCACTGCTTGATTCCAGTGGCAAGAAAAAGTCCAGGAGATCTGGAAACAATGCCAAGATAAGCAGAGAGCACATACAACACTTGATATTCCTAAATAGTCACCCATTTTAGTACTGACCAGGGTGAACGATGTTCAACTTAGGTGACCTAACGAAAATCTGTTAGCATGATTGTGCTATAATTCATAGTGTAACATACGATACTTGTTTTGTTTCTTTTGTACAAATGAGTCCCCGCATATCAAGGTCACTAAAACATTCAAAGATAAGGGTTTTTCAGTTGGACAATTAGATAACACCTTGAGAGGATTGAAGACAATGGGTGAAACTGGGCAAAATTTGATCATTTAACAAGACAGCTACACAAAAATTTGTTAATATTAGAATTGAAAACGTCCATGTCGTAGTTATCTGGGAAGCAACCCTATGGTATTGTATTCAATAGCTGGGTAGTTTATGGGAAGAAAATTTTTTCATTGGCGCTCTGTTTAGTTTCATGCATATAGAGGAAGAAAGGAAAATTATTGATAGT
Source organism: Euprymna scolopes (assembly GCF_053919585.1). Taxonomy (NCBI): domain Eukaryota; kingdom Metazoa; phylum Mollusca; class Cephalopoda; order Sepiida; family Sepiolidae; genus Euprymna; species Euprymna scolopes. Next base: position 68,187,818 of record NC_136509.1, read on the forward strand.
GGTTGTAGGTAGACGAGTTCTTGCTGTGAATGTTTTAAATCTGATCTTGGCCGATCGCCTACCATGAGAATAACGAGTAGAGAAAGACAAGCAGTTTCTCATCTGTGAGAAAGCGGTTGTAAATAAGAGAACTCCCACTAGATTTCGAAGTTGATTTTGTACTCTATCGACGCAGAAAAGAATGTGCTTAGCGGCACCTCCCCAACAGTTTAAACAAATATGATAGAAGAGTTTTTTTAGAAAAACAAGAAATCCACTAAATATATGAATGGATTGTTCTCTGATCGTCTAAGTAGACATGAAAGCATCCATTGATAATGGCGGTAAATAAGAGGCTGTCTTTACATCGAGTGGCTTATTCTCAGTGGAGAACATCTGTAAGAATACTTTATGAAAACCAGAGACAGACAAACAGTGGGGGTTTCCTTCCTGCTAAACACACTTGGGACAAAATTACTGAGCAGAATCATCGTTTCTTTAATTCTTTGTTTTCATGCTAAAACATTATTTACTCTATGCAACAGCAATTATAAACAACTATCTCAAGAACAATGCGGCCATATCTATTATTATACTAAAGCTGAGTTAATCAACGTTTGTTTCCCTAAAGCCTTTTTTTCTAAAAAAAATTTAATCATATAAAATACATGATAAAATAATCCTCAGTTTAGGAATTGAGTTATGTTTGAAAAAAAAAAAATTAAATTGTTTTAAGTCGTAATTTGCAATTTAATTACCGAACCATACATCTTTTATTAAGTGTTTGTCTATTACGCTCACCATCCCTCATTTGAGAGGATTGAACTCTAGTCTTCCAGCCCATTAGAAAAAAAAAGTAACTATTATGCTAATGTGCTAGTTCAATATCTTATCTTATGTACTCTAATATATAAATATCTATTCATATTTCGACAGCTATTTTTGATTATTGCATTCATGATTCTTAGGAAAAATATATAATGTAAATAAATAATGATTTTCTAGAAAATTTCATTTACCTTTGTATACCCAGCTAAAACTTGAAAAATACATATCAAACTTACAAAAAGTTGATATTTTTATTAGCGTAACCCTGAATGTATAATATATAAAATAAAAAAAAAAGATTCATTATTTAAGGGTCCAATGACCATTTATGTCATTTAATGTTATCGAAACGTACACACATCTTTTAATGTTATCAAATAAAGAGAAGTAACTCTGATTTTTTTTTTTTACAGCGTTATTTCCTTTATGCCGACTCGAGCTACGTGTGTGTATGCCCAGGGAGAGGAATGGGCTAATTGAAGAAGAAAGAGATGCTTGAGAGAGAAGGGAAAGCATGAGAGATACCAGTTATGTTATACTTTTGCTCTGGCCAATGGTCTGCTAGTTATAAATAAAAAAGATAAAATTGAAGTTTAAAGAAGGAATAAATGAAGTCAGTGATTATTTTATCTGCTGTGAATTTCGTATAAAATTTATACAACTAAATATGAAGAAATATAATAATAGTATTGTTCTGACATTAACATGATCGTTAGCATCTGTTACTACATATTTAAAATCAAGCCTAAACTCAAAGAAAGATATCTGATGTTTCCGATGTTTTAAGTTGATGTAATTTACATGTTTTCATCCAGTGATTTAATAATTTTAAAATTTGAAATATTTTTTTACGAAAATATCCCCCTCACATCGCATGAAACACAATTTTGGCAGTATGAAGTAAACTGTTATTCTATATTTACATTGTCACTAAAACAAGATGTTCACTTCAAAGTATTAAAAAAACAAAAAGGGGACAAAGAATGATTGTCATATCATATAGCAAATAAGAAAGAGAACTTACATTTCATACCAGATAATAATTACATAAGACATAAAACAAGTATTGGTTTCAGAGTATTTCAGATTGATGCTAAATTTACAAATCAATATTGTTTATTTGTTTTTCTTTGACTGTGGTATTTTTTCTTTCATCTTTTTGGGATTTTTTTTTTTTTTTTACTCCTCCTTTCCCATTGTTCTCTCTCTCCCCTGAGCACACAAACACAAATGATTTATAATTGCAAAGAGTTATTGTTAGTGTTCTTTTCACCAATGAAGAATACATTGGCGTCTGGATGGAATGTCAGTTGGGAAAAGTTCCAAGCAAGAAACAAAGACTAAGAGAGAAAAAGAGAGGAAGAGTCATAAGAGAGAGAAGGAGAAAGAAAGAAAGGGGAGGAGTTAAAAAAAATAAAGAAAATGAAAGAAAACAGCACAGATCAAGAAAGAGAAGAAACAAATTTGTCGCTGGGTCCAATCTGACACTGAGTATCGATAGTCAATTTCTCATGGTTGGCAGGCTAGGTGGACCAGGTGAAGGAGATAACTCTTCTGGACAACACAATTGGTGGCTGGGTTGGAGGCACACTGACATGGTCCTGAATTTCAAATGAGACATCTGATTTATAGACATAATGTGCCACAGTTAAATGAGTTATTCTGCCATTTTGTACTAGTTGTCAATATTGGGGGTTAGGGTTAGGGTTAGCAGGAAACGTGGAAAGGAAAATGTACATTTCTTTTCAAGAAAACACTCATATTAGGTTCAACTCTTTTAGAATATTCACATATGCAACATTTCAAAGGAAGTGAAAAAAAATGTGATCACACACTTCACCTTAGTTTGTTGATTTAGACTTAATATATTAAGTATTATTTAAAAAATATTTTAGAAGCTTGTGACAATGCGGGGGGGGGAGTGTGGATAATGGGAAAACTGGTGAAGGTACAGATCAGTTAACACAGACCTTCCTCACGTTAAAAAATTAATTTCTAAATAACAACAGTGTTATTTAGAAATGCAGGGTGGGAGGTGGAGATGAACTATTCGGTACGTTCATTGAAAAACTGGATAAAAGAGGAAAAACATGGTGTTTTAATATCTGTGATATCTGTGTTTCTATAATCACTTACTATTTTTCTTTAATTTACCGAGTATAGATTAATGTAGTCTTAATATTTCCAGGTATCACATCTTTATCAAAAGTGTTTGAGAAACCTGTGTACAGTCGGATATGTAAGTTATGCTTCTACTGAAGCAAATAAAGTTCAGCAATCAGGCCAGATGTTAAAATTATAAAGTTAATTATTATAATAGATATCAAAATTATCAGAATTGATTAATTTATGTGTATACAAAGTTGTACATTATAAAAAATTACAGTGAATTAAAAAAGACAATCTAAGGGATTTTAGAAACTACTCTAAAATCCCTTATAAGCAAATTAATTGTTTCAAATATGTAGTTAGGTTTATGGGTTTAAAATAAATAAACTTGTACATCAATAGAATTTTTTTTTAGTTTGATTTCATGTTTCCTTGCAGAATTATTATTTTCAAATTGGAATTACTAAAAATGGCAAACTGCTGTCTTTAGAGAGACAGTAACCACTGTGCTATTCATTTGGGAAGCTAATGATATAAAGTCATTAGGTTTGTGAGTTGGGATGAGTGGGGATGGACAGAAAGAGAGGGGGGAGAGAGAGAGAGAAAGAAAGAGAGAATATGTGCAGATGTTCGTTGCCAATCATTAAAGTATTTGGGGCAAGTGAAGTAAAAAGTCTGTTTCTCAAGTGCATCGCCAGGTGATGTCCATGTGGTGCATGTTTCAAGAAACAAACATACAAACAAACATACAAACAAACATACAAACATCCTGGCAGAGTAATGGAATTTTGTCATTGGGCTGGGAAAGAGAAACATTAGCCTCTTCACTTCGTTACATCTGTACATTCAGCTAAAACAGTAAAAAAAAACAAATAAAAAAAACAAATACAAAGCATTTTCTTCCTTTCTTTTGATTTTTATTTAATTTCATCTTCTTTTCATTTTCATATTTAAATGTTTGGTCATCTCAAAACGTATACCACCTGCCATGCAAGTCTAGCGTTTGTGAATGTTAATCTCACAAGGCACCTAGTAGGATTCACACAGAGTGCTCAAATCATTTGTCCTCATTATAAAACAGTAACATACTGATTAGGATATTTTGCTTCAACACATTCTTTTGTATTAACGATTAATCATTTATCAAGACAAAAAGCAACTCTAGGATAAGGCTTAATAAGGTGGATTGGTTGCCAGTTGAGTGGTGAAGAATGTTATGAGCCGATTGAAAACAATGAATAGAATCTTGCATCATTGGTGTCTAATGACTATGGACCAAATTTAATGTAAATCTGAAATATTTTAATTTCCAAATGGGATTTTGCATCCATGTTATTCTACCAAAACAGTTTCAATTACTCCAAAGAACTGAATTTTGAGATATATTAATTAAGTGATGTCTAATAATTATGGATAAAATTTTATAAGATTAAAAGCTGTTTAAATTTTCATGAAGGGCTTACAATTCCACTTTGTCCCCATTTACATAAAACTACATTTAAACTAAAGATAGCCCACATTTGGAAACATTGCACCTAGTAGCTGTCTCCTAAAATTCATAATAATTGGGCAATTAGTTTAAAATTGAACACACACACACACACACACAAAACTCTGTGAACCTTGCTTGCTTTCTTGCTTGCTTGCATCTTGTCTTCGAAGATCAGGCGATTCTTTTTTTTTTAAGAGATGTTAGGTGAATTTATATATATATATATATATGTGTGTGTGTGTGTGTGTGTGTGTGTGGCTCAGAGGCTAAGGAATAAAGGTGGAAAGTTGTATGTTTTGGTTTCAATCCAAGCTGGCACCCAAATAATATATATATTTTTTAGTTTTGATCTCACTACTTCATATTAGGTTCAATATAATAATCAATAGAGAATTGTCTCTATAATAATAATGAATACGTAATCTGCATGAATTAAAATATAATAGTTAAGCATATCTTACGACCGGGCAACGCCTGGCAGTCCGCTAGTAAAATTTTTTAAAACTGTTTTTTTTTTTTGTTTTGTTTTTGTTTTTCAAAGCGCAGATCTTAAAATGATGTAGAACTGAAAAGTGAAAACAATCAAAAATCTTCTTAAAATAGAAATATTCTTTACTTATCTTGGAATTAAGTAGGAAGAAAAGACAAAGAGGAAAAAGACAAAAAGAAGACAAGAAAAAAAAAGAAAAGTAGAAGAAAAAAGAATTAAAAAAAGAATAATAAAAGCCAAAGTGTCAATTGATTAGGAAGTTATCCCAAATATCTGCAGTAAAAGATGCAATAGCTTTGTACCCTGGAGTGTTCTCTCTTTTGGAGTAGCTAGAGGATGGGATAGAGAAAGGATGCGAGGAATAGATGGGAAGTTCCTGAGCAGCGTAGACAGAAGGCACAGGAAGGGCCTGCCAACTGTCATCAGCCAGCTTCTGCCCTAATTTGGGCAACAAGCTAAAATATGATTCGAATGCATAAGCGGGATATTTGGCAAACTACCATATGAAAAATGAGGAGTGGGATTAGGCGCAAATAGAAACGATGATCTTTTTTTGTTGTTGTTGTTTTTTTTTCCATCCAGGCCAGTCCTCTTACCATTTCTCATCACCCATCACTGTCTCTCTCACTCCCTTTTTTGCGAACTACAGTCTCATTCTCCACCTAACAACTTAAAACAATTGGGTAAGAAGGTGTAACAACTTATTAAATACAATGATTAGCTTTCAAGGTAAATAAATACTATTAAAATATAGAACCAATAAATCAATAATCATATCTTTATGAATTAAAGTTTAATTTTAGTTTATTGGTGCAAATATTAGACTTAATCCAGAAGCAATTGCATGATTTTTCTCTTTTTCATATAAATGATACAAATAAAATATTGGAATTAAGATGATACATTTTTTTTGAATTTGCAGAATCATTAAAAGAGTAATATATATATATATATATATATATATATATATATATATATATATATATATATATATGTATGTACATATATGTGCATTTGTGTGTGTGTGTGTGTGTGTGCGTGCGGTGGACTGATGATTTCCCTTGCGAATGAATGAAACATGGATGCCTCTGTTTATATATACATAAAAATAGAATACAAAATTCCAAATTTACAACATATTTTATAATCATGCTCCAAAAATTCAATATCAACAAATATTATTGTGAGCATATATTTAAAAAAATATTTTTTGTGTATTTCATTTTTTAAAATCTTCCAGCATCAGAGGTTATATCAGCAACACAAATAATTCAAAGTATCACACTTCATCTAAAAAATCACACTTCATCTAAAAAATCACACTTCATCTAAAAAATCACACTTCATCTAAAAAATTACCACACTTTATCTAAAAAATCACACTTCATCTAAAAAAATTATCACACTTCATCTAAAAAATCACACTTCATCTAAAAAATCATACTTCATCTAAAAAATTATCACACTTCATCTAAAAAATCACACTTCATCTAAAAAATCACACTTCATCTAAAAAAATTATCACACTTCATCTAAAAAATCACACTTCATCTAAAAAATCATACTTCATCTAAAAAAATCACACTTCATCTAAAAAAATCACACTTCATCTAAAAAATTACCACACTTTATCTAAAAAATCACACTTCATCTAAAAAAATTATCACACTTCATCTAAAAAATCACACTTCATCTAAAAATTCACACTTCATCTAAAAAATTATCACACTTCATCTAAAAAAATCACACTTCATCTAAAAATTCACACTTCATCTAAAAAATTATCACACTTCATCTAAAAAATCACACTTCATCTAAAAAATTATCACACTTCATCTAAAAAATCACACTTCATCTAAAAAATCATACTTCATCTAAAAAATTATCACACTTCATCTAAAAAATCACACTTCATCTAAAAAATCACACTTCATCTAAAAAAATTCTAAAACATGAAATCAAATGAAGATTGTATAAAAATCTAATCTTAAAAATCGTAACTTTTTATTGGTGCTAGCGAGAAGGGGAGGGTACCCGGAATTGTCCAGTTGTAAAATACACTTAAATATATTTTAATTCATTCAGATTTTGTATTTATTATTTTAGAGCCAATTCTCTATTGAATATTATGCATATATATATATAATATTGATTTTAAAAGTTTTTAAAAAAAATGACTCGGGTGTCATCAGCTAGAATCGAAAACAAAACATTTATTTAGATTAACTGAGTTTAATTTTGTGATTTTCATTTTTTTATTCGATGCGCAAGCTGTGTCATATAAACCCTAAGAGACCTATGCATTTGAATGAAAATGAATGAAAAATTTGAATGAAATGAATGAAAATTTTGAATGAAAATTATTTAAATAGGAAAAATTTTAATCCTTATTTTCATGTCAATTATGTATCAACACATTATTTCCAGACAATAAGTATTGAGAATAGTTCACTATTACGTGGTAGTGGTGATTCCCATTATTTGGTGGAGACCAGGCAGGCAAAGTATCAAGTTCATAGCCATGTCGTGCACTACTGATTCTTTTATTAACAGGATTAAGCTGATACACTCTTAGTCGCTAGCAATAATAGATTCCTTTAGTGCATGTGACATTTTTATAAAGACACGAGTCAATCATTATGGTGTTGAAAAAAAAGAGCAATGCAATAGGATTAGCATGGATAATTATTTAAAAAAAGAGAATGAAAAGAAAAAACGAAATCTTCTTTTGAAATGGACAATAATAATATGTAAGTAATAGGTTAGTTCAAATGAGACAGGACATTCACTCATTGCTTGATTTGACACACTGAAGCATTAATGAGATCTAATCAATGGATAATCTCCCTTGCTAATCTGCGTCCTACTAAGTGGATTCACCTACACAGTAAAAATACCAATACAAGATTATCATAAAAAAATAAGCATCTATTAAAAATATAATTGATCAGATTATGCTGGACATTGTAAATAATCAGTTGAGCTAGCAAATCCCAGATTCTCATTAGTGATTCCATATACAATTGTTGACCTATATATATATTTTTAATAGGATAATAAAGTTATTTATATTGTATACACAAAGGCAGGTTATCTATATTAAACTCGGATCAGCATCAGCATTAGCTGCAGAAGCATCACGATATTCAGTTTTATGTATATTGTACAGGTTGTCATTGTTAGACGACTTGTAGAAATTGACTTCTAAACTAACCTATCTCTGTCCAGGTTTTTATTATCTCTCTTTCTTTCAAATCCATCCTTATCAATTCCTCTCATGGTTTCCCTGCCAACTATATCCTGCTATCCCAACGCTTTGTATAGATGCTAATCAAAGAACCCTCATCCGTACTTTTCAATGTGACCATACCAATGAAGTCTTCTGTTCTGCATATATCTCATTTCCATAGTGTGATATACTGTTACAATATTGACCAAAGAATTAGTTATATTCAATTACTTTAGATCTGTAAATGAAGTTTATATTTTTTCATTGAAACCGAAGGTATCGATGGAAGATTTAACATATATAGTGTCAAATGAATCGATAGTGTATATATATATATATATATATATATATATATATATATATATAGAGAGAGAGAGAGAGAGAGAGAAACAGAGTGGGGAGAGGGAAAGATACAAATTATTTATTTAATACTATATAT
>NC_136509.1:68198883-68263883 GCF_053919585.1 Euprymna scolopes
TTATTCAGGTTGTTTACTTTGAGAGGACAAGAAATCAAATGAAAATAATAATAAAACTGATAGTTTCGAAAAAAGGCCAACAGAGAAAAGAAAAGTTGCCATGTCAGAATGGTTTCATCTCGTCATACCAAAAAGAAAAGAAAAGAAAAGAAAAGAAAGAAAGTCTTCCTTTGAGAAATAAAAAAAAGAAACTGAAAATCAGTCTTTGAGTTGACTTTAGTCCTTTAGTCCTCACATTCAATGAGCGATGTTTCTGATAAAGAGAAAAGAATTGTTGTTTTCTGGGTCAGAATCATTCCATCAAACACTTAGTTGGCTAGTTTTCGACCTTGAAGTAGTATTTTTCTATCTCCTTACATCAAGTGGCTTCATGGCTTGTCTGGAGCGATTTCCATTTAAAAAAAAAGTGGCCTATGACAATAGTGTTCTGCTGCCACTTGAAGGTATGACTATAAATCATGGAAATATTCTAATCGATACACGAGAATCAGCGAGAAAAAAAGGCATTAAAAGCATTTAATTTAGCCTTTCAATTCACAATTCCTCAAAAGAAATAAAGAGAGAAACATAATAATTTGAATGATAAAATATCGATAAATTTTGTTGTTGGTTTTTGCCGTTTACTGTGATATTGCTTGACAGTAAGTGAACATGCTGATAACATATTTTCCTTTTCTGCTGTTCCTTGTCAGAAGACTTAATGAAGAGACAATTTATATTTCTTTCTTTCTTTTAAAACCATAACAAGATCCGTTTAATAAAGTTAGGTGAATGTGGTGGTGGAGTGGTGGGTATCAAGTTGAAATGAGTCAGTATTTTTCTGTTTAACAAATGAAAAACTGATCCCCCCCCCCCAAAAAAAAGGTTTGCAGACTCATATGCAACACAACCGCTATGCAGCAGGTGTTTGAACTGGAAAAGTTTTACTTTTTTATTATTATCAATGAGTCATCACATAAGGCCTAAAAACAATTCAAGGATAAAGGTTTTTGAAGTTGATAGATTTACGGTTAAATAAGAATGAATACTATGAGTGGATTGAACATATTTCTTTAACCATCCACTCAAAACAAAATCCGACCCACAAAACAGCAATTCTTCCATCTTTGTCAGGAACAGAATGTGAGAATTAAAGGAAAAATTAGGACGAGAACAAACGTCATGAGGCTGCTAAAATCAAACTCAAAGTACACTTCGTATCCTCTATCAATTAGTGCTAAGTTAGTTGCAGCATAACTCGACCACTCGATATGGAGTCTGCTATACTAATGTTTTTTTTCTTTTTTACTAATGATAGAATAGTTGTCTACCTTGCGACTAAAATTATATTTCTTTGTAATATAAGTTTTAAAATGGAAAAACAAATAAAAATTAAAATTGAAACGACTTCACTGCCTCCCGGGCAACTTCGGGTAGACAAAATGAATGATAGTATAAGCCGACTTAGCACTGGAAAATTCACAAATACCAAAGAAGACTCAACTATATCAATAATAAAACATAAACAGTTAAATAGAAAATAGATCATCAGTTGTTTACCATGTAACTGTTTCAAAAACAATGCAGATATATTTACCATGTAAATTTAAATGGAAATTTTAAAAAATTAAATTGAGATTTTGAAAAAAATTTAATTAAAAAAATCTGTAGCTAAATTTTAAAAGATTTTTTAAAGAATCGGAATCGGTAAAAATATTGGAATCGGCCCTTCACTAATATGTATATTTCTAAACTTTTGCAGATTACATGAGCAAATAATTTTGAGGAATGTAATCGTTGCGAGAGATGTTATCGTTTTTATGTACTCGATTTCTTTTTCTTTCGGTTTTAGCCATTTCTTGGTTTCTTTCCTATAATTCATCTCTTGTATTATCTTTTAATTAAACAAAACTCCGACGCCATATTTCTTACTTATGTTCGATATGAAAAGTTGTTAACATTACATTTTTGCATATCGTTCATCTGTCATCATATATAATTTGCATCTTCAAATTATAGTCAGCTTTTTTCAAGTTTGTCTATCAAATATTTTCACAGTATCTATACCTCTTGAATTCTTTCACATTTTTTCTGTAAAAAAAAAACCCCTCAAAGATAAGAGTTTTGACGTCATTACAAATTAAATTATCAATTTATTTCGATTTGGATCATTATCCTCATTTTGGATGCTGTTTTCACAGCGTTTCGGCCGATGTTACATCCAACATTTTTTTATGCGCATCTTTTCAAACTCAGAAATCCAAATAATACAAAATATCGATCCTCATCTAAAGAAATCCGAAACATTTTTCTAATGAGTGATATTTGAATAAATTGTAAGATTTAATTTTTTATTATTATTATTATTATTATTATTATTATTATTATTATTGTTATTATTATTATTATTATTATTATTATTCCTTATTACTACTACTACTACTACTACTGGTACTACTACTACTACTACTACTACTACTACTTGAAAGAGTTTTATATTTTTAAATTAAAATCCAAGATGAAAATAATAGTCTGAATAATCTAAATAACACAAAATAAAATAAAACTCTGTAAACTTATGTCTGTTTAATAGTTATTTTATAGACTTAATAACTAATATCTTATTTGATATTAGACTTAATCTTTTCTAATTTCGGTCAGTGAAAGAAAAAGGAAATCTTTCTAGACTGAGGCAATTTCTCCCCCCTCCCCCAATCCAGGATGTCCCTGTTTGGTAAGCTGTATTTTCCTTACATTAAAAACTGACCATTGTCCTCGTGAGGGGAGGGCGAGCAACTTGCGGAATGTATTAATTTTGATCAAGAGTTTACATCAAATCGTTGACCAAATGTTTATCTCCCTCCCAAGCCGGCAAGATGTGACACAAGGTCGGGAGATATGATTTGACAAACCAACAACCTGGAGGAAGAGTAGTCTAGTCTACAAAACATGCCTGGACAGCCGCATTCCTCCATAGGAGCGATTCAGGCGATTAGAGATAAACTCACTCCTTTTCAAAGAGTAGGAAGGTAAAGCCTGGGAAGATGAACCTCTCAGAAATGCACAGGACACATGGCCATATACCTAAGCCAACAAAGAACAAGCAACAACAATGGCATAGACACTGGTTTTTGGGTCCAATATCGCCCCCCCCCCGATTACTTGTGTATTTTAGCTACTCAGATTCTTATCTTTAATAGCTTTCTCTTCCATTCTCTCTAAAGCACTCTTTATACTCTTCATTGTGTCAATAGATATAAAAACAGTGTCTGTTATCAAAGTACCAAACTTGTAAACGCTGCTACTACTTTACTACAAACTAATTACAACCTTGCAGACTCCACCAGTATAAACTAGAAACTTTATGATCGTTTTATTCGCCTTCCACGATAGCTGGTCATTAATGATGTTATCCTAGATTCTCTATCCTTCATTTGCCGGAAACATCTCTAATTCTATCTACTAGTTTGACTGACACCATAAACAAATTTTACTTTTAAAAAATCTATTAGGTTGGGTTTTAGTATGAATTATATTTTTATGTAATTTTACATGAATTCCAAAGCTTTATATATTTTAAGATTTATAGTATTTTATGAAATAAAACATCATATACTTATGTTCTTTTTTATCATCCCTACTTTTCCTATCGTCTGTTATGTATATATATATATATATATATATATATATATATATATATATATATATATATATATATATATATATATATATTTAGTTATATATATACATATAGTTACATATATATACATGTAGTTATATATATACATGTAGTTATATATATATATATATATGTAGTTATATATATATGTAGTTATATATATATATATATATATATGTAGTTATATATATATGTAGTTATATATATATATATATACACCTATTTACAATGCCTCCCCACGGGACAGAGTTAGACACCACGGTCGTTTTTTAACGTGGAGAAAAGGTACAAAAATAAAAATTGTCTCAGTCGTGAAGCATTTCTCCTGCACTAAAAGAGAACGAGAAATGGAAGTGCCGAATCTGAAGAACAGATACTACACGTTGATCTTGGCCAAAAGGCCAAGTAGTTGTAGTTATATATATATATATATATATATATATATATATATGTAGTTATATACAGTTATATATATATGTATATATATATAGTTATATATATATATAGTTATATATATATATAGTTATATATATATATATAGTTATATATATATAGTTATATATATACATATATATATAGTTATATGTATATATAGTTATATATATATATAGTTATATATATATAGTTATATATATATATATATATAGTTATATATATATAGTTATATATATATAGTTATATATATATATATATATAGTTATATATATATATGGTTATATATATATATATATAGTTATATATATATGGTTATATATATATGGTTATATATATATATATAGTTATATATATATGGTTATATATATATATATAGTTATATATATATGGTTATATATATATATATATATATATATATATATATATATATATATATATATAGTTATATATATATATGGTTATATATATATGGTTATATATATATATATATATATATATATATATATATATATATTCATGTTTGGATACAAGATTGGAAAAAATAATTTCAATATATATATGTATATATATATATTGAAATTATCTTTTCCATTGTTGTATCCATTCATATATATATATATATATATATATATATATATATTTATATATTGAAATTATTTTTCTAATGTTGTATACAAATATGAATATTAATAGCACAAAGTTAAATAGCTCAATAGTGCAATACTAGAGGTATAATTACTTTTAATATTATATCGCTACTGGAATGAATACAAAAACATATGTAAGGAAGAACTAAATATAAAAAATATCAGTATGTACCGAGACAATCATATGCTTCTATAGTAAATAAACTGAACTTATTTTGAATGAGCATAAATGGATGTCTGTTCTCTGTGAAACTGTATGATATTCAAATTATATATATTTTTTAATATAATTATCCCCTGACACATTCTAAAACGTATCGCAAAAACAAAAACAAATAAATAGCATATATATATATATATATATATATATATATATATATATATATATATATATATATATTATCAGGGAGACCCGCTGTTGTCCGGGATGGAATGTGGATCAACAAATGTTTCACTCCCCCATACTTTTATTGTCATCGAAATTGGTGAAATCGCCCATTTTTTAATCAAATTGCCTGCTCTCACTGAAGATCGACCGCAGGCATCGGGAGTAAGCTTCACATGCCTCCCCACAGTGACTACAATACATTGTAAGCTATGTATTATAAAATTATCTGTAAATAATGGCTTCACTTAATGTTTAACTAGCAAAAGTCAAGTATCATGGTTTAATTTAGAAAGAGAAACATTCGTTTCGAACGCACCCGTCTTATCAAAGAACCAACTGTTGATTTTATGAAATTATTGTTGCATAATCACTTGAGCGCACAAAAGTCAAGTATTCTGGTTTAATTGTGCTCTAAAAATAAACATTCATTTGAAACGCGCTCCTGTCTACAGTTGATTTTATAGACTGGGTCTTCCTGCTTGTGATGCGCTAAAACTTGTCAAATACACTTATGATGTTGGGTTGTAAAGATATTAATTTGGTCAATATCACACTTCTTCTTTAATCGATATTTTTCAATCATCGATTTCGGGACTTATCGGATGCATTCCGATACAAAACTTACGCAATAACACTCCCAGATAGATCAAGTATCTTCGTGTGAAATTACAAAATTGTCCGCCAATCCGTTGCCGAGTCCATAGAGTACTTGTATAATTGTTGTATAAATTAGTTTCCTAGATATAAATCCAATGAAACCCACGTGATTATTAAAGAGTGCTCAAATGAGAACAGAGCAGGTTTATAGTCTGTTTATTATACATTGTATATTATTGATAAGTTTGTTTATTATATATTATATATTATTGATAAGTGTCCTTCTTTGGTTTGATGGGATGGATCTCTTTAAATACGGACTCCACAAGAACATCTATGCACATATGTAACCAATACCGTTTGTATAATAAACATACTATATATATATATATATATATATATATATATATATATATATATATAAAGAGAGAGAGAGAGAGAGAGAGAGAGAGAAATAAAATTGATAACAATAAAAATAATCTTTTAGCAAATAAACTTATCAAGATAGTGAAAGAAAACTCTACATGGTTTTCTGTTTTCCTCATTAATCTGATGAGTTAAAGTTTTTTTTTATTCAACTTCGAACTCTCATTTCTCAACTGTTGATATATATATATATATATATATATATATATATATATATATATATATATATATATATATATAGAGAGAGAGAGAGAGAGAGAGAGAGAGAGAGAGAGAGAGAGAGAGGGGGAGGGAGAGAGAGAGAAAGAGAGAGAGAGAAAGAAAGAAAGAGAGAGAGAATACATACTAATTTAAATTTTGATAGAATTAAAAACATTTAGTGCTTAATGAGAAAACAGTTTCAAATATTTATAAACATGACAAACTAAGTATTTTCTTAAAACATCACACACACAAACACACATACACACGCCGAAAAATAGAGAGAGGGAGAGAGAGAGAGGGAGAGAGAGAGAAAGGGAGAGAGAGAGAGATGCGAGTGGAACTTTGTGAACCGGCCGTTTTATAAGTCCAGGTAAATTAGGATCTTAAATGTGTAGCTTAGAGAGAGAGAGAGAGAGAGAGAGAGAGAGAGAGAGAGAGAGAGAGAGAGAGAGAGAGAGATAGAGAGAGAGAGAGAGTGAGAGAGAGAGAGAGAGAGCGCGAAAGAGAGGAGTCAACTTTGAAAAAGGTGAAAGATTTTAGGGGCAGGAGGAAGGATCAACGCAACACGGAAAAGTGGGTCAACAGGAAAGAGCGCCAGGGATTTGGATTTTTCTTTTTTAAAACTTTCTTCCTTTGGCAGGTTTTCCTGTCTGGAAAGATTCCCCAAAATAACACAAAAGACGCCGTGTAGGTAGATCGGCATAGGCAAAAGAAAATAACAAAAACAAAAACAAAAGCAAGGTGATGTCGGAATAGTGTTACTCATGTAGAGAAGCAGTGCTGCTACTCTGTTGGTCCAGCAGGTCTGCTTTTCTCTTGTACTAGTTGAGTCCGATATTATAAAGCACCCACACCCTATTAAGGCCGGCCAGCATATCTGGTTCAAACCTCCCCAACAACCCATACCAGTCATATTGCTGCACCTCATCATCCATCTATCACAAAGAAAGCCACTCTACCCCACTGGCCCTGAAAACCAACTTTCAGCAGCCTATGGTGATCATTGAGAAGAACTACTATACCGGCTTTTCTGCTTGTTGCTATTAGGGAAAGATTTCGTGGTACTATTATGCTGCTCATAGCACAAGTAGTAATAATAGTTGTTCAAGTCTGTTATGAGCGAAGTATAAGACACGTGCAGTAGAGTACCACAGCGTTTGTATTTGAAGTTGTAATCTTGTTATGTCGTTTAACGCTGAAACTATCCAGCCAATATGAATTAATAACAATGACTAGAAAGAAATAGGGTACAAAACCGTCTTTGAAATCTTGTGGGTGAGGACCTTTTCACCTTCCGACTTTCTTTTTTTCTCACAGAATAGACATTGCGAGTTTATCTCTGCCCTGTAGTTACATTCATAGTAGGTGCTCGACTGAGCTTCAATCTATAGTTCCCGCCCCTTTGTAAACGTTCGTAACAAATACTCGTTTAATTACAACAACTTTGAACAATTTTTTTACTCTTTATCTGTACCTAAAACTAAACGTAAATTCCATGAACAAAGTTACTTTCCAAGAACTGTTCGTCTCTGGAACACAATACTGTGGGACTGCTTCCCAGCTGACTATAACATAATCGTTTCAGATCTAATGAAAATAAGTTCTTGTTGAGCCATTCTCAACAATTAAACCATGTCCAATTTCCACCATTAGTGATGGTCACAGTGTTGTCTTACTATCTACCTACCATGAGGATAGGGACAATAAGATGTATAGATTGACAGTTGGATGATGATGATGATGACGATGATGATGATGATGATGATGATGATGATGATGAATACTCATTAGATCACTGAAGTTAAGCGACATGGAACCTAGTCATCACTAAATAGGTGACCATTTGGGAATATCAGGTGCTCTCTGCTAATCTCGGCATTGTTTCTAATCGTTCTAAACTTCTCCTTGCCACTGGATTCAAGCAGTACTGATTCAGAATAGTTGTGGTTAGAATTGTGCAACCCTTGCTTCACAATTACACGTACAGCTACCCTTACACGATGTATCCGTTGTCTCTCAAGACTGAATAGAGACAATGATGTAATAATTTTTATAATTCTAATTTTCTTTAATTTTACTAAATAGTTTAAAAAAAAGATCATATGTTATTAATTTTCGCTGCAGACTTTGCTTAGTTTGAAAGTATAAGAGATAGGAACATTTTTTATGGGAGGGTCATCACTTATCAAGGCTGAAGGCCACTCGAGTATAAGGATTACAGAGATGAAATTATAGCTAGTTGAAAGGCGTTTCTTTGTTTTTTTTGGGTCTTTTTACAACATATTAACCTTTTTGAGTTATTTAATGTTGTTTGTTGATTTGTTTGTTGTTTGTTGATTTGTTTGTGGTTGTTAATTTGTTTGTTGGTTGTTAATTTGTTTGTTGGTTGTTAATTTGTTTGTTGGTTGTTAATTTGCTTGTTGGTTGTTGATTTGTTTGTTGGTTGTTGATTTGTTTGTTGGTTGTTGATTTGTTTGTTGGTTGTTAATTTGTTTGTTGGTTGTTGATTTGTTTGTTGGTTGTTAATTTGTTTGTTGGTTGTTGATTTGTTTGTTGGTTGTTGATTTGTTTGTTTGTTTGTTGTTGATTTGTTTGTTTCGTTTTTCAGCATATCAACCCTTTTTAGGTTATTTAATACCGAATCCAGTTACTTAAGTAAAATAAAAACATGCTTCAAATATTTATTCATGGTGTTTGGTTTGGTTGTTTTGTAGAGGAAAATTGTCGTTTTTCTTTTTGACTTTACAGAACATAATTGAGTTTTGCAAAGAAAAAGGGGGGAAAAACATTGGTGCATTTTAGACCAGGAAGACGGCTCTTCAGACAGCTTAATTTGGTGGCACCAGAAGTTGAAAGCTGAAGAACTTTTTGAGATGATTGAGAATGTTTAATGGAATGAACTAAGATTGTTTTCTGGTGGTAACGGTATGTGGCTGGAATCTGTTGACATTGGATTTGAAGACGACTATACTGTAGTATGCAGGGAAGCAGTTTTATAGTAATTGGTTTCACAGACGGAATGCCATTCCAAAGAAACCATTGTGCAAAGACGCATTGTTTGTGGGAATCTCTCCTCACAGTAGGCAGATGGAGAGTTTAGAGAAATATAAGGACTTGTGGCATAGTGAATAAAGTACTTGGTGAAATTCTAAGTTATACTCGTCTGGAGGTTGAAGGTTCAATTGTGAATTAATTAGAACTTCTACCCAGTCATGGCAGATGGAACGAGAGCATGTTACTCCAGTGAATTAAAAAGGAGGTTCCGTTTAAAATTCTGTGCAGATTCCAGAGTTCAACAGAAACATTCCCGAGTTTGGCTAGATACACCTGAAGAAAGTCGAGGGTTACATCTATTCAAACGTTGTGAAAATAACACTTAAGAGGAGAACAGTGGTCGGAAGAATCCCATAATGGGAATAAGGTTTAGGTTTGAAAATGAATGTTTAGAGAAATAAATGGATTAAACAAATTGGTGTTAGGTTCATTTATTTAAAAAGCTTGGCCAATTTACATTTATTGCATGTTGGTTTAGAACATGTAAATTGGGCCGTATGCCAATGAAAATTTGAGATTAATCATATACTTGCACAGGTTAGAGTTATTCATAGCGACCAGAAAGCACACTTGAAAAGTTTGTGCAACCATTTTTATAGTAAATGCTCCAACTCTAATGATGAACATATAGAGAGGAATCAATAATACAACTTCCATGATCGTTGCTGCTGTATGAGGATATTTTTATAAATGATGGCAGCCTTACCCTAACCTCGCAACTCTTCTCCATCTTTCTGACCCACTCCATCTCAATCTCGTTTTTACCGCTGTTTGCCGGCGTTCAAGTCAAAGTGTCACGTTATATTTAACAGAAACAGTTTTGAGAAAGGGGTTCCATTTTTTTTTTTTTAGTAATGCTTTCATATTGAAAGAATTGGGGGGGGGGATGATTTTGTTCGGTTAGCTCCCAGCGAACTTGTTTTTTTGCATGTTTTCACAAGTGTTTATAGATTCTTGTTGGTTTGTGTCAATGCCATCTTATTTTTTTCTATCCCCCTTCCCCTATCTTCTTCTTTTGCTCTTCTTTCGTCTCTTTATTTCCTCTCTTTCTTCTTTTTTGGTGATGATTCGTACAAAACATATTTCAACACAAAAGTATTCGAGCCCCCCCCCCGTTTTCTTCTTCCTTTAACTTCTTTTAATTATTCTCCTTATTCTTCATTTTTCCCTCTTCTTCGTCTTCAATTTCTTTCTTTTTGTTGGTGATTCTTACAAACCCTATTCCAACATACAACAATTCGACCCCTTCCCTCTCCTTTTTCTTCTTCTACTTCTTTTTCTTCTTTTCCTCCAATTCCTTCGTCGTCTTTGTCACCGACGATTCTTGCAAAACATATTTCGACACACAAGAATTCGAACATAGTTCATTCCTCAGTGCAAATAACAATTCTTTGCCGATTTTCTTCCTTTTCATGGATTAACTTCAAAATAGGGAGAGGGTGGTCGCTTGGGGTTAAAGGAACCTACATTTTTGTACCTTTAGAATTATTTATTTATTAAAAAGTTAACAGCCTGTCTCCGTTCCTTTGCTGCCTTGTGGTACCCTCTTTCCCCGTCGCCCTTTTAAACCTCAAACTTACAGTTAATCATCCCAAATACAGTCATGAAAGAACAAGAATACCCTCCAGGTTGAGAAACCGAGAGGAGTAGCGAGAGGAAGAGGAGGAGAAAAGAAGAGTCATGCATGTTCAAATTTTAATTAAATATTCCTGTTTAGGTCAAGTTTTCTGCAATCTCTTTCTTCGTTACTATCTTTTTATATAAATTTTATTACTTCTTTGTTTCGATTTGTAATTCTCTTTTTTATTTTCTTAGTTTCAAATCAATAATTAACAGGATCAAAATCTTGAAGCAACTATAATGGAAGCAATAAAGATAAAAACCTTTGAAAATTTATATCAATCAAAACTTTATTTCTTTTGTTTCAATTTTTTTTTCGCTTTAAAATTATGGTATTTTGATTAACTTATTTGCGAAAAAATTCTACAATACCTACTCCTCTGTAATATTCCATAAATAATATTTACAGAATAAAAACTTATCTCGGTTTATATAAAGTTAAGAATGCGTGTATGTTTATATATTTCTATGTATAGGAGTCACTCCTAAATTTAAAAACCGACTATTATGAATTTTGGAACACAAGCGGAAAGGGTTGTAATGTGGGCTATATTTAGTTCGATTTAGTTTTATGCAAATAGAGTAAAAATAGAGGTGTAAGCGCTTTGCGAATATTCAGATATTTCTGATTTTTTAAAATGAAATTTTAACAATAGACATTAGACATAATTACAAATATTCTTTTAAATTCCAGCTTCCAGAATGTGAAAGGATTTTAGGGGTTATAACATTGGTATAATGTCCCATTTGAAGAGTCAAATATTTCAGATTTGCATTAACTTTGATTCATAGACATTAAATACCAATTAACCAATATTCCCTAAATTTTAATTTCGTCTATAGGCTCCTTAAGCTTAAGTCTTAAATTTTAGACATTTTCTAGAATCAAAATAATGAAACCGATTTTAATTAAAATTGGAATTAAAATTTAGTAACATTATTTCGTTTCTTTTTTTTAATGGAAATCACTCAAGACAAATCATGAAGTCACTTGATATAAAGAGCTGAAAAAATACCACTTCCAGGCGAAAAAATTAGTCAATGATAAATGTTTTATGGACAGATTTCAACCCAGAATACAGCAATTCTTCCTTCTTTGTCAGAAACATCGCTCATGAAATGTAAAGACTGAAGTATAACTGAAGAGTGAGAGTTACGAAGCTGCGAAAAGTGAAGCCAAGTTTTACTTTTCTACTTTTCTTAATTTTAATCTTCGTAGGGGGACATGAAAGATAAAACTGTTTTGTTTGAGAAGTTAATTCTACACATTCCGGACAGGTATTTTCCTTCACACACACACACACACACACACACACACACACACACACACACACACACACACACACACACACACACACACACACACACACACATATTGGTTCATTGGTTCATTTATCTACATAAATTTTATGTATCTAATTTCAGTATTTATTTCAACAGTGCTCAATTCATGAGTAGAGCTAGGTAGTAAATTCCATGCAATAGGATGAAACGTGGAAAATTCTTAATTGCCATATACATTTTCATAACTTTATATATATATATATATATATATATATATATATATATATATATATATATAGATAGATAGATAGATAGATAGATAGATAGATACTCTATATATAGAGAGCAGGCCCATAGATAGATAAAGAGATGGAGTGGGACATTTTCTTCATCCTCATTTCATTTGATAGGAATGTGTCATGGAAATGACCAAATGAAAGAAACATACACTGAAGTGCATCATCTGCTGATAGATCATAATCATTATTGATTGGAATAGACAACCAATGTGTCTGCATGTTCAGCTATTTTCGGAAAATTATTATTTCTGAGGAGAAGCAAACATACCCAGACACTCACTTGTCCAACCTTCATGTCCCACTCGCAACCCCCACCACCACCCGTTTTAAAGCCTGGCTTTAAGCTACAGCTTTTAGAAATGAGTCCACTTATTGGTTTGCAAATAATATACATAGTTCAGTGAATACGTATTCCATGAACGAGAAAAAAATAAAAGCTATTGTGTCCAAAGATGGTAAATCAGTTCTTAGAATAATGAAATACAACATTATATATATATATATATATATATATATATATATATATATATATATATATATATATATATATATATATATATATATATATATATATATATATACAAAGCAGATCCCATTTATAAGAATTTGTACAAAGAATAAATTATAAATAATATATTATTTAAATAAACGGAACAATTTTTATAAATTGCTTAATGACTATCTTGAATTTCCTGATCAAAATTTATGGATTTTTATATAAAGTTTGAATTATTAATATTCAATAAAATCAATAAAACACATTAGTACAAATATATATATATATATATATATATATATATAATGTTAAAAAATATTTTATTAAATGACTAATTTTTTTCTGACATTGTTGGTGCTATACACCATTTTCAAAAGAAGACTGTTGGTTTTATTCTTTTTTTTTTCTCTCTCTCTTCATTTTGTTGGTGGTATTAACCCCGAGGGTCAGCCCCTTGTTATGAGAGAAAAAATACGTCCGGTCTTAATGACGGTTGCTGTATGTCTGAAAAAGATGTTCCTTTGCATCGTAGTGCAAACCTTACAAAATAATGTTTTCAAAGATGTGACCATATTCATATTTTATATTTGTACCATCACGCAAACGCACACACACATCTATTTCATAAGAATAAGGATTCCAAATATTAGGTTTAGTAGCATTATATCTTGATTTTAATCTTTGTAATGGGACAGAAAATTTGTGCAAACTTTTTTGTTCAGAGAATTAATTTTATCCATCATGTATCGTTCTAGTAGTTTATACATTTTTAACAAATTAAATGTTTGTTTAGATTAAAAAATTACGCCCAAATATTTTTTTTTTTCGTTTTATAAAAACATAATTTGTAAAATGCTCTGAAAGCTAAACAACTACATATCTATGTCTTCACTTTAAAATTGCAAAGTAAAAGAATGCCAAAGTCAAAAATTAAAACAAAAAAACAAAAAAACAAAAAAACTAAAAAAAACTTTAGAGTTCACATATCAAATATGGTTCTCAAATCAAATGAAAACACGGGTGAACCAAGCAGAATTATCAGATCTAATGATGTTCTTCGTGATTATTAGTATTCAATGAACAATAACTTTCATGATTTTACAATCCCTCTTGATCAGAGGATCAACTAGAAAAATCAATAACATCATGGAATATTTTTAGATGATTTTATCAACGAAATCAGCAGAAAATACAATTTTCATTTGAGCTGGCTCAGTGCAGGCGATAGTCAGTAGCAACATTTTGTTCAGTCAAGATGCTAGACTTTTTGAGAAGAAGGACAAAGACTGAAGGCTAAATAGTATGAGATGGAGAGAAAAGAAAGACTTTGAATGCGGTAAAAACTGAAGTGAAGAATGATGAGAAAGTCTTGAGTAATTTTATGTGCTGGCCATTAAATATAATGTGCAATGGTTGAAAAAGAATGTCAGATCTGTAATCCTCTTATATCTCTTGCATATGGTTTGGATATTTATTCGGTTGAGTGAGAATATGGAATATATCCTGTGGAAAGGATGCCGAGCTCTCGATCAGAAGAGAAAGAGGGGGGAAGCAAAGAGAGAGAGAGAGAGAGAGAGAGAGAGAGAGAGAGAGAGAAGAGAATGAGAGAATGAGGGGTAACAAGCAAGAAAGAAAAAGTAGAGAGAGGAAGGGAAGGATAAAGAGAAAGAGAGAGAGACTGAGAAGTAGAGAGAAGAAAGAAAGAGAAAGTGAAGTGAACGAAAGAGAGACAGAAAGGGATAACAAGCAAAACAAAAGGAAGGATAAAAAAAGAGCAAGAAAAATGTGAGAGATGATGGATAACGAGTAGGAGAGATAGGTAGATAGCAAAAAAATGAGAGAGAGAAATAAGGGAAAAGAACGAGCTAGAGAGGGAGGGAGAGAGAGAGAGAGAGAGAGAGAGAGAGAGAGAGAGAGAGAAATCGAAAATGAGAGAGAGGGCAAGAGAGGAGGAGACAAAGAAGTATAGAAAAAACGAACAAAAGAGGGTGAGAGAGAGCAAAGAAGAAGAAAATGAGCAACAGAGAGAGAGAGAGAGAGAGAGGGGGGGGAGAAGGTGATAACAAACAAGGGAGAAAAAACAAAAGAGAAAAGAATAAGGGAGAGGGGGAATAGAAAGTAGGGGGAGATAGACAATTTCAGCATTTCCATATACCGAAATATATGATAGGAAGAAACGAATACATCTGTCAACAATATAAAGGTTTACCAAATCACTTTACTAAAAATGGGATTAAAATTATAATAAAACTAATAACATTCAACAAGAACTATAATCGCTAACAATGGGCAAAGGAATTCAATCAGAAAATAATGTCTGTTAGAGTAATTTTTGTATTAAAAAAAGTGGAAATGTGTCTTACAGGGATAGGTAGCGATAGTTTTCGTAAAAGTGACAAAATTCAACTAACAAGTTTATACAAGAATATAAAAATGGTTAAAAAAAAAAGATTCCTTATGATTTTTTATTTCTATTTGCATTATTGCTATTAATACCTTAACTGATAGAATTTTATGGCGAAAATTACTTTGCAGCTTCGTGAAATCCACATATGATGTGAAAAAGATGCTTTAAACGATGAAGAAGAAATAAAAAAGAAAAAAGAGGATGAAAAAGAAGATAAAACCACAAAGCAAAAAGACGAAGAAAAAGATAAAAAGAATGTGAAGAAAAAAAAGACGTACAACACATTTAAGATCAGTGATACAAAGAAATAGCCCCCGTCGATTACTCTCTCTCTCTCTCTCTCTCTCTCTCTCTCTCTCTCTATACACATATATATATATATATATGTTATATATATTATATATACATATATATATATTATATACATATATATATTATATATATATATATATTATATATATATATATACATATATATATATATGCATATTATATATATGCATATTATATATATATATGCATATTATATATATACATATTATATATTATATATATATATATACATATTATATATTATATATATATATATATATATATATACATATTATATATTATATATATATATATACTAGCAGGCTGCCCAGTGTTACCCGGTCATAAAATACGTTTAATATGATATTTTAATTCATGCTGATTTCGTGTGTTTTCTTTATTATATAGCCAATATTCTATTGATTATCATATTGTACCTAATAATATATAGTAGTGATTTCAGAAAATAAAAAGAATACTTGGGTGCCATCAGCTAGAATCAAAATCATTTGGTGCTCCAGTCTTACTCGTTACTATTCAAGCTATTTTCAAATGGATAAATAAAACTTTAAAATTTAACCGACTTTAACAAATGGATGTATTTTTATGCATGCATACAATAGGATTTTAAGTTGACTTAAACCTGCTAAGTTCCGTTTTTTTTTTTAATTTTGACGACTTAGCAGCTATTTTTATTGGCTAAAAACCAAATAAAATTAGTTCCACAGATTCTAATCCTCTATATGTCAAATTTCAAGTCTGGAGACAAAAATTGAGAGAGGAGCTTGGTAGAGACCGTTCCTAAGATAGACAGAATACCACTTAATATATATAGTCACATATTGTTCAGTGTTCAAACAGAAAGTAAAATGTTGACTTAGATCTTTTGGTCTGAATTGTGTGATCGGCAGAACAATCATTTTCTGCCTTTATGATTCCCGGAAAAAGATGAAACACATATGTATATGCAGATAAAAAAATTCATATATATATATATATATATATATATATATATATATATATATATATATATATATATATATATATATATATAAGAGAGAGGGGAGAGAGAGAGAGAGAGAGAGAGAGAGTTATTTTTTTTATTTCTAATCTGTTCTCAAGCTGGTTTTATCTTTATATATCCATATATCGTTATAATGCCGGGGGTTCTCCTCTTCTGATGAGAAGTATTTAGCTTCGAAACGCTATGGCCTAAAGAGGTTGTTTTCATTTTTCTATCCCATAACTTTTATTCCTTATCCTTTTTATTTAATTGATGAATTGCTCTTAATCTGGTAGAGCTTCTATTTTGATAGGTCTGCTTTATAAAGAAAATATTCTATTTTAGTTCATTTTTTTAGCATATATATGTGTGTGTGTGTGTGTGTGTGTGTGTGTGTGTGTGTGTGTGTGTGTGTGTGTGTGTGTGTGTGTGTGTGTGTGTGTGTGGAAATAGTGTGGGAGGGGCGATGGTGAGAAAGAGAGGAAGTAAACTAACTCTTCCTACAAAAACCCATTTCTTGCAACAGTCACTATGTAGCTTTATGGATCGGCAAAACATTAACTGGGCCAGTTGTGTGCAAAGCTAATGCAGGGAATCATAAACGTTTCTTTTGATGTTATTAAATTTCTTTGATTTAATAATGACACCAGAAAAGTCCCCGAAGACATAAGGGTGGAGGGAATATGCCAATGAAATGCCGAGCAGACAGGCAAAACTTGCTGCTGAATACTATAAATCAGTTAGGATGAAAATTAAAGCAAATGAAATTAGAGCCAGGATTCTGATTATAGTTTGTCTCTGATTAAATCTTAGGAAATGAAGAAGAAGAAGAAGAAGAAGAAGAAGAAGAAGAAGAAGAAGAAGAAGAAGAAGAAGAAGAAGAAATGTTGTGAAGCAAATTTGTGTAATAATGAGAATTACAACATTTATATTTAGAGAGACGCCATTCTCTGATTACCAATTGGAAATTCAATGACGAAGTTCAAATCAACAATTTTATATACAAGTGCAGTTTTATTATAAAGCGGACTATAACAAATATTAAAAAAAACAAAGTTGACGTTAAGTGTTTTTTTTCTACAAGAACATAAGACATTTAATCTATCTATAATCTTTAATCAATATACTATTAAATGTTCGGATATTTTTGTGATTTTGTCTGTTCCTACACATATAGAAACATTTAATTGGTTGACAAACAAAGGAATAGGCAGAGTACACATGACTAAAACAGTAGTTTTTTTTCAATGTCAATACTAGAGTTCGCATCTTATGTTAGCGTAAATGATGTTTTAAATTGTATACATGCTTTTTTATAAATCCACAGAAATTACTTTTAAAAATATATAAATATTATTTTTAAAACCTTTTCTTGATAATCCGTATAGATATGAAGGGTGTTCAGCATTAGTTCAAAGCGAAAAAAAATGAAAAACGTAATTTCTAATATTTTGTGCCAATACAAACAATACGTAAATGCATTCATCGTAGTTACTAACTCTCGCATGTAAATACTAAGTAGCATTTTCTTTCCATAAAATTTCACAGGTATTTTTACTTGCATTAGCTATTAAGTGGTAGAAGCTAGATAAAGATGGAAATTGACATACCAAGGTACTGTACCAGCACTGCTTGAGGAACGGGTATAAACTAGTGCTTAATCATAATATACGTCATAATCGCGTTGACACAACGGTTTTTGTCAGATCACCAAAGTTAAGCAACATTGAGCCTGGTTAGTACCAGATGAGGCTGTATGTGCTCTCCGCTTATCTCAGCATTTGTTTCCAGTCGTCCTGTACAGACATTTTACTTGCCACTGGTACTTAACAATGTCAACTTAGGAGATATGTGGATGGAGATTGCACACCTCCTGTCACAAAAAGTTCACGTGCAGGCACTTATTCGTGGGTATCCATATTCTGTCAAAGACTGAAGGAACCCTTTTTAATAATAATAATATCTATATTACACCAAGCCGTAGAAGATAATTGGTTGGTTATCGGGGTTTACAGCATGCCGACCCTTATTAGTCCATATTAGTGAAAAACTACACTTATTTTTTTTTTTATCGAATTTGTAGATTAATTTGTTTTTTACGTGTATATTTCGTAAACAAATAGTCTTTAAAGGATATTTTCAATTTATCTAATAAATATTTTTTTTTGGGGGGGGAGGGTGTTGGAGCTCTGTCAGTTACTATTATTCCATGTTAGATTGGGCCTCCAAAGTAACTGGCGCTAAAGAGTGACTCTGCGTTCTGGAATTAAGGCTTCACTAGAAAATACAGTTTCGTGTTATATCCAGACATCTTAACATGAAATCTTACAACATATGTTAGAAAATGTAACTTTTTTGTTATCTAAATGATTTAAAACATTTAAGTTGGTAAAAAAAAAACAACAATTTAGAATAAATGTTTCAAAATCGGCCCTCAAAGATGCAAAGAAAGCTTACAGTGCAGTGAAAATGTAACAGCTAAAACTAAGTAGGTGGTTATAGTCGAAGGCGACCCAAAGACTCCTTTTTTAGTAGCTGCTATACTTGCCTGTAAGGGAGGTCGTCACTCCATTCCCAGGATTACTCCACTTGCTTTTGATTATCTCCATATAATGCTAAATATTTAGCAAGGGAATATCAAGTACCATTTTTTAAATCTTTGGTGAGACTCAGGAAAGAATTGAACCCCAGTCTCCTTACCCATTAGTAAACACTCTTACTATTGTGCCAAATAGGCCGATTTCACTTAAAAGTGAGGAATCAATGGAAATTGACTTTCTATTTTATAACTTATTAAAAACATTTTGTCACGTAAAATAATTAAATAACATGTACAACAAATATTGTAGCTAAATGTTATGCATCCTATGATCATACGATTAGTCATTCTTCATCTATTGTTTTATAAAATCAATAAATAGATCGAACATAGTTGAGAGTGACTCAAATGCCCCCCATTCATTGGCTACGTTTTTATGGAAATTACTCCAGACAATGTAATAAACTAAAAAAAAAACTACTATTTCAAACCATCGATAAGTGTTAGAATAGATTTTAATCCAGAAAACAGCAATTCTTCCCTCCTTGTCAGAAACATAATTAATGAAATGTGAAGACTAAAGGGCAAAATAATGGAAGTATGAGTTACATGGCTGCTGAAAGTAAACCCAAGGTCCACTTTCTACTTTTCTTAAGTATACCAAGATGTAAGGGAGGACATCACTTTTTTCCTTGGATTTCTCTACTTTACTACAAATCTTTATGTATATATCTTTATGCTATAATGCGGAGTGTTTAGCAAAAAGATATCAAATACAAGTTTTTTTTAAGAACTTGATTGAGGATTGAACCCTGGTCTCCTGATCCATTAATGAACACTCTTACCATAATACTAAATAGACTGGTAAAATTGTTTGATATCATGCTTTTAAACGTTTCTATAGTTTAACTTACATTTCTTTTTATATTTAGTGATCATCAAGATCCTTTTCTATCTGAGATAAAAATTCTTCCAGATTAAATGCAATTTACAATATGAACAATCTGACGACCAAACAGAATAATTGAGTAATATTAAGTAATATTAAAGAATATTAAGAAATATTAAGGAGAATCTGGCGACGATATTGTTCATAGATATTTCAGAAAGTAAAGGCTGTTTAATTCTCTCCCATTGCAAGAACTTAGATACCAGGGTCGGAAAGTGGAATTGAGAAGTCAGACCCCTGAAAAGGGGCACTGACCTGCAAAAAGTGTCTGGGCAGACCCGTCGGTATTCCCCGATGGGGGCGATTCAGGCGATTAGCAATTAACTAACCCCTTCTCAAAGAGAGATGGTAAAGCCTGGGAGGGTGGACCTCCTAGAACTGCACAGAACTAAAGTCCCCTCGCAAAATCAACAGGGACAGGATCATTACAAGAATGGTCTAATCTCTGTTTATTTTGGGGGCCGAGTATAAAAATCCCAAACCAAGTAAAGAACAATGCCAGAATTGTGACTATTGCAGACAATTAGACGGGGATTATGGAAAAGAGTGACACTTTGATCTTCAGTCTCTGAGTTTCCCAGGATGACACGTCCAAGTACAGTAGAAAGACAAGAGGAAACTTTTAGTTTTCATGTATTACATAACTTCCATGAACATAATTTATTTCCAAAAATCGTGTGGCTACTTTTCAAGTCTAATGTAAACAAGTTCTTGTTGAGCCATTCTCTTATATAATTAAATCTTAGCCAAGTTCCGCCATCACTAATCGTCATGGTGCTGTCTCACTGTCTACCTAACACTCCTTAACCCATATCCTAGAGTGGCTTCCTTAATAAACGGTGACCCCTAAGTAAACAAAAACATTTTGAAGATTAAAATGTAAAGAATGGTAAACATGTCTGATAGTCGGCTAAAATCATTATATACTATGATCCCAAATTAAACCAGTTTATACATTATGTAAAGTAGCTTACTAATATGAGACACACCGATTCTTATAAAATTACTGAGGTTGAGTTTGGTTGGTACTAGATGGGTGACCATTTGGGAACTCCAAACTCCACATGTGGGAAGACAATGATACCTACTTGCAAAAACTAACGTTGTAAAAATCATCTCCCCTGTGAATTCAGTATCCCCTAGTAAATTTTTCCTTAACTCACAGGTGGTCAAGGGAGAAAGCCGGTTGAACTTACCCAGTTTAAAGGTCAACGGTGTTTAATGGTATCTAATGTAGCAATATGATTTTGAGAGCCTTTGCAAACTAGTTTTTTAAAACAAATATGAGCATCTATTAGGTGCATTATGACCCTTTTTTCTTAGCATTGTGCAGTGGCATCATATGCAGAGATGCATGACAGCTCAGCTAGGAATATTGCATTCACATTGCACAATTGCATTCAAATATGTGAAATATTTCGACAAACTAGTTAATGGCAGAACAAAGCATGACTAAGATTTGTGAATGGCTTATAATGGTTATTAGTCAGGTTTTGATCCCCAAATGGAGATGCTGCTTTGATCAACCATGTTTTTTGTTAAGATTTCATTAGGAAAAAGAAATGAATGGACAGCAAAGAACGAAATTGGATTACAGCCAAGTAGCTTGTAGCACTTTCGGCCTTATGAGAGAGCTCGCAATTTCACAAGGCAGAGCCTGTACTTAATCAGAAAAAAATAATAGCAATAATAATGAAAAGCAGAGTCTAAACACTACGAGGAATCTTTTTCTATACAAAATTAATTTGCTGCTGGCTGATTTCATAAAAGAAAAAAAGCATTGGCTGCAGAGAGGAAAAGATGTATTTCAGATTGTTACCTAACAATAATAACAACAATAATAATGATGATGATGATATTTTTACATGATAGTGAAGATGAAAAATTGATAATGGAAACATTTTATATTGTTTGACGTGTGGTTGTTGTAAAGGTATTTTCAAAAATTATTTTAGCCCATAGACTAAATAATAGAATTTGTAAAAAAGAATCAATAATTTGAAAAATGTTACAAGGTAGAACAATGATAAAAAAGTGCATTAATATTTGTTGTATTTAAATAAGAAAAGTTTAAGACTAATAGATGCATTCATTTTTAGAAAAGTGAACATGAGAGACGGTAACCGAAGCATGGTGTAAAACTACAAACTTCAATGTTAAGTAAAATGACGAGTAAAACAATGTTATATATATATATATATATATATATATATATATATATATATATATATATATATATATATATATATATATATATATAAATTTAAACTGGAATATAAATATTAATATTTTATAAATATAAAACCTATCCCGAACAAAATGCTCAACATTCAAAACAGAGCATTAATATATAAGAGGAATTAAATTATGCAAATTAGTAATTATAAAATTTATTGTTTAAAAACAAGGAAAATGTAGTTAAATGACTAGATATTCACACATGGACATCTCTTGAAATATTCATTTTTGAGTTTTCATACTTTCTGGAACATTACTCTTTTCGAACTTCACAGTTTTCAATTTTATCTGCGCTAACCAGCAACGCTATAGCAAATTTCTAAAACAATTGTGTACTAATTATTTTCCTCTGAAATAAAAGGCCAATTTTTTTAAACTCCATGTAAAAAGAAAATAATTAATTCTATCTTGTACTCCTTGTATTTGAAAAATAAATTTTGCCATTGTTAATTTGCATAATTTAATTTCCTTCACTGTCAAATAATGAATAGTCCAATATATAATTAAAAAAAACGATGCTTATACTAAATTTAATACTTGCTTAAGTAAAAGAAAAATGTACACTAGAAAGAAAAATGTTAAAAACTATTTAAATCTATCTAATAATTTTATTATTTGTATTGATTATGATTTCATACTAATTTTTAAATTATATTTATATTAGTTTGCTAAATTACTGAAGAAACAAATAATTTTAAATACAATTTAAGAAGAAAAGATAATTAGAATTATGGCACTGTAATAATTAATATGAGCCTAAATTGCTCTGTTTAATTGTCCTTTGTATTGAGAGAAGACTTACAAGGAATACACACATTGAATTGCCCATGGAATATTGCTGGTTTTAAGCTGTCTGATCCTAATTTTTGCTGGTTGTCTGATTTGTTCAAGAAGCTTCTTCTTTCTCACCCACTTCTACAACTCTCGAGACGCCTCTATTATCCACAAAGTAGCATCTAATTGAACACTGCTACGAAATGAAATGAGAGATTTTGTCGGAGACAGTACATAGAGGGTTAATCATATTACGGAGAGAGTATTTGAATTATTGATAAGTGAAGCAAGCAGAGCAAGAATCCTGAACCAATCTAGTTAATACTAGTCAGTTTGGATAGAAGTTGATCATGACCATAATTTCTGGTTTATACCAACAATAAAGAATTAGTGCATTCCTGAAACGACAACCAACGTAAGCTTCTAATATCTCAATGGCAAGATAGTAAATATAATCCTGCCACTGATAAACATTGATTGTGACTGCGTAGAAATCATATTAAGCTGATACTCAGAGCATTGAGAAATTGATTGCGCTCAAATGATTGTGGAAATCACAATGACAGCATAGTCGTCTATGGTCTTGATGCAGCAAGGGACGAATGAGCAGTGGATGTCTTAAACAGAGACCAGCTTCATAGTGACAGTACTGTCGCTGTTGAGCCAGAAATGAAAGATCCCTGTTCATTCAACTATTACTGTTCTTCTTTCTTTCTTTCTTTCTTTCTTTCTTTCTTTTGTCTTTCTTTTTCTTCTTCTTCTTCAAAAATGAACATTCACTTGAAGTGAGTGAAAATGATGAATAATATAACAGTTTTGCAGTCTTTATAGTTTGATGAAGGTAGACGACAAAATAAGACATTTAATTGGAGAAATTAAAAGTAACATTTACATAGGCAAACTATTTTAAGACAACTGCTTCAAATGTGATCAAATTATCTGTTAAACTTTAAGTCGTTTAAATTGAAAATGTGGCTATAGTTGAGCCCTAACAATGATATTTTGGGGGAAATAAAACTTTTGGTGCTAGTATAGCTTTTGAAATGTTATTTCTTGGCAACTCTGGAATCTGCAAGAAATTACGAATGGAACTTTTTATTCAATCTACGTGGGTAACATGTCATCCTGTTAGCCATGACAAGGATGATAGCATGTTACCCTCTATTTTTCAGATTCCCGAGTTCGACAAGATACACCTAAAGAAGCTCGTTAGTTACATCTACCGAAAGGTTGTGAAAATAACACTTAACATGAGAACAGTAGTGCGAATTATCCAAATAATATGAATTATCCAATTAATACGAATTATTCATTCTCATTAAAAAAAAAAAACTTTTACTTTATTTTATTTATAAATTAAAAATTATGGAATTTTTTTAAAAAAAGTAATAGTAATATTAACAAGAACTTAAGAGCTCGCAAGAGCTCCCATTGATTCCAAGAAACTCCGGGTGTGCCTTGGATATAAATTTATAAAAGTTCATTTCTATTAATGCCACTTTACTTAAAAACTCTCCCACTCAATCAGCGCTGAGTTCATTTTTTTTGATCCTCACTTCTGAAATTGAATTTTATAAAATATATAAAAAGATAATATCTTATTTTGGGCTGCATGAAATAAAATATTCGATTCCTTATTTAATCCTGAGCAGTGCCAGGTTTTCCTGCTAACATAAAAACATATGAAATTTATTCAATAACTTTTAGCTAGGTTTTAGACATATGTGAAGATAAATGGAAAGGTCAACAGCAAACAAGAGAAATAAATAAATCAAATGCAAGCTGTCCACCATTAATCAGTGATAAGTAGGGCTATGACAACAGCATATTCTTTTCATTGTTTTGACTCTCGAGTATATATTCGAAACAGACACAATCAACCGAGAAGCACATCACTCTACATAAAAACATATGATATCAATGGATATATACCTGAGAATCAAAACAAGGAAAGGAATATGCTGTTGTCATAACCCTAGTTATGAGCACCTTGCATGCACCCCACTTTGACTTATAGTCATTCAATTCTGTTCAGCTGTACATGCATGGAGAAAAAATTGGAACTTTTGAGTGTATCGGAATTGGAAGAATTTTGTGCCTATTTTCTGATCCTAAAAACGATTCTTTTGCTTTTTTGTTTGTTTGCTTTTGTTTAAAATTTAACTTTTCACAGTTGGTACTAACGATAAACGGATTAAAAACTTTCTGTTTTTAAGCTACTAGTAAAAATAAAACCTGTAGGTCGTCACCCCCTCCCACACACAACTATATATATATTTTTTTATATTTGCGAAAATATATGCACATATTACATGTAATCTAAAAATAAAAGTACTAATAAACGACTCTGTAACTTGATATGTAATGGTTTTAAAAAATATTGGAATCAGTAATTGTATAAGAATTGGGAATTTAGAACAGAATCTGTAATTGCATCGGAATCAGGAAAAATATTAGAATTATCCCATCACTAGTAGATAATAGAACAGACTAAGTAAAAAAAAAAAAAAAAAAAAAAAAACATAAATAATAATAAAATCAAATATTTGTAGCAGAGTTAATAGAAAAAATGTAAAAAAATAAAATCGCTAATTTTTAAGAAAAAAAAAAAACAGATTCAAACGATGCATACACTTCCTTGTCATTCGAGTAGATTAAATTTATCAATTACACACTAAAGATCAAAGAGGTTTGTCTAACATTTGTATAATGCAAATGATGAAGAACATTTATTCTATGATCAATGAAATGATAAATTGTATTATTAATATTGGTGATTATAACATTACTAAAGTGTCACATCTTGTATACAGTTCAGTAACAATATTTTTTAATGCATACGCATAGTTCTATAAAATTGCAATAGTTATGTTCACATAATCTGTTTGTATTACTGTCAGACAATTAAAAGAAAAAAATACTACCATCATTGTTGGCATATACAACAACTCTTACAATCAATTTTCAGTTTATATTCACTCTTAACATCCTATACCGCCCAAACGTATTAATCAGAAGTGATGTTTGTTTAATGTATTTATTTGCTTCCCCACCAAAGCAAATTATGCACAGGGCCGTTTTTAATGCGGGGTAAAAACCAGCTCCCCTAAAAGTAGGCAAAAAGAGGGCACTC
Source organism: Euprymna scolopes (assembly GCF_053919585.1). Taxonomy (NCBI): domain Eukaryota; kingdom Metazoa; phylum Mollusca; class Cephalopoda; order Sepiida; family Sepiolidae; genus Euprymna; species Euprymna scolopes. Next base: position 68,225,346 of record NC_136509.1, read on the forward strand.
TGGTTACCAAAAATAATTGTCCCATTGACTGGTGCAAATTATCTTAAGTGCAGCATCTGCAGAACAGATACTACACTTTGATCCCAGCCCGAAGGCCAAGAACAAGAGGGTATTTGTATTCTCAATTCATCTAAAACCTCATAAAATAAATTTTTAAAAAACCCTTTATTTAAATATATTTTTTTAAATGCATTTAAAAGTTCCCAATAAAAAAAACAAAACAAAACAAACTTCATTATAAAAATTTCATCTCATGTTGCTGTTGTGTATAATGTGTAATTCAAACTAAAATACACTTCCTTGGTCTTCGGGCTGGGATCAAAGTGCAGTATCTTAGGGATATTTTAAGCAAGATGTCTCCTAGAGTGAATGTGGTATTATGGTGATTGTAATGATTCTAGTGAAAGTAGGATAGACAAATGTGTAATAGTAGATAAAGAATAAACAACGAGCCCAATTTTCCCTACACTTTTCTTGACTTTCTGACTAATTGTCCAAACTGTAACTTTTATATTTTTGCAAATAAATAATTCAAAATGTAGTATCTGGTCTGTCCAAAGATGGTACAAAAATATTGTGGTGGTCAGACTTCCATGGAATGGAAATATAACACAAAGGATTTGGGAAATGAACCTCCATTAGTGAATACATTTTGAGACTGCATTAACCAAAGTTCTTAGATAAGTATGTCTCAGTTTGAACAAAGGTGATACAATAATATTGTGGGGTCTTCATTCGCATTGGTCATCCATAGAATGCGCCAAAGCAATATACAACAGATGAAAGATGCAACTGTAGAATTTCCGCAGGTCCCGCTACTGGCTAATATTTCAACAGTTGCTTTCATTCACTCAAGAAATAGACGATGACAAAGATGAAAAAAAAATGCTACCGTTCTAGTAAAGCTGAAAAGATTAAGTGTCTAAATATGACATGAAATCTGAAATGCTATTTAATGTTTCAGACTGAGTTTTGTTATTTAAGTTAATCCGTATGACATATTTCAGTGGGAAACAGAACTAAAGACACGGACGAATCAAGCGATGCATCACTGCAAAAAATAAAAAAATAAGTAAAATTAAAAATAAGTAAAATAAAAAAAAAATAATGAATAAAATAAATTGTACTAAGGATTTAAAATTTCAATTTCATATTAAAACTAAATAGCATGTCACTTATTGATTTTGTTTTTGCAGTCGAAGTGAATACAGGTGATTGTCAGATTTGTGTTTTAATCAAGAGCAAAGAAGCAGCAGATGAAATTCTTCAAGCAATGGCAATGCATATCAGCAAGAAACTTGTTCTCCAAAGCAAGTCGGATGGATAAACAAGTTTTCACTTAGATTAGAATCCATGGTTCCTGCCAGAAAATGATATCCGGTATTAAAACATATAAAAGCAAAACAGATCTTTGATGAGTTTTAATGTTCTTAAAAGGCTCCTGTCAACTAGAGCACTCACACACATAACATAAAATGGGGGGGGGGGGACAAAAAAACAATAGACAAAACTGACACTCAAAAGGAATATACATCTTACAGATTCATCGTCCTTGTCAGATCATGGAAGTTAAGCAACATTGAACTTGGTCAGTATTTAGATAGGTGACTGTTTACCAATACCAAGTGCCTTAATATGGCACTGCAAATGAGTGACTTTTGATTTGACTAAGGTATGAATCATCATCTATGTGTGAAATAGTAGGGTAAATTATACTGTAAAGTCTTAGTAGGGAAACTAGTCTGGGTGAAGAAAAACTCTTAAATAACATCAGTCAATCACAGCAGTGACTCCGGTCGTCTCGGATTTTTTTTTTACCACTGAATTCGAGTTAGGTGAGGGGCAGTTGTGAATTGCAAAACCCATACTTCATTATAAACTCTTTATCACACATGCACCTTTTCAGGGGGTATCCTTTGTCTTTCAAGACAGAAAAAAGCAAAAAAACATAGACACATACATGTATTTCACTTCACTTCCCCTTTTTATTCACACACACACACACACACACACACACATACACACACACACACACACACACACACACACACACACTACTTAACAGTCCAATAATCGTTTTTACACACTCAACGTCCTACCTTGTACTAATCTCACTTTCCTCTACCCTAACACATTTCTTCACTTTATCCACTTGATAAGCTTGACCTTCCCTCACTACTAATTCTAACTTTTTGTATCTTTAATCTGACTTTGCACAGTAAATGTTGATTCAACAAAATTTCATAATTTAAACAAAATATTGAATCGAAAAAAGCACGAGCTTGTATTAATCTTTCCTGCTCTATTTACTTTGTGTTTGTTGATTTTATACTATTTTGGTCTAAACATTGATGGATATTTACTCCTCTAAAAAGACTTTCACACACACACACACACACACACACACACACACACACACACACACACACACACACACACACACACACACACACACACACACACACACAAATCTATTACGAATGGAAATTTGGTATATGTCTGAATCCGAAACTATACTATTACTTCCATAAATGTAATAGTCTACCATCTTTCAATGCTCAATTCAATGGAAAGTTAATACAGTATCTGTTCATGATATTAATATGATAATAATCATAATACCAGTCTACCAGGCATTACCCCATTTTGCTTTGGGATGAAGGAGAAAGTATAGCATATTTCAACAAGAAATTGTCGCAATTAGCTGTTAGCGAATTTACTACTTGGATATATTATTACTAATCTATGGAATATGTTTAATCATTTTCATTTTTGTTTATCTACACACACGCACACACGCACGCACACACGTACACACGTACAGACACACTGAGACATTGAGTATAACAGTGCAAGGAAAACTACGAAACATTGACAAGACAAATCTTTCCGACGTAAGTGTAATAAACAGTAGCGAGATAGAGTATCTTTGATAAAATCGCTCCAAAGGAATGAGAAATCTCTGCAGTTGGGGGAGAGGAGGTTTGGGTGCTTATCGGAGCTTACTAGTCAGTTTGTCATTGCCACAACAGGAGAAAGATCCAACAAATCAATGAATAAGTTGAATAGCCACAAAGTAGGGTCACGAAAAATTTATCAGTTTATGGTGGTTGTGATGTGCTAATAGCACAGACAGGAGTTGGTGCAGAGGCAGTGAAAGTAGTGGCTGGACCCAGCAATCAATTGCCAGTCCTTACAGAGACACATCCGAAGAATAAGATGGGGACATGGGACGGGTAAGGATGATGATGATGGAAGAGGATGTGCGCGAGAGAGAAACAGCTGCAAGTGAGGAGAGAGTTATTGATCAACGTGAATGTTGTATAGCCACTTTACCACTGACAAGGTCCTGGCGAGTGGACATTCACCACTGTGGCTGTGTTTTGTGAACTACTGCACCAGACACGTCTGAATTCATACTGACCATCTGCTAGGAACTGATCAACGTTGGGTTCTGCTGAAGTTCAAAGCAAAAAACCCTCATCAACAGATCACTAGACGATTGATCACCTAAACAAGCCAGGTACTATCACTGAAACGCTCAGAACCACTGACCACGACAGGTGGTATTTATTTGTGTGAAATTCTTAAAAATCAATAAACCTGCTTAGTGGCCTTCTAATAAGGACGCAATGAATCTCTTCATTTCGATTGTTTTCATGTTTAGCACTGAATCATTTTATATATTTATATCTGTTTAGGCTTTCTTGTTTTAATGGATAATCACATTTTAAGTTTAAATTAAAAAAGAAAACAAACGCACACACAAACATATATATATATATATATATATATATATATATATATATATATATATATATATATATATATAAATCTAATGGAGATTTGGTATCTATCTGAATAAAACCAGAACTATTACTTCTATTAAAATATACTATTTAACTAACTTTTAATGCTTGATTCAGTTTACTAAACTATTTCAGACTAGTGTATTATCTTTTAATACTCAATTTAGTGGGGGTAGTGTAGTATCTGTTTTGTTTTCATAGAACTATCCACCCAGGCATTACTTCTTCATTTTGGAGGGGAAGGAGAGTAGTGCAGTATTTATTCTGTAGTCACAATACTATTCTCCTTTGCATTACCTCTCCTTTCGCAGAATAATGTAGTATCTGTTCTGTTATCATGATACATAATCCCTGGCATAACCTCCTCTTGTAAGACAATGTAGTATATTTTTGTTCGTCATTATACCATGCTTCTAGGCTAGCAAAAATATGCTCACTCTAGTTGCATCCTTCCACTAGTAATACAAATATAATACAGATAAGATTTTCTTTAATATTCCATGCAAGAGACCTCCAAAATGTCCTTCCATTTTTTTACTATTATTCATGAATTCATAAACTATATTTATAAAATTCTCTACACTAATTCTATTTTTAACTTGATTAAGGAAGGTGTTCCTAAATTATATTACTCTATCAGAGAAAAATTTTTTCAAGTTTGTGATAGATTTAATCTTATTTGTGAATCGCTTAATTTTGGAATTCCCTCCCAACTCCTCGTTTCCCGACAGTACCCATATGCAACAAATTAAATGTGATGTGGACAAATGTCTTGCTGTCCAACTCCTCACCTAGGTTTCCTCTTCTATAAATCTGGTCCCTATCACAGTAACTCCTTAAGCTTCAGTGGCAATATACCTTGTGAGAGGTGAACAAAATTAAAAAGAAAAAAACAACTTTTTTTTGTAAATCTACAGTTTAAGGAGAAATATAAAAATAAACAATGTTAAAGTTCGAGACCAGTAATTTTAGCATTGCTAATAAGTACTAAGATTTTGCAAAATAAACAAAAATAATGATTAATGGAAAATCAAAACTGGTATTAGGTTGATGCAAAAATAATGTCGGTTTTGACATGAAGTTGAACGCCAAAAAAACATTATTTTTGTCCCAAACTAATATTTATACAAATTACAGACTGTGCTATTTTTTTAGGTAGGATTTACAAGTTAAATTCAATTTTTATCATATCTTTTGTTCGGTGAAAGTACAGATTAGTTGATAACAGAACCACGTCCTCATGTTAAGAATGGGTTTCTAAATAGTAACATTCAACAATTCCTGCGTTCTGCATACGTACCCCAAAATTAACTTAGAAAAAAAAAAAAGGAGAATTTAAAGTAACACTTACCATGAGCGACCCATCCGTGCTTACATGTGTCACATGATCTGAGATGCAATTTTCCAGGGGCAAAACATTCACACATACAATTTGGCAGTGTGCAACGTATAGCCTGTGAAAAGAAAGCAAAATTGCCATTAGACAGTGCATATACAGGTGTGAGTGCATAACAGATTTTAATAAATGCTAGAACTAAATGTGACCAGTTAAATCATTGATTTGGCTCGAATTAGATTACTTGAATCTGGAAAAGTGAGTTAGCAAAGTCAGTTAAATATTAAAAAAAAAAAGGCAAAATTCCAAATAAGTTTTTTCTGTTCTTTTTTTTTCTTATCTTACACTCTCTGGATAGGGATAAGAGAGAGAGAGAGAGAGAGAGAGAGAGAGAGAGAGAGAGAGAGAGAGAGAGAGAGAGAGAGAGAGAGAATTTAGTAATGAGATGATCACTTGGTGAATTAATTGCAAATTAATTATAACAATCAAAATGGAAGTTCTTTTCAAACAGAACTCAATCCCAAAACTAAGCAATATTTTGGTACACCTTTGTCTGATTAAAAGACATAGGAAAACAAAAACTTAAGGGAAGGAACTTTGATTAACTCAGATTTAGTATAATAATAGACATAAGATTGAAGTTTGGAGAGATGCTTATTAACAATGGAAAAACATTTTTATTATATTTGTATTTTTTAAATACTTTTATAACGAGAAAACTTATAAAAATACTTATAATAGGTATTTCTGTTAATTTTTTTCTCATTACTAATGTACTTCTCAATAAAATACTTTATATTCACATTCATTTATTAATTAATAAGATAGGACAATTCCGATTTTTGATTAAGTAGTTTCAATCTGAAGTATTCAGTTTTTGGTTAAAATATTACTTTCACTTTTATTGCCCGTCCCTATAAAATAAAGCTACTGAGACCAGGCAATATTAATAAAATTCAGTGAATAATGAATTAAAAAGGAAGCAAACATATCGATACTTTTAAAACGAAAAATAGTTGACTTTCTATTAATTTGTGGTAATTGGTGTACTAGTGTTATTGCTGTTGTTGTTGCTGCTGCTGGTGGTGGTGATGATGATGATGATGATGATGATGGTGATGGTGATGATGATGATGATGATGATGATGATGATGATGATGATGATGATGATGATGAAAGTGAGACTTTCAATTTTAATATAGACACAAAAATATTTCCTTATTATTAGAAGTATTCTTATTAGCAGTAGTATTAGTGGTACATGTAATAATTCACCAATGACTTTCTTTCCAGAAAAAAATGAGAGAGAGAGGATGATAGTGAGAAAAATATGGTGAAAGAGGGGAGAGAGGACGGATAGATAGAAGAAGAGACTATTTTGCTATCTATGCTCCCGGACAATATCGGGTAGCCATGTTAATAAGAATATAAACAATAATAACAAATACAACAGCAATAATAATAATAATTATAATAATAATAATAATAAACTAACCCCTTCCTCAAAAAAAAAAAAAGAAAGAAAAAGTATAGTGTCAACATCAACTGACTGTACAAACAATAGTCATGAAAGGTCAAGAAGGATAGAAAGACCGAAGAGAAAGCACTAATCAGACCTCTTCTGGATGAGTGCAAAGAGGACTGGGACCTGAGAGGAAAGCTTGTTGCCAGCCAAATTCCAGAGAAGATTAATGGTTGCTGCCAGTGAGAAGTTATTCATAAGCGCCTGTCGCAATAACACAAAGTCAATTGCAAAGGTTATCAAAAGAGGTGGAGAGTACTGGAAATCTGGGGAGACTTATTGTCGCCCAGATTCCCGGAACACCAACACTTGTTGTCAGTGAGCAATCTCTGATAGTGAGAACTCCTAGTGAGTGCGTAATAACACTGTGCCTTGAGGTCTATAAAATGACCTGTTCATTGGCAATTAGAGGCTTCATAGTTTTCAATATATCAATCATCAATAGATGTTCATTATTTCCAACTATTACGCTTAAGAATAGATGCTTTAACCTTTAGATTACAAAAAGGCCCATGCAGTGCGTAATTGATTATACGAGAATATGAAACAGTAAGATACATGATCAAAAATGTCAGAAATGAAATCACAACAAATCAATAAAATCAAAGAGCAAGCCAATAAAAAGAAACAAGCAAAAAAGATTAAATATTTCAGTTCAGAAATGAGTTTATACACTAACCGGCAACCTTTTTCTATGAGATGTATTTTCATTCCATTAAATGGCATTAGATTACATTAAGAACCATATTACTAAATTGCTTTATCAACAAGGTAAAGACACATGTTAGACAAGAACATTTGTACGTTTGTGCAATGATAAACGAGAACAACAGAAGACTTGAGAGAGGTTTATTCGGCTTAAAATAACTGGTACATGTGCAGTGAAATTTTAGTTTCGTATTTAACTGAAGAGTTCCCAAAAGTAAATGAGGAAAGACATTACAAACAACAACATAAGATGTGAGAAAACTTTATTCTATTTAAAATAACTAATAGGGAATGTTATAGTTTCGTACTTAATTGAAGAGATCTCCAAAAGGGAGATAATCATAAAATAAGGGAAGTTACTTTTGATTACATATTTCAAAGAGAGGAGAAAAAAGAAATTTGTTTATTTATTAATTGATTTTTAACTAAAACTTTTTAATCCGAAGAACAATTAAAAATAAAACAGACAAGAGTGAAATCATAACAGTTGTTAGTTGCTTTCGAATTTTGTAGAAAGTAAGTGGAACATACAATTTTGTAGAAAGTAAGTGGAACATACAATTTTGTAGAAAGTAAGTGGAACATACAATTTTGTAGAAAGTAAGTGGAACATACAATTTTGTAGAAAGTAAGTGGAACATACAATTTTGTAGAAAGTAAGTGGAACATACAATTTTGTAGAAAGTAAGTGGAACATACAATTTTGTAGAAAGTAAGTGGAACATACAATTTTGTAGGAAGTAAGTGGAAAATACAATTTTGTAGAAAGTAAGTGGAACATACAATTTTGTAGAAAGTAAGTGGAACATACAATTTTGTAGAAAGTAAGTGGAACATACAATTTTGTAGAAAGTAAGTGGAACATACAATTTTGTAGAAAGTAAGTGGAACATACAATTTTGTAGAAAGTAAGTGGAACATACAATTTTGTAGGAAGTAAGTGGAACATACAATTTTGTAGGAAGTAAGTGGAACATACAATTTTGTAGAAAGTAAGTGGAACATACAATTTTGTAGAAAGTAAGTGGAACATACAATGGCAATTACTTGAAATTGTCTTTCCTCCTTAAACTTTGGAGGAGGAAAGGTTGTTTGAAAGAGAAAACAAAACAAAAAACATAAAACAAATATCAATATCGTTTTGTACAAACTATTTTAAAAAGCTCTTCATAAATATGAATAGAGCACTCTTCAACTGCTAATAGTATTCATATAAACAGTAAGATTTTATTTCCTTACTCATATTGCGCAATGGATAAAAGCTTAGTCAGTCAAAAATGTCACAATTTTAAGCTGAGCCTAAAGCACTTGCATGTCTAGCAACATCGAAGAGCTGTGATACAGCAAAACACTATGTCTGTGGGTGACTAATATATATATTATATATACATATTATATATATATATATATATATATATATATATATATACACATATTATATATATACACACATATTATATATATACACACATATTATATATATATATATATACACATATTATATATATATATGCACATATTATATATATACACATATTATATATATATACACATATATATATACACATATTATATATATACACATATTATATATATATACACATATATATATATACACATATTATATATATATACACATATTATATATATATGTACACACATTATATATATACACATATTATATATATATATAATTTCTGTTATATATATATATATATATATATATATATATATATAACATAAATTCCTCTCTATGTAGGTTTGACACATGGGCTGACAAGATCAAAATGGATTTGTTTATATAATTTTATTATAAAAGAAAGCCAGAATGAAAATGATATCCAAACGCAAATTGAAGATTAAAAGTGTACGCAAAAGTGAAAATACTGAAAGAGCTGAAAGATAATTAGTATTTGAGAAATATCAACAATGTGGTGGAATTTGAACGACAAACGTTTCATCTCTGCTCACGTATCATTGATTCTGTGCTCAATGACACAACTATTATTGAACCACAATAGCTATGACATGAATGAATGCATACACAATCTGTATGTTCATACAGGGTTTCAATGGAGCAACTTTTCAATTCCTGACAATTTATCCCGTTAAGAGCTCAGGAAACGAAAGGACAATCAGTCGACTAGTTCTTATTGATGAGAGCTCTGTAGCAAGAGGCAACACAAATATGATGACTGATTGGAAATTTAATTATAGGAAATAAAAGGATATTTTGCAAACATTAACAGCAGCAATAACAGGATTACGATGGCAGGCTGTCAAGCTGCTGTGGAGGGAGATGTTACCGTGAGAAGCTAATCAGTCTCATCAGATGTGAAAGGATGAGGGTAAGTTGCAATGGCATTTGGATGTGAAAGGGATGATATTAGAAAAGAGTACTATTTTATTTGTTTGTTAGAAAGACATAAATAAAAGAAAAGCTAGAAACAAAATAAGCGAATCAAAATAATCAATGTCTTTTTATTGTTGTTGCTTTTTGTTATTTACCTTCATACCAATTTCTATATTTTTTAATATCTACATCAAAGAACGGTTAGGATGAGGTCGTTCTGCATAAAAACTAAGTCTTAGTGTCGAAATGTATTCTCCAGTCAATGCAAACGTATACAATGGAACAAACATTAAAAGAACTGATGCGGTTAAATTGTGAATAAATATTATTTTTGATGAATTTTGTTTGATTTATTTTGTCCTTTAGTCCTCAAATTCCATGAACAATTCTTCTAACAAAGGGAAAGGATTGCTGTATTCTGGGTCGGAATATATTCATCTAACACTTATTGTGGACTAGTTTTTGACATTGAAGTAGTATTTTTTGCACCTTTAATCAAGTGACTTCATGTCTTGTCTGAAGCAATTTCCATAAAAATATAAGACCCCCCCCCCAAAAAAAAAACGCAGTAATGGAACATTCTGGAGTAATTTGAAATATATCTGATGTTTGAACATGAAATTGGTGCTAGAGATTAATGATTAAAACTTGGTGGACAAGTCTGGCATAGATAAATTTATTTGTAACGAATACAGTTGGATTACAGAAAGGATTGTGATATAGACACAAAAATAACTACTAGCAGGCCGTCAGGCGTTGCCCGATCATAAGGTGCGCTTAAATATGACAGTATAATTCATGTAGATTATGTATGTACTATAGAGACAATTCTCTATCGATTATTATATTGAATCTAATATATAGTAGTGAGATCAAAACTAATATAATATATATATATATATATGACTTGAGTGGCATCAGCTAAAATCGAAAACAAAACTTACAGATCTCCACCCTTATTCATTAGCCTCTGAGCCACACCAATACACACATATATATATACACACACACACACACATATATATATATATATATATATATATATATATATATATATATATATATACATACATATATAAATATATATATGATAGATGTATATATATATACATCACACATATAGATATAGATATATAGATCACACACATATATATATATATATATATATATACATCATAAATATATCATATATACATGATATATATATACACCATATATATATATATATATATATACACGTCATATATATATATATGATGTATATATATATATATATATATATACACACACACCTCATATATATATATATACATGCATGCATAAGATATATATATACATACATTATATATATATATCATAATTATATATATATATATATAAATACATACATCCTATATATATACATACATCCTATATATATATATATATATATATATATATACATACATACTATATATATACATACATCCTATGATCCTATGTATATATATATATATATATATATATATACATATACATATATACATACATCATATATATATATAAATATATACATACATCACACACACATATATATATACACATCATATATATATATGTATATATACATCATATATATATATATATATATACATTATATATATACATCATATATATATAACTACATCACACACACACGCACACACATACACGCACACACACACGCATATATATATTCATTAGTCATCCGTTTTTTTTTTTTAAATGGATCACCCGATAGTCGAAGATGCAAGCAAGCAAGAAAGCAAGCAAATTCACAGATTTCAATAATTATATATATTTCATGAATGAGTTTTCTTTGTTTGAGATCAACCAGGGGGAACTCATCTTATAATATATATACATATATACACAGAATCTTTGATTTTCGGACTAAAATGTGCAATTAAATACTAGATTTCAAAAAATTGAATTAATTGGAACCTTTTATTTGATGTTTAAATTCTATGAGAATCCCTAGTGAAAATAAGATATGACTTCCAATAGAAATACGGCTGTAATGATAATATTTAAACTAACGTTAGTTTGATTAATATTGGTCTAACTCTGGTTGATTTTCAAATATTTAACATGACAAAAACACAAATAGATCTTGGATTTTAAAGAACGGCAGGGGATAATTATAGAGAAGGAATAGAGGGAGAGAGAGAGAGAGAGAGAGAGAGAGAGAGAGAGAGAGAGAGAGAGAGAGAGAGATATGGGCATTAATAGACATTGATTCTTAAAAGCATGGTAGTATACAGCTGTCAAAAGTATAGGCATGATTTCTTGAAGAAGCAGGTTACTAAGAACACATTTTGGCAAATGTTCTATGATCTTATCTCCTCATCCTATGGCTCAAGTAACAAAAGCACTCTCCTTAGCTTAAACAGCAAATGAATATAATAGAAATGAAGTAAAGAGAAAAATCACTAAAACTTCTAGCATAAAAAGTATCAACTAAATCCAGAAATATTCTGGATAAATATAATTTTATGCAAGAAAATTTTTGGTCAGATTAAGAAAAACAATTTACTATATCTCCTCATATCTTAAAAGTTTGATAAACTTACATAATTTAAAATGGATTATATTTAAATTAATGATAATGCAAACTTTGAAACTAATGATTTTCAGTCAATATGATAAAGTAAAATGGCTGTTTGTTCAATATATGTTATTGATAACTTTCTGCACACAAATAGATATTTGATTTTGACTTGCCAGTTTATTTGGTGAATTTTTAAGAAAAAGTACAATACCATTTAATTTTTTCCCAAAATTATTATATCTTAAGAAAGAAGAGACATTAGTTCGTAATCGTCAATATGTTGTTATTTCGCTTCATTTGGTCGATTTTTGCTTTGTTAAAAAGGGAAGTATTGACTAGAATCAAATATTGATTTTGTAATTAGACATCTATCGATGACAAATATAAAAATAAACAGGCAGACTCTATTCTATATATTTGATAATAATATAATATTTATATCTTCTAAAATAGCAAAGATATTAGAACATGTAATTAATGTTTCCCTTGCATTTTTTAATGTAATAATTAAATAATAATAATTAAATAATAATAATTCTGTTTCGTAATTTTCCTAAAAAAATAATTTTTAATTAATTAAAAAAAATACATTTATAATATAAAACAAACTTTTAAAGTGTTTCTTCCAATGAAAAAAAACTGTTACCATATATGGAAGCAAAGAAAAAAAAAAAGAAAGCAAAAAAAAGCGTCATCAATTTGAAAAAATTGTGACTGAACATGTGTCGTGTAGCGATTCTAGCAGCAAGGGAGGTATGAGAATAGAATAACTCAGTCGATATTTTTTAGAGAAACTACAACGAGTACATAAAAAAAATGTATATACAAATAAAGTGTTTTAAAAAAAAGAGAGAAACGTAAACAAAAATGAAGTGCACCGTTGGAAAGCTTTTTATCATGATGAAGGGTGCTTTCTCAAGAGGCCTTCCCCACCATCTTGTACATCTTGTGCAAAGAGTCCCATGGTTTTGGTGGAATGCAAAGCACTGTCATACATATTGCCAAAATAGATTGGGAGAAGCATTTCTAATGGGAGAGACGTTCCTATATACTTCCTGTTACAAGCAGCGGTGGCATCTTGCTGAATTAAGACCCTCCGCTGATCTCAGCTTCAAACAGATACTTTCCTTCTATTGTAGTGTGGCATCCTATCACAGCTCAGGTATTGTAAAGCTGTCAAACTTAATAACTAATGCATTACCTAGGAGCCAATAGCATATTTTATTTTTACTTAATAAAGAAAACTATTTTTATGAGAAGAAAAGTAATTTAAAGCTATACTATTACTAGAAACAAATGTGACTTGTTGGGTCATCATTGATCTCTGGTTGGATTGTTTGGCTCAGGAAAAATACTCTTTCTTTACTCGCTATATGATCTCACATCTTACTCATTCTCCCATTCTCTCTCTCTCTCTCTCTCTCTCTCTATGTTTTTCTCCACAGTTACGGATTAAATAATATTATTGCCTTTGTTGATATTCACTTGGATTATTCCAATCATTTTACCATTTGCTTTCTTCATTGCCTTTGATTGTTAATAAGCACATAAAGATAGTCAGAGAGAGAGAGAGAGGGAGAGAGAGAGAGGGGAAGGGTCAAGCGACAACCTTCAGCCAGCTTGCTCATTTGAAAAGGCTCTATCGGCTGTAAGATTGAAATAAATTTATACTGAAATATGGCTATATGAAGTTATTGGTTGTTTTTCTTCTTTTAACTTTATATATATATATATATATATATATATATATATATATATATATATATATATATATATATATATATATATATGAGAACGCAATTAAAGACAGCGTATCCTGTCAAACAATTAATTCATGTGAATTATAATTTACAGTCTTTAATTGTGTTCTTTTATTCCCTATTTTGGTTGTATGAACTTTTTATTTGGTTAGGATTATTATATAAATACTAATATATATATATATATATATATATATATATATATATATATATATATATATATATATATAATATTAAAGCTATTGACAATAATAAAACGTTCAAATGAATATTTAGCTAACAACTGCATTACTGCAATCTTATTAATTCACTTTCATGTATACACCATTGTAAGCAGGGCGTATATTTATTTACATATATATAATAAAAGTAGCGCTTAACGTTGAGAATGAATGAAATTTATTTATTATTCCTCGTATTATATTTCTTATTTTAAGCAATGATCTCATTTCAAATTTACATATCTTTTTAATGCACTCATACACAATATAGTAATGTGTGTGTGTGTGTGTGTGTGTGTGTGTGTGTGTGTGTGTGTGTGTGTGTGTGTGTGCAAGAAGATTATCCTAAGGTGAAGGTGACATTTTGTTTTTAGTGTTTTATGCGTATATTTTAGCACTGATGAGTGCCCCGTGATGAAGTAAAAATTTAAAAACATATACACAGTGAACCATATATATATATATATATATATATATATATATATATATATATATATATATGTATGTATCAGTACGGCCCGAAACATGCTTATATAATCAATAAACGAACTTTTTGGACGAACACAATGAGTTTCTGTTCCTAGTGAAAAATAAAGTGCTAACATTAAAAGTATTTATAGTTCTAGCATTGTGCAATCCAGCTATTTAAAGGAACTTCATTTTGTGTTGTTAATATGCATATTTGAATAGAAAATTTTATTTGAAATATATATATGTTAATATGCATATTTGAATAGAAAATTTTATTTGAAATATATATATATATATATATATATATATATATATATATATATATATATATATATATATATATATATGTTTCTAATAAAATTTTCTATTCAAATTCTTTTATATTTAGTTATACCTAATAAATATTTAACTGCTTATATATTGCACTTAAAACATAGTTTCTCAATAAAATAACATCGCTTTATAATTATATACAATCTAATAAAAATTTGAAAAATCAATAAAATTAACATAATTTACAATAGTCTGAAGTATAAAGAAAACAACATATATAAAAATCTATTTAAAAAATTTTTCAACTTTGACCTAAAGAGAAAGCTTCTCTCATAAGCATGGATAATTGTTATTGAAAAGTTTTAGGCTAGAAGCGCATCGAGGAAGTTTGGGATTGCTAGATAGGCTCATGCAAGATGATGGTAAGTCACTGCCAAGAGAGGATTTTTTTGTTGCTGTCTCTTGACAATTTGAAATGAATGATCTTACATGAAAATCCCTAAAAGCATCGAGGATGTGTTGTGTATGGGTGTAGAGTATTTATCACCCGAAGAGGTTATAATTCATAAGTGGAGCGTTTAGCTGATCAGAAAATCACGATATTTGTGGAGTGATACCTGGAAGCTGCACTCGTAATGAGAAACTCATCATGAACTGCATTATGTATAGATAAAAGATAAAAGATTCCTCAGAAAATGCGTTTGCAATTTCCATCAGCTCCAAGACAAACTCTGCCATTGTGGTGGGACTAAGAAGAAGACAGTTGTAATTAAATAGGGGTGCTCTTTTTAGGGGGAGGGTTGTTAATAAGGGTGCGTTTGAAAGGTGCAAATCTTTATTTAGTCTTTTATTCACATTTACGATGAAGAGAACCAAGTGCAGATAACTCTCTGGTGCAATAGTAATAGGACACTAAAAGAGATAAAGTTAATTAGTTCTGCCAAAATATAGGATGCCATAAATTAACATTAATCTCTCAACATTTAATTAAATATAATCTAATAAAGTAATTTATTATATATAAATTAAATTTACATATTTTTATCACATTAAAGCAACAGAAGAATATAGCTATGCAACGGCAATGTTTATTTTTTTCTGTACATTATTAATACTGAACATAAACGATAAAAAATAGTAATAATAGTATTAGTAGAATGCGCATTTTTAACCATTGTAATATATTTTATGAATATTGCTATTATTTAAACATATCACAATTATTAATTTATAACTTTTTCTTTCACATTATTAAAGCATCATTCATATTTTTCTGCAATATTCATATCCATGTTGACCTGAAAACGACCTTCTTTAGTCAACAGAAATGGAAGTCATCTTCCATCATGATAATGCTCGTCCTCAAACAGCACTATTGACCAAAGATTTAGGCTGTGAAATCTTGCCTCATTCTGCAAGTTCTCTTGACCTAGCTTCCTCGGATTATCATTTATTTCAAGGATTAGAAAACCGTTTACATGGCCTTAGGTGAACATCACGAGAAGAGATTGAATATAAATTAAATTCATATTTCACATTAAAACAAAAATAATTTTAAAGTCAAGGCATTTATAAGCTCATTGACAGATGGAATCAAGTTATAGAGAGCAAATGTCGTTATTTTCATGAAAAAAGAAAATAGCACATAGTTTTTCATTCTCAAGATGCAATTTTAAATCGGTAAAAGCTTTTACTCTGACCTAATAAATTAAAGAAGAAAAATATTTACTTTATAGCAATTATGGATTTACGTTCAAGCGCACACACCCACACACACACCCACACACACACACACACACACACACACACACAATAGAAAATGAAAATAGATATCGATAAGATTTGAAACCACTAGATTCATCTTGTAATCTAATTCATTTTTATATCTTAAGATATATATATATATATATATATATATATATATATATATATATATATATATATATATATATATATATTCCAGGTAGAAAGATATCCAAAAATTAAGAATAATTGAATTTCAACAAGGGTCGTTGATAGTGCTCAATCAATGAGAGGTAAGAACATTAACCTTGTTTTACGCCAGTCATGGCGAAATATATTTTCTCTCCTCTAAAATTAGAAATGATATTGAACCCCTTTTCAATTTTTGAATTTTTAAATCTTCTTGCCTGATGAGATCAATTATGATTGAAACGATCTGCACATCGTAGCAAAATATGACTATTTACATAAAGAATATATGTATATATATATATATATATATATATATATATATATATATATATATAGACAGAAGAGAGAGAGGGGGGAGGGAGAGAGAGAAAGATAGATTAACGGATTCCTAGTAAAATCTTGTCCTACAAAACTTGTATTTTCAATTTGTATAGGTCTTTGCTTTCTATTGCATCACAACATAGCTAAAGACAGCATAGATATAAATAACTAATCTTTATGCAATGATAGTTTGCACTTAACTACATTTTGGGAAATGATGGTGGCCCAGTGGTTAACCTGAGTGTGCCAAGTTCAAATCCAGTTCGTTCCATGGAAACACTTTCACTTCGGATGTAAGCAACCTCCACGTGATCCATTTTGTAAGTACCCAATGTCTTTCTAGAAAAAAATTTAACTCTAAATACATCGAGAAAACTAATGCCAATAATAAAATCATCTTATTCATCCAAAATGAATGATTAGTGGAGCAAATATTTGGTAAAATTCACTTATAAGTTATACTCTTCTTGAGGTTGAAGGTTCAATCCTCAGAGCAAGCAACTCTCAAAATAAAATTGTGAATTACTTAAAACTTTTACCCAATCATGGATGACGGAACAAGAGCATGCTACCACCACAGATTAAATAAAGAATTCCATTCAAACTTCTATGCAGATTTCCGAGTTCAACAAGATATAGCTGAAGAAGGTCGAAGGTTACATCAACCACAACGTTGTGAAAATAACATCCAAGATGAGCACAGTAGTCTGAATAATCCAAAATGAATAAATGTACGCTAGTTTATAATTTTAGGATGAAATTCCCAAACTTTGTGATAAAATAAATAAGTAAATAAATAAATAAATAAAATTCTAGCATAAATCTCGAAAAACTCAAAGTATTTAATAAAAATTGCACTGCACCTATGAAATCTGATTCTAATTACAAATGCGCCATCCAAAAGTGATGGCAAGTAATCGTGGATGCTGCACTCATTAACTGTATCATTTATTGCCTCATCTATAACTGCAAAAGCGTAAGATGAACCAAGCCAGTCATAGGATCCGGCTTGCTAAAATGGAGGACAAAATGAGGGAGATAGCAGAAGGTCAAAATTCTTGCTGCTGGAGACTAATATGTAAATGCCAAATACAATTCTTAGATAAGATGGTGAAGGATATTTGATAATTAGGGACTTATTTACAAGACATATCTAAGGAAGGAGTTGAATGATACTCTTGTGTTGTTTCTTGTAGATAACTTTCAGAGTTTTTTTTTTTTCTTAAAGGTTATTACAACTGGTACGTACTTGAAAGCATCGGTGTAGAGATAGCGACAATGAATTCCAACTCAAATCAGAAAAAGGAAGCTTGTTCCGTTTTTTTTTTTTTTATTTATAAGATTGCTGACTCTTAGAGCTGTATTGGGTTCACTAAATTACTTACAATCTCTCGTTCTTCAATTCAGATTATATCCATCTTTAAAATATAATTATAATTATAAAAGGTACATCACCACCACCACCGTCGTCACCACTGTCGTCGTCATCATTCCATTTTGTGAAATTTCATCATTTAATCAAAGCAAAAATTTACTCTGTAAATTAAATAAAGGGTTCTATTCGAAATACCATATAGATTTATGAGTTCGACAGAAAGATTCCCAAGTTTGACAAGATACACCTGAAGAAGATCGTCCGAAACACAGCGCAAATAACACTCAAGATGAAAACAGTAGTCCGAATTATCCAAATAATGCGAGTTATCAATCCTCATCCCAAAACTCCAGAATCATAAACTTCTATCAATTTCACATTGCATTGAAACTTGTTCCGTTTTTATTCATAAGATTCTAAGAACAACTGCATTGGGTGTTTTTCAGATTATATTCATCTTCAATGTATAATCATCGATTACTAATAAGTACGTCATCATGATTTTGAAAATTTTTCACCAATTTCATATTGCAATATAATTAAACAAAGTTCAGAAATTTTTGTCTCACAAAATTATCAGGACGAGCGTAAAAATTTAAATTTTATATTTATAGAACATTAATTTATTGATAAGGTCGTTAAGTTCATCGAATCACACTATCAACCTATCATTCTTGTTTCAGTTGCAGATAGGGTAACATGTCTCCAAGGACTGTAATAATGCTCACTGTCTGCAAATTCATTGTTAAGATGCTGCACGAGAGAAAGCAATCGATTGTAGAGTTGGCCAGTTCAAAAATGTCACCCATGATCTCCTGAAAGCAAAATAATGGACGAACAAACTCTATAAAGGAAAGCAATCTCAGAAAACTAAAGACGAATGCTATCAATTATATAAATGCTGCCACAAGGAAACTTTTTATACGGGTTGCTGCTGATATTTCTTGCGAAATATGCAAATATTTAGATATTTATATGCTGGCAAATATACCCAACGAAACAAGTGCAAGAGAGATACACACAATTGCAGTAAAAGGAAAGATTAGAATCTTTAAAATATGTCTCGGTTAGAATGTATGAGGTAGTGGGTAAATGTTTGGCATCTGATAGGATGCCCTATCCCCAACTAGGACAAAATGATAAGGAAATTTAAAAAAAAAAAAAAGAGAAAAACCTTTCATATGAATAACATGAGTGTCGAAATCTCGAAATCATTGATTAGTGGTAAAAGCGAAACAAAACCCACCTTGCATTTGCTATGAAGTATATTAGATGGATGTACAGACAATAAAGTAAACTTTATTTTAGTGATAAATATTTATTTGTTCGAGCGCCAACCTCTGTCGCATCGACGTAATATTGCATCCCTTTTCCTGTTTTACAGGTACTTTAGTGGAATGTGCTCTGATGAACTCATAGCACTTGTGCCCCCTTAACGTACATACCCTTGACTAATCCGACTAAAGCCAAGTTGGCAAATACCTTCATTTTATACTGGTACCATCTTACAAACGTCGTTGTCATCATCGTCGTCGTCACCATCATTATTATTAAAACGAAATGTGAGAATTAAAGAAGAAAATAAGGCAAGCAAGAGTTACAAGGCTGCCGAAAGTAAACCCAGGGTCAATTTTCTACTCTCCTAAATCTATGCAATTGTTTTTTGACTAATCATCCAATCTTCTTGAAATATTTAGCTTGATATAAAAGAACAAAAGTTGTAAAAAAAAAAACCAAAAAAAAAAAAACCGATTCCTAATGTTCTAAAATAGTTTGATCATTTGATGCCGGCCTATGAGTAGGGTGGAAGAGGATAATTTCATCAGCAATTAAAGTTTGAAATCGTTTCACTAATGACAGTTTCTTTTAGTTTGACTTTCTCGACATTTTACAACTTTTTTTTATTCTCAATTTCTTTAATGCAGAGAGCAATTTTATCTAATGTACAAAAAAGAAAAAAAAAAAAAAACATGGTTAAAATAAACCCGTATTCACTCACTGCGGATTAATCCACGATGACATTTTTTTCTTTCAAATACAGTCCATTTCACCAATCTATTGACACACATACACACAAAAAATCAATCACACCTAATCAAGAATACCAATAATATCTGTCAATAAAAATTCAGTACAAGGCGAGAAAATACATTTCCTATTTAGAGTCCATTTTGATAGATTTGAAGTCTGCCATCAAAGATGTGGCAGCGGCATGCATCTAAATCTGCACTAACTTTTGACAAGAATCACAAGTCTGCTCAGCTAATGCCAAAACAGTGTCATGGCATCTAAAGGCTATAGAATTTTGGCATAGTTTACATCCTGGACCCCCAGGCAGCCATCACCACATACCCAGCAGGATTTGGCTGTAACACACTTACACAACATGCTCCCTGGGAGTTGCTACAGTAAAAGATGCAATACACTTATGATAACATTCGTATTGATTAAATAAAAAGACGAAAAAACCGCTCAGATGAAATATAATGAGAGATATATTGATAAATTGTTAGTAGGAAGCTTTTATGGATGAGGATGTCAGCTGAGAAATGGACGGAAGCTACGGTGTCAACTTAATAACATCTTGCCAAAATGTGAACTGTGTGCATACTTGAAAAACTACACACACACGCACACGCACACACACACACGCACGCACACATACACTCGTGCGCAGACATGCATAAAAGAAAGAAGAAAAAGAAGATATAAATATAGACTTATAAAAACAGAAAGTGAATTGTCAAAAGGATTAATGATCAAATAAGGAAATATTATGCTTTCTCTAATAAGGATTTCAGATTTGGAAATAATGAGTAGTAAAATGTTGAGCAGTTAGTAAAACTTTATTTAAGACTTTTGTTTTAAAATTCAAGTTGTTGCAGACATAATTAGAATCCTTACGCCACTACAGGAATTGGTCCTATAATGTGAGAATTATTGTTTTATTCCATTCCCTACTTTAATTTGGTGTGATCACTATCAATTCCACTTCCATGATTTCCCCTCCTTCTCTCTGCTTATTAACAGCTAAAGATATTATAAAAAAGAAAGAAAAAATTAAAATAGTCCATTACAAATGAAAGAGAATATCGCTGGGGTATTAATACTATTTAAACTGCAACCTGTAGTGCTAACCGATTTTATTGAAGCATAATGTCACACAAACGTTTCAAATGTGATAATAACAAAGAAATTGAGCAAATATTTGCCATACCATTTTCTCTTAGACAATTGTCCTTCTGAAAACTCTATGATATATATAGTAGGGAGAAAAATGGTTTAATTAATTTGTAATCTGATCGTCACATTTTCCTATATAGGTATACAATAGTTCTGTCGCTATTAGCAGTAATTAATATTTATCTCTTTATAAGAATAAATGTTAATTGTATTTATTTGCTTTCCCACCACAGCGAATTAGGCACAAGGCCGTTTTTTTAATGTGGGGGAAAACCAGCTCCCCTAAAAGTAGGGTAAAAAAGGGGCACTCCGGTTGTGACCAAAAAAAATAATTGTCCCAGTATAGAGGGTTTCCCCTCCATTGACTGGTACAAATTATCTTAAGTGCAGCTTCTGCAGAACAGATACTACACTTTGATCCCGGCCCGAAGGCCAAGAGCAACAAGGTATTTATTTGCTCCCCCACCGAGCAAATTAGGCACAAGGCCGATTTTTAATGTGAGGAGTGAAGGGGAAATGGGGACCAACTCCCCGGGGAGTAGGGGAGCTGGATAGTGACAATTGGTATGAAGGGTTACCCCTACATTGACCAAGGTCTTATATGTGGGGTTTCCCCCACATATGGTCTTTGCTTGCAGTATCTGCCGGAACAGATACTACACTTTGATTCCAGCCCGAAGGACAAGAACAACAGAAAAAAAGGCAAGCCTCTATGTTGATGTCTATTTATTTATATGAACTAATGCAAAGGTTTTTATTTTGCGTTTACAATAAACATATGAATGTAAATGTTTATTATTTAAACATTTGGTTTTCAAGTATTGCAAGTAGCAAACGTTGGGAAGCGACAACAGTTGGCAAAACCAGGTTGTTGTTTTTATATAATTCTATATTTTATAATTTGTGTAAAATTCCCCAAAAATTGATTATATAAAATATTATTTTACCCCAATAAAGATATTTTATTTAAAGAATAGAGACGCTACAATGTAGAAGTAAATGATATGTTTTATTTTCCTTTTTGAAATGTATTATATATATATATATATTAACTGGAAATATCTTTACTTAAACTAGTAATGAAAGGAAATAATTTTGATAAAAAGAAAGAAAACCATTTTGTAAAACAAGAGCTTCTCCTATCAAGATGAAAGAAGCCAACCATTGGCTTCAGAATGAATTTAATACATCAATCATTTTAAAAGCAGTAATTTCTAATTACTAAATTTGAAAAGAGTTGAACAAAAGAGTAATTTATTTTATAGGATATAGGGAAGTAAAGTAAGAAAAACATTGTCTATATTACAGCTGTAAGCTCTAACAAGAGCCAATCATTAAAGTTGAGTGATGTAACTGATAGGGTAGAGCATATGGTAGTTTATACATCAAACAAAGCGTTGCCTTTTGATCAGTGAGAAAGATGAAATCAAAGAAGGAAAAATCAATTCATATCCAGCCATGTTGACATCTACAAGATCATAACCAAATGCCAATGAACTAAAGTGTCAACGACAGTAACAAATAAATGACAAGGGCAAAAACAGAATTACTGCAGCCAATAAAACCCAACATTAAAAAAAATAATAATAAAATGTCAACGATTCTATTTAACATCTTATAGGGAGAAGAGTTGTCATATAATAACTTTAAATTTATTAAGAATGTTAGTTTTCAGTCATTTTTTAATAAAATAGATTTATTTGTATATTAAACCGGGATAGAAAACTTCTAACACCTACCAGTAACCCCAGATCTCAATAAAGCCAACATTCATCCATGCATGGAACATTGTTGCCATATCTGAGTTATTATTTACTTCCTTCCCACCGCAGGAAGATGTAACAGAAGGAATGCTATAAGTAATAAACTTACTCCATCCGAAAGATGGGAGTCAATCACCTGGGAGGGTGGACCTCTTAGAACTGAAGTGGACATCAACCACTCCTCAGTCAACAGGGAAAATTCCTCTTCAAAAATGGTCAAGACTGTGTTGTCTTTGGAGCCAAGGGATAACCCTCGGTTGAATTTGCCATATCTGGGTTAGTGTATCAACTACCAGTCGCTACCTTTTGGACAGAACACAAAAAATAATCTCTATTTTAATAGGCCATGCACTGCCTGCCACACTTCAATCCCATTACAACAGTGTTGTATTTATGTGCTTGTTATGCAGATACTCCCATGGAATGGTTTGTATTAATTACTAAGCAGTAATAATCATGAAACAAACAAAAAATCATACGATTTCAATTTCTTAAAAAGAATTATAAAACATATTTAAAAGTGAATACTTATATTTACATGGACCGTCATTGAAATGACTTTTTCTTTGCAATATTAGTATTATTTATCTCGACTTCGCAGGAGGGGCTAGATACAAGAACAAGTGAAATTTCGAAAAAGCAGAAGTGCACACTGACCTACAAAATATATTTTAACAGACTCGTTGGCATTCCTTGATGAGGGCGTTCCAGGCAATTAGCAGTAAACTAACCTCTTCTCATAGAGAGAAGGTAGAACAAAAGATGGATTTCCAAGGACTATACGGAACCATATCTCAGCTTGACTGTAACACAGCCACTGTTGGATGGATTGCTGAGGATGTATCTTTGATTGGGATGAGGAATACCTCCTCAGGTGATGCAAATATTGTCTTCTTATCATCAAAAATGACCATTTTGGAAAGTATTCAACTTGTATGAATGTGACATCCAAGAAGATTATTTCATATTTTCTTTATTGCATTCCAATTTATTGAAGAAGAACAATAAGTTAAAAAGAAATAGCAAGACAAAAAAAGAATTTTGTAAAACGATGAAGCATAAGTGCTAAATAGATATTTTGATCAATTCAAGCAATTAATCGTTTAGGCTAAAACTTGTGTTATAGGTGAGTAGGTGTAATGGCTGAAGTTTTGAGAGTTATCCAAATTGACACAAAGCCAGTGGCCCTTCATGCGGAGTGACAGTAATCTGTGACAAGATTACTGTGACTGGCTCTTATTACCAAGTTATCTACTGCCCAAAGTGGCTCAGGTGAGCTGGCTTTTGTTGACATAATGCCACTGACCAGCAAAGAAAGAAGGACAACAAAATTAAACACAAACACATAATGTTAAAAAGACAATGCAGTCCATAGGAGATTTATTATTTCTGAACTGGAGAACTAATCAAGAGCTTTGCAATTCACTAAGTAGAACCTGGTGACAAATACTATCCCTCAGCGATTAGCTAGGACTTGGAAAATGGCTTGAGGAGAGGAAAAGAGGTGGGACAGAAAGTGACAGAGGAGAAAGAGTTTATGTTTATTTTAAAGGGTAGCAAAATACACATCTATACAACTAATTATTCAACATGAACAAATGCATAAAACACACACACACACACACATACACACACGCACACACAACTATCATTATTTTCGTACAAAGTGGTCGCCTGGGCTCCAATGTCTAGTTCCTATTTGTAAACCATTCACAATAAATAAAAACTTTCCTTTCTTCCTCTGTGTGTCCAGCATCAAGCAAAACTTCCATAAACAGAACATTTTCAGTTATGGAACACATTATTTTGAGACAGCCTCCCTGCAGATTAAAACATGGTCATCTTGAGATGCAATACTAACAGATTCTTGTCATTGACATATCCACAAGTACTTCAACCTAGTTCATGTCAATACTCTGATGAGATTCTTCATCTTTTAACTACTAATGATTCCATCTGATAAACCCTCGCCCTCGAATGGCTTTCAAGCTTGATAAGTAGTGACTCATAAATACAGAAAAATATACCAATAACAAAAGGATTAATGAAAAAGATTTAATGCTTCCTGAAAATCTTAGTTAACTTAAGTAACTTCTGAAATACTGGTAATAGCTAAACATTTAAGTGCAATATCAAGAATCAATTTCATAAGTTTAAGCTGCAAAAAATTGATTCATCTAACTCACTAAAACCAATTTTTTTTTTTACTTAATAATATAAGCTAGGACAGTATTATGCAATATATTTAAACAGATATAAGTACAGAAAGATATAATAAAAAGAAATAAATTATAATTATACCACAACTATTTGATAGCTTAATCACATTTGACGTGATATGTGCAAATCAATTTGACAAATAAAGTTACTTAGTGAGATTTTAAAAGTTAGACCAAAATAACATTTAATCTGACATATTAAACTTTGATTTTGACTAGCTAATTTTAACTAGATATTGCTATACCATGTTACTAGCTCTATAATTACAGACTTACTACATTTTATTAAAAACTAGACTACCTGTGACCCGTGGAGTCAGTATGTTATATTAGCTATAGAATTCATGTATAAGCGTGACACTTGTGACGTAAAGAAAATAGTTTTTTTTTACATAACAGAAACATTTCTATGAAAGTATATTAAAATGAAAAAAGAATATAGATAGATTTCTATGAGTCGTTCTGTTTATTATAATTGATTATTTTTGAAAAAAAAAATTTACAGTTACTGAATTATAAGTGATTGGCCATACTTATAGGCAAATGTGCACTGAACAGATACCATAATATTTATTATAGTTAAATTCAAATTTTGATATATCTGCCTTTTGTTTTCTTTTTTTTTACATTGTTCATTTCTGTATTACGTTTAAGTTATTTTAAACCCCACTCTTCCCATGTTAAATAATAATTTTTAAATAATAACGTTAATATTTCAGCGTCCCAATTGTTCTTTTGTTTTTTGTTTATTTTAAACCCCACTCTTCCCATGTTAAATAATAATTTTGAAATAATAACGTTAATATTTCAGCGTCGCAATTGTTCTTTTGTTTTTTGTTTATTTTAAACCCCACTCTTCTCATGTTAAATAATAATTTCGAAATAATAACGTTAATATTTCAGTGCACAGGTCATGTGCGCATGTGCAACCAATGTCGTAAACCGGTAAGTAGGTTACATATATCGTTACAAGGTCATTTGAGTTTTATAATTATATAGCTTATGTAGTAGTTCCATCCGAACATATGATAATATGATAATATTTTTCAATTATGTCCGTAAAATCAAAATCAGCAAGGGAAATAACTCATTTTTTAATTGGAGAATATAAAAACAGTTGTCTCCCTTACAACTAAAATTTTGTTTTTATCTGTATAAGTTTTAAAAATGTAGAAACACATAAAAATTAAAAACTAAAATGGCTTTATTTCATGTTGGGCAATACTAGATAGGTGAAGCCAGTTAATATATAAATCAATATCGAAGAAATGTAGAAACACACAAAAAAAATAATAATAGAAGCTTTTAAGAAATCAAAGGCTGTAAAATTATGTAACCCATTTTAATGTGTATATCTATTTATAAAACTGATTATAGAATATTTGATGATTGCCTCTCTCTTATTGATTGCTAAATAAATTCATTTAAAGAAAATGATGAGAACAATTGTATGAGCAATAGCTTTGGACGTCGTTCCTAAATGTATGCAGGTTTCACACCGTGGAGATTGCTGCTGCTGATGGCAATGTTAGTTGCTAATGATTAAAGTAAGAATTTCAATTATAACAAGATTAGACATTTCATAGGTTTACCCGTTATGAACAGAGTTAAAGACATGAAGTCTAATCAATATGATTTCTAATGCTTTATCCATTTTGATTCACTTTAAAGATTAATTTGTCATGGCTTTGCACAATCTATATCTATGAATTTATCCTGTTGGATTTTCAACGTCAGACTCAAATAGCATTTAAGCTGACAAATCAAATTTTACATCAGACAAGTCAACGTCCATTTGTTACCTTTGTACTTGTTATTTAGTTTGAAATTCGAGAAAAAAAAAAAATCCCAACTTTTTCTTTAGAAGCAAATACTAAAACTGATATTAGTAGGGAAAATATATTTGAGACTTTTATTGAATTTTTTTTTCAAATTTGCTCCCTTTTCTATTTTGACTACTAAACTTCTACTTCTTACAATAGTTTGATAATTTTAATTTGGGAGCGTTTCAAAAGAAAATCAAACTACTATTAAATCTCTAATACATAAAAGGCCCTTTGTGTGTGTGCGTGTGTGTGTGTGTGTGTGTGCGTGTGTGTGTGTGCGTGTGTGTGCGTGCGCGTTCACGCCTATTTACACTTCAAAACGGCTGGGCTAGTTTTTAAAATATTTCACACAAATGTACTTTATGTTCTTAGATAGGTCTTGTATCGGAATGCCACCGATAAGTAGCAAAAATTTATAATCAGAAAATCTGATTAAAGAAAAAACAGTTTAATTTAAACCAAAAGTAACACCTTTATACAACCCAACATCACAAATGCATTTGAGAAGTTTTATCACCGCACAAGCAGAAGGGTCCCGCATATAAAATCAACAGTAAGTTCTTTGATATAACAGAAATGAATGTTTCTGTTTTAAGCAAAATTGGACAATGATACTGAACTTTTGCGTTTTAAATTTTAATTCAAGCCATTATATAAGAATAATTTTATAAAATCAATAGTAGATTCTCTTCAGTGTAATGCAAATTACTGTGGGGAGGCCTGTGAAGCTTCCTCCCTGTGCACTGCTGTGGGTACCTGACTAGAGCAGGCAATCGATTTGATTGAAAAATGGGAGAGTTTACCGATTTTGTTGACAATAAAAGTATTGGAAGTGTGGAACATTCATTGCTGTTCATTCAATCCAGGGCAACGTCGGGTCTCCCTGCCAGTATTGTCTTATATTAGTATGAGAAGAAACTTTGAAATTAAATGTTTAATCCTTGTTATATAGATTTAAAAAATGCAGATATCATGAAAGGTCTTAATGTTAACACATCCATCAACAAGGTTATTTGAAAAAAAAAAAAAGAAGAGATTAACATTGTTTGGACATGTTCCTTAGCTACCAGACTCCAGTTATATAAAGAAATTATATCAGAAATATTTAATTTAAAAAAAAAGATCTAAAGGACTACAATTAAAGAGATGGGCCAATCAGATAAGAGTTGAGACTGGCACGCCGTTCCTGATAGCTGAAAGACTGACTGAATACTGCAATGATAGAAATGTTTTTTCAATCATGTGGTGTCTCAGTTGGCTGATGAAGAATAGGTGGAATGGGCAGAATTTAATTATCTAAGAGACTGGCTCATCAAGTATTTGTTAACATTAAACTTGAAGACAACGAGGTTGTTCTAAGTTGAGAAGCAAACTCGTGGTATTTTGTTCGGCAGATTGAAAGTTTAGTTTTATGTACAGAGAGTGCGAAAGAAAAGATCTTTGCTGTGGCTCTATGACGAGTTCTTGCTGTGAATCTTTTACAGAAGGGAACAAGAGATTGGAGTTCAGTCGACCACTTATCATGAAGATAACGATAGAGTATAGAGAGGCTAACGATGTCTCTTCTGCAGGTGGAAGAGAAAAAAGTTTAGTTATATAAACAAACACTTCAAAAAATGTAAGAACAATTTTAAGTATTGGCTCTCTTTTTTCAATGAATTATTTGAAACCATTTTTATTTTTAATTGAAAATGCAGCTATATTATAGAGTAGAACTTTAATATACTCCCAATTCTGGTTGCAAAAGATAACGTATGTCGTGTATGTTGTGTCTACATGAGACTGCTTTACCATATACAAATAAAGTGTGATCGTGATTATAAAGACAGTTTGATGGATGTAAAGTTCCATGGTGACAGCTAAAACATTCAAATAGCAAAAGAAGGCCAAACTCTAGAAATGGGATATTGATTTTAAATGAAATTGAATTTATTGCATGATTCTGACAAGCTGTGTTGATGGTCTTCTGGCTCAACTCTTGCACTTGGGACCTGCAAGATACTTTGTATTCCTGTGACATTGTGAGATGTGAATGCAAAGAATGAGAATAAAGATGGAAACTATAAAAGACAAACGAATAACTAGACTATGTGTTCTGCCATCTTTGAAACAAATATTTTACGCACCTCTAAAACGCATTGCAAGAACGAAATTTTGTTGTAAGCAAAACAATGTATGAGATATCTTTAGGTTGATTTTAATCTAATGTTTCTATTATTATTATTTTTTTTAGAATAAAGGATATTATATACATTCGTATATATATATATATATATATATATATATATATATATATATATATATATATATATATATACATTCATACACATATAAATATGTACATGTAGACATATATATATATATACATAAAAAGATATATACATACATATGTATACTTACATATAAATATATATGCACATATGTATACTTACATATCAATGTAGATGTATGTATATATATGTATATATACTTACATATCAATGTAGATGTATATATATATACTTACGTGTCAATATATATATACATACAGATATATATTTACATATTAATATATATATATGCATACAGATATATATATTTACATATCAATATATATGTATATATATACATACATATCAATATATATACGTACTAACACATCAATATATATATATACATACATATACTCATACATACTTACATTTATATACATATATATAAATATATACATACATATATATACATATAAATATATATATGAATTCACATATATACATATATATACATATATAAATCCACATATATACATATATTTACATATATATATATATATATATATAGATATACATAAATACACACACATATATATACACACACATATATATACACACTCACACACATATATATATTCACACACACATATATATACACACACACATATATATACACACACACACACACACACACACACACACACACACACATATATATATATATACACACACATTGACCGTTTGGGAATTCTAGGAACTGAATGTGCTCTCTGCTTATTTCGGCATTTGTTTTCAGTCGTCCTGTACTTCACTTGCCACTGGTATTTAACAATGTCATCTCAGGAGAGGTGTGGTTGGAGATTGCGCACCTCCTGCCACAAAAATGTCATGCGCAAGCAACCCTTCATGGGTATCCATAGTCTGTCCAAGACTGAAGGAGCCTGCATATATATATATATATATATATATATATATATATATATATATATATATATATATATATATATATATATATATGTGTGTGTGTGTGTGTGTGTGTGTGTGTGTGCATACGTATATGTGTCAGCATGCATGCTCAGAATTACCTTTTCCCTTTTTTTTTTTGCATTTTCTTTCTTTGAAGATTGTAATGCTCTGTATGGGACAGCCAGACCAGCTGCCAACATTCCCCTGCTTTTTATTGGAACCAACCGAGAGCTCTTTTTAGTATCCTCACCGTTCCCTTAAGTGCAATTGTCTGGATCTCTTTTGCACTTGGTTCACCAGGAATATTAATTGGTAAGGACTTTAGGAGACTGAATGGGCACATTATTACAGTTTTGGTTCTTAATATGTGTGTGCGTACATAAAAAATATATATAGTACTTTATATATATATATATATATATATATATATATATATATATATATATGTATATTACTCATATGCAAACAAATATATATTTATTAGTTATATATATGCATACACAAACATACAGACATAAAGATACTTTTAAAACATGTCAGTTGACTAGTATTTTTATTTAAGAGAAAGTTTCACCATAAAAGCAATAAATCGAGACAATAAGTGACCTCTAAATACAGCATGAAACCCATTCCATAAATAAAGAATGGGAAACACAAGTTATCCAGATCTTAAAGAAAGAATGGCAAGAATAAAAATAATTGATTCTCCTGTTCCGTTGATACAAATGCCAGACATGGTCCTGGTTGCATCTAATGTCGATACGTGAGACACAATGAAGCTCTAAAAGTGAATCTATGCCTTTCAATCTTGAGAGCGCCTATGGATTATGATTGGTTCTTCTACCATAGTTACCTGTCTTCCCCACAGCTGCCATAATTCTTTGGTCCTGGATATGACCTTAAACTATATCCAGTGGTGAGACCCC
The DNA here is from genome assembly GCF_053919585.1 of Euprymna scolopes. Lineage (NCBI taxonomy): Eukaryota > Metazoa > Mollusca > Cephalopoda > Sepiida > Sepiolidae > Euprymna > Euprymna scolopes. The sequence continues at coordinate 68,257,134 of NC_136509.1, forward strand.
AGCTTGTGGGCTTTGGGGAGTGTGGAGCCACCCTTTAATTGCCATTGCTCCCAGGTCCACTCTCACCCGGAGTGGTAGTACCTGTTAGGATCCCAACTATGGGTTGAATAGAAACCGACTTGAAAACAACAAATATATTCTATTAAAAAAATTTTCTTCAAAATCTTTGGATTCGGTATAATAACCTGAGAAGGGTTGATATGCGGTAAAACAAAAACAACCAACCAGCCATAATTCCATTACGAATACCAGTGGTGGCAATATAATTATGCTGTTTATCAACAAGAAGTCAATGGTAAACAGTTGTTACAGTAATGCAAACAATTTGTGAAGGTTATCAAATGAGGCAGAAAGCACTGGAAATCTGGGAACACTTTTTCTCATTCAGACTCCAAGAAACACCACTTGTTTTTCTCAGTGATAACTCGCTCAACCAAAGGGTAGTGAAACCTTGATGAGCCTTATTTTCACAAGGAAAATCTACGGCCGTTATCAGCGAAAATTCAATGATAAACGGCCGTTGTGAGAAGGCAAAATTATTTGCAATGAACTCGTAGTGAGTAAGTGAATTGACAAAATAATGACAAAGCTATTCGAAGGTATTTTCTTCAAATATACTTTTTTCTCTTTTTTTCTCTTTTAGTTTTTTTTCTCCTTTTCCATTTAAAGCATTATCCATAATGACTTACATTTCGACTGTTATTGATCAAGTTTAAAATCCAAACTGACAGTGCGGTAGAATGAGCGGAATGATGACACAACATCAATGGCAGCAGCGATGCTGTGCAAGAGAAACAGTCGACACAAACACAAAGAACTCTCTAATAATCTATAATCTTTCATTTATCTGCTTACTGACCAAAACTTTCTTATATAGTATATTAGACGAATACGGCATAATCACGTTGACACACCGATTCCTGTTAGATCACCAAAGTTAAGCAATGTTGAGCCTGGTCATTACTAAAATGAATGGCCATTTTGGAAATTCCAGGTGCTGTATGTACTCTCTGCTTATGTCGGCATTGTTTCCAGTCGTTCTAGATTTTTTGCCACTAGACTCAAGGAGTGCCAATTCAAGAGAGGTGCGGTTGGTGATTGTGCACCCCTTGCCTCACAATTACATGCGCAATCACTTTTACAAGGGTTATCCATTGTCTTTTGAGACTGAACAGAGGCGTTTAAGACGAATGTTGGTTCCGGGATTGATGAAATTCCTTGAACAAAACAGTTTTGCACCACTTTTATGTCCTCTTACAAAACTAAAATCAAGATACAATGATATTGAGCTTTATGTCTAGAATTCTTATTCTATTTTGATCAATATCTATTATATGGTTTTGATTTTAGAAAATGTCTAAAAGTTAAAACTTAAGCTTTATGGGTTTTAAAGAGAAATTAAAATTGAGGGAATCTTGTATGGCTAATTTCAAATCACTATAAATAAGCTTCAATGCAAAAATGAAATATTTAAATTTTCAAATGGGAAGGCTGTGTACAAAATCATATACTTTTCTTCTTTTAGGCCTTTTTCTCCGTATACTTTAATAACCTAAAATATAATTTAGTTCTGGGATTGAGTTATCTATAAAACAGATTATGTTTTAAATGTTCTAATTATCTTTTATTTATAATAAATTGAACAAGTTTCTCTCAGTTATCTACGTATTTCTTCCGCTTGTTCTTTCACTCTATGATAAAAGTTTAACTAATAATAATAATAATAATAATAATAATAATAATAATAATAATAATAATTCTCTTTCTCTCTCTCCATTTTTTCTCAGAAACTTCTGGGCCGATATAGCTGAAATTCTGTATGCGCCTTTATCAAAAATAAGTATTATGGTATCCGTTTGAGGCATAGTAAGAGATTAATAGTGATTAATATTTAAGGTGAAAAGGAGCAAAAAATAACCATATTCAACCATCAATTTGATATAAATCACTAATTCAAAATCAACGGGCTGTAACCTTTGCCCATTTTTTAACGAGCTAAAAAGCTTAGTATATATATATATATATATATATATATATATATATATATATATATATATATGAGCCCAAGCATGGCATCTATAAGAATACATGCAAGTAAAGATTAGCTATCTAGGTATTTTACCGATCTATTTTTCTATCTATGTTTAGGCAGATTAATCCCCAGATAGATAAACAACATTTATGCCGAATGGCATGATGCCAGCATATAGAGTAACTCAATATTCATCAATACAATGTCTTTTATAGCTGATATCTATTGAAGAAAGCCAATTTAAAAATAAAAAAGACAATATTTTTTAGAATAAGTAAATTTAAGAAATTCATTTGATGTAGGACATCAAAACGGCTTTCTAACTGTTATCCTATTTGCTTCACTTTAGCTACGTTCAAAGAATTACAAGAAATAACCTTCATCTGAAGGCATAATTTGAATAATAGAAGTAAACACATTCTAAAGAGACATGTTTTGAAGGAATGAGAATAAAAATCGCGAGCAAGAGATGATTACGTAAACCATTTATTCATGCAAAATTACTTCAAGGTTAGAATCGAAACAGTTCATGATGATAATTGTCAAATACAAAGGTCTGCTATTTTACAACAAAAAAGGGGAATAAAAAACAAAAAAACAAACAAATTACGTTTCTAAACTTTTGAGATGAGAAATGATTATTCGTATTATTTGGATTCTTCTCATCTTGAGTATTATTTTCACAATGTTTCGGTTGATTTAACCTCCGACCTTCTTCAGATCTATCTTGTCGAACTGAGGAATTTTTCTATCGAACTCGGGAATCTGCACAGAATTTCGAATGGAACCCTCTATAGCTGATGGAACAAAAGCATACTGCCCCCAGTGGATTAAATAAAGGGTTCTGTTCCAATTTTTTTGCAGATTTCTGAGTCCGAGAGAAAGATTCCAGTGAAAGGATACATCTAAAAAAGGTCGGAGGTTACATCGACAACATTTTAAAAATCTAAAGATGAAAATAGTAGTCACAAGAATCCAAATCATACGAAAAACAAATTATTGAAATAAGCTACACATAGGAATCTTTCATTAAATCCAACGTTTGTATAGGCATAAATATTTGCTATTTTATTTGTTTTAAAACCGAAAATGAAGCAATTATAAACAATATTATTATCCCATTTGGGAGCTACTATTCACTTCTGCACCAGAAAGCGTTCTGCGAGAAGGTTACCAAAATTTGTCTTCGTGCCAATTTCAATTGAAACGGAGGAGAGCCGCTTTGTTAATCAGAATACTTGGACCTTGAAATAGACTTCCAAGAGATGTACCTATAACCAAAGGAACTTCCATGAACAAAGTTTGTTTTCTCGAACATTGCATCTATGGAACACAATATCTCGAGTCTGCTTCCCAACTGACTTCATGTCCAATGTTAATAGTTACTTGTTCATTTGTCCTCTTAGATAATCTGCCTATTCCACTAATCGTTTCTAATCCTCTCATGGTATTGTTCATCGGCAAACTAGTTCTACCAGAAATGCATTTTTCGATTTTGGTAGTTATGAAAATTGGCCAATTTCCATTAAATAACTGTATTGTTCCCATTATAACATTTCGTTTATTTAACTGACATTCAATCCGATTCACCCTTTGTGCCAAAGTCCTGTCACTATTGCTATAGATTCCTATTTGCTTAGTTAGTAAGAAAACTATTTTCAGAATTAATGTATACTTAAATAGGCTTTCCGAAGAAATAATAGATTTTTCTGCTAAAAGTCTGTATTTAAGGTTCTAATATCAGACTAACGATAACGGTAACTGCATTTTGATAAAGAAACGGGGAAAAAGCAAATGTTAATAAGTTACAATTTTTACCATTTGTTAATCACTGTGATGACTTGTTTTTAGCAAAGTTTTGTTGATTCCGCATCGTTTGAATTTATAAAAAGATTATAAAAAATGTGACCCGTTTGATGATCGACTGAGTTTCGGTTAGATTGTTTGAATAAAAACGTGAGCTTGAAAAACCGGTTAAATTGAAATAATAAAAAGATAAAATCCCAAATTAGTCTCTTTCAGTTCTCTCTCTCTCTCTCTTATATATATATATATATATATATATATATATATATATATATATATATATATATATATATATATATATAATTATTTTACGATAATAATTATTAAATACCTACAGACACTCGTATTTCTTCCTTTCAGGAATCATCAGTGCAGGGTGTCACAATTAACATCGGTCGATAGACTTGAACCCGGCAACAGAAGCCATATCTGACTCCATTAGCAAAGACCTAATTCATTTGGCCACCGTTAACCGCGAGAAATACTGTTGAAATTTAAACATTTATTTTTAAATGTTTTAATGTCTGTCAGAGTGATCTAATCATCATATGATGATCTGCATATACGAGTTAAATTGACCGACTATTTCAATTGAAACTGCTCACCGATAAGAAACTAGTTTATATATATATATATATATATATATATATATATATATATATATATATATATATATATATATATGTAATATTTCTGTTCCTCCCTTTACTCTCCACCCCCACCCATCTCCAACTTCTATCCCCTTGTTCTCATTTCTCACTTAGGTGACAATTCGCGACCAGCTACCTCGATTGAAAAGGCCCTATTGAAGTGAAATAAATTTATGATAAGATTGGGCTAAATTTTTGTGGTTGTTTTTTGAGAATGACAGGTAATGTATAAAGCAAGGGCGATGCGAAGTCAAACAACATACAGTGAAAGATGGTGAGAGTAATAGACAGAAACATCGTAAGAGATGGGTCATTCGGTGATTAAATTACAAATTATGATTGATTAGAAAAATTAAAACAGATATTTTTTTATTATTTCCAGCAGAACTTAATCCTAAAAGAAAGGAATATTTTAACATGTATTTTGTGTTATAAAAATATATAGGAAATAAATTTCGGAAAACAAATGTTAATTATCTCATATAATAACAGATTATAGTTTTAAAATGTTAACTGTATTCATTGTCGATTCTTACAAAAGTTGTATCTTTTACTTTTACTTGTATACCCAAGTTGAAAGGGAGATTCACGCTTAAATGTATAAGAGTGTTTTCATTAGAGAAACCTGGTATATTTCAAGTTAGAAAAATGTTATACAGTAGACACCATCTTCACAATTGTTTATACCAACAGCTGGCTCTAATTTGATAGTCTTATCTCCATGATAAAACAGCAATGCACAAGTGGGATAGCATTTGGACATTAGCGGAATAAAAGAGGTACTAAAAGCCAGAAAGGCAGGTTAGCAAAGGGAGACGGCAAGAAGATAATGATAGCGGATGTCCTGTTAGAAAGAAAACAGAATGGAATAAAAAAGGTGGCAGAGTTACCTTAATGGACGTAGAATAGACTTTTTGAACAAACGCCTTGGGGGTTCAAGCTATGCCAGCTGGTTGGCTTCTCTACCCAGAAGCATTAACATTTAAAGATAATAAACAGGACAATAATGCTACTAGAAATGGCACAATTGTGTGTAGCAATTTTTCCAGAAAGAGAAAAATCTCATCTTTGATAAAGCATACAAATATAAATAGTTTCATCAATTAGTTTTCAAAATAGGAAACAAATATGGGAAGCATCCAATTAGACAGAACGTTATCATTCATACTAAATAAAAAAACGTAGTAAAAAACACTGAAGCAAAATAAACAAATGATTAAGAAATAGTTTTAATTATGTTTTTATTATTATTATTATTATTATTATTATTATTATTATTATTATTATTATTATTATTATTATTATTAACAGGTCGCCTGTTCGTAAAATACGCTTAAATATCATATTTTAATTTATGCAACTTTTGTAGTTATTATCATAAAGCCAATTTTCTACTGATTATCATATTTTACCCAATATATAGTAGCGGCGGCCTGATGTGGCCCAGTCGTAAAATATGCTTAAATATGATAATTTAATTTGTTCAGATTCCATATTTTTATTCCAATTTTCATACTTTTTATTGAAATACTTATATGATGTGATGAGATGCCTGCCAAGAGATTATTTTTGTAATATATAAAGTAATGCCAGTCTCTTTATTCTTTCTTTGTCATCGATAGCTTTCTTCTTACAAAATCAATATTTGAATCTGGTTTATCAAGTTTTTCTTTGTGGGTCGTTGCAGCATGCTGTTAAGAATAAATTGTAATTCGATTCAATTCATTCCAAAATAATAATAGTTACTCTTCTACCTACGTGGATAGGTATGTTGTGTTTTAACTTATTTAAAGTGTTGATTTTTTTTTCATTAAAATAAAAATAGTGTAAAGCCTGTCGAGTTAGAAGGAAAACAAAATGGTGGTTACGTTAGAGCCATAGTCGAGTCCCGATAATCGTTTAAAAATCGAAAATTAAACAAAATACTGATAGAAATACATCCAATAAATATCACCAATCGTGAGAAAATGTAACGTTTTAACTGTATTTTGTTAAATGTTCAGTATTCTGGAAAATCTCTTAGCAATAATGTTATGAAATGTCATTAGATGAGTGTTGCTTGTTTCATTTCACAGTTTTAGTAAAAACTATACACATTTGCCTTTTTGTTGGCATTCTTTACAATAAAGAATTTGTTTATCATATAAACAATTTCTACGCTTATTTTAGCTTGAAAAAAAAATTATATTTCTATTCGGATAATGGATGTGGTAAAACCTTATTGCTGTTTAATTATAACGTTTATCTTTTCAATGATCAATC
>NC_136509.1:68268883-68271383 GCF_053919585.1 Euprymna scolopes
ATAAACAATTATAAACAGAACGACTCATAGAAATCCATCTATATTCTTTTTTCATTTTAATATACTTTCGTAGAAATGTTTCTGTTATGTCACAAAACACTATTTTCTTTACGTCACAAGTGTCACGCTCATCTATTAATCCCATAGCTAATATAACATACTGACCAAACGGGTCATGGGTAATCTAGTATCTCTCTCTCTCTCTCTCTATATATATATATATATATATATATATATATATATATATATATATATATATATATTCAAATGACTGTGTGTCTGACATATAAAAAAGCAAAGTAAAGCATTCCCTTATTTTTATTTTGCTTGATCCTTTTGGAGGCCATTTTTCCAACAATATTTCTCAATTTATTTGTATAAAACCATAGAGTATGAATTTCGAAATAATAAAGCTTCGCTTCAGATGTGTGAGACAGCCTAACTACAAAGACATTATAGTTTGTATAGGTCGAATAATATTCCAATTCTTTACAGTATCGGAACAAAGATTCCTATCTTCTAATACAGCAATAAAAATAATAGGTTTGTGTTCATTAATTGCTGTGCCCTTATAACCTTAGCATCAACCAAATAAGCACATCAATCTACCCAAGTTCGGATGGGTACAATACCTGTACAAGACAACACTCATGATTTTCATTCATCTCTTTGTTGGGATCTCCACCATCATCAGACAGAGACTGATGGTGAGACTGTTGTAGGCATATCAGTTCTTATCTTTGACAAATACACAATTCAATATTTGCTAAAAGATAAGGAATCCTGGCAGAAACCAACATTCCATAACCGTATATATGTTTTTATAGAAATCACGTGATAAAGCTAACAATAAGCAACCATATGTGTGTGCGTTGTACTTGAGTTTTGTGGTTGGGAATAAAAAAGAGAAAGAAATTGCCATCTATCAACAAATGAATTAAAAACCCAAGCTAGACATATTTTCTCCTAAGGAGTGTATTTTTTTGATATTTGTTTTTGTTATGATTTGATTAAAGAAGCACAGAGAGTGATGCAACCAAGGAAGACAACTCTAGGCGTAAAGAAAAGCTGACAATCAGCCCATATGTAGATCAAAAGAAGTACAAAAACTAAAGTGATTGGTCACCTCTGAAGGTTTCGGAAAGTCATCAAGATGTTGAATGGCTATTCACTAATAGAAAAGAATGGTAGAACAGAGAGAGAGAGAGAGAGAGAGAGAGAGAGAGAGAGAGAGAGAGAGAGAGAGAGTGTGTGTGTGTGTGTGTGTGTGTGAGAGAGAGGGGGGAGGGATAGAGGGATAGGGAGAGAGAAAAAAATTCTAAGACATACTGAAAAAAAAAATGGCCCCATAGATGTTTGGCATATCTACCTGGATCTTATGTCTATCAAAAGACAGGAATAATTAAGAGGATTTGTATTGATGTTTATTACCGCAAAAGTTTGCATATAAATTACTAGCATAGCTAATGGGCGTTGCCTGGGGGTATAGTACAAAAAGTGTGTGAAACATCTTTCTTTTAGAAACCCTCTCTTTCTTCGCATCCTCAATCATGTTTCTTTTTTAATACAACCCGCCTCTTTGAGTGGTCTCTTCACCATCTCTCTTCCTCTCTATCTTCATTTCTCTCTGCCTCTGTCTCTGTCTGTCTGTCTCTCTCTCTGTCTCTCTCTCTCTCTCTCTCTCTCTATTAATTGGTTTAATATAATAGAGAGAAAGTAAAGAAAAATAAAGAAAAAACTCATCATCAGCAGCTGACTATTTTATTTAGTTTTAGTGTTGGTTTTGGAAAAACTACCAGTATTATTTTTTCAGACCTTTTCATACACCATTTTGGTCTTATCCGACCCTAATAAGAATTAAATAAATTTCCTTTCACCATAATTAACTCTAGGTCATACAAAATCCTGTGGTGCAAGGTTTGTAAATGTATTTAAAGTAGTTTCTGTCAATTAAAACTGTCAAAATTCTCGAGTTCGACAAGATGCACCTGAAGAAGGTTGTTGGGACTTACATCAGCAGAAACACAGAGAAAATAACATCCAAATAATACAAATAAAAGAAATTTCCAAAAATATTATTTTACGCATTCATCTTAAATATTGCACATATTATGTTAAAAAAACAACTATAAATTGTTTGAAAACTGATAAACTAATTCTAATGAAGAACAATTAAAACATTATTCAGATATTGCCCATAACTAATTAAGGTATTGCTTATAAATGCTTAAATTATTGCTCCTAACTCATGAAGATGTTGCTCATAACTAGTTAAGATATTGCTCATAACTAATTAAGATATTAGTCATAACTAATTAAACTATTGCTCATAAGTAATTGAAATATTGCTCAATACTAATTAAGATGTTGCTTATTATGAATGAATAGATTGTTTAACACTAAATAATATATAGCTTATAACTAATTAAGATATTCCTTATAATTCATTAAGATATAGCATATTAATTAAAATATTGCTGATAACTAATTCAAATATTGC
>NC_136509.1:68273883-68301383 GCF_053919585.1 Euprymna scolopes
ACCTTGTCAAGGAGCGAGAGACTAGTAGCAGATGCACCAGCCCAGATGTGGCAGTAATACTCCATACATGGGCGAATGGTGGCCTTATAGAGGTACAGGATACTTTCGGGTGTTAATAGTTTTCTAGCACGGTAGAGAGAGCCTACCATCTTCGCAGCGGCCTTGGCAATGCTTTCAATTTGCAATCAAATTTCAAACTATTGCATAAGCATAAATATCATATATTTTCTTTACAAATATGAATAGGGTTTTTCATGAACTAGCTGTTTTTACTCAACGTTGCCCGGGTGTATTTTACTTTACCTTTATGTTTTTATTTTAGGTTTTCAGTATTCTTTTTTTTAAACTAAATTATTATTAATTTTTAAAATGCATTATTTGAAATGTAAATACAGTTATTGCGGTTATGTGTTACCAAATTATTATGAACATCTAATTAATTTTCTAACGTTAATTTGGCTGAAATGTCTATTGCTGAAGTGTTTGGATGTAAATTTATGTAAAACTCAAAACAAAACAGATCATAAGTAAGGTAAATTAAGAACAAAATCCTTAGTTATTCGAGTAACGGACTTATTTCAATATACTTTTTGTGTTCAAATTATCTTATCATCTTAATAAATAAAATGTTAACCTGGAATATAATAACATTTTACCATTTTAAAATAAATGAAATTGTTTTAATGGTTGACGACTGTTGCACTAACATGATTTTTAAGGGTTATCCAAAAAATTGGAAACTAGAAGTCTATGGAGATTTCTTGTCACTCAGAGTTCAGGGTACATTACTTATTATGATCAAAAAGCAATCACAGATAATGATCTATGTAAAAGCTGATAATAAGTGCATAACTATAATGAATGAATATTTTATTAAAATTTGTTTATTTGGTTTTTGAAAGATTTTTAATTCAACAAGTTTTTCCCCTCCACATTACTTTGAAATTTCGATTGAATAGGAATATAAAGATAATTTTTATTTTTATACTTTTGTCACGCGAAAAATCTTTGTAAAAAGTAATACCTGATAACTAAAATGATTTTAAAATAAACGTTAAAAACATAAAATTGATAGCCACTATAAAACATTGTGAAATAGCCATGAACAAACGTTGTGAAAATAAAACTCAAGATGAGAACAGTAGTCCAAAGAATCTAAATAATACAAATAATCAATCCTCATCTCAAAAATGAAAAATAAAATGGATGATCAAAGAAAACAATCTATTTAAGAATAGATTGAAACAACCTTATATGATTGATTGTTGAATTAAATTTTATTGTGCAATGTTCAATACAAAAAATGCAAAATACTAAACACATATGATAAAAGATTTTATTCAGGTCATCTGATAATTGTTAAACAATGGTTAGTAACTATTTGATCTTTTTATGGATTCTAAGATCGTTCAGTGAGAATAAAAATATCACTTGTGGTGGAGGATGTATAATCAATCTGAAAAAAAAAAATCGATTCCTTTTTGAAAAGGCACTGGCAACCTGTGATGACGGACCACTATTAAAATCTTGAAATATTTAAAAGCACTACAACAATGGATTATTTCTGTACATTGTTAGAAATTATGTAAATTAAATGAAATTCAATTCTAGCTAAGCAAACTAATTAAGCAACCAAAAGATTCTCATTAATTGATTAGCTAATCATTTGCTCAACTTTATTTTAAAATCAAATTTTAATTAGTTAGAATAAAGAAACTATCAGATTTAATCAGATTATCTCTGGAGTACATAAAGGTTTTGGTTCATTTAGCCAAATTCTCACATTAATAATCTTCAACTCCCATGCGATCTTACGAGTTTGTGGTCATTTTGTATGTCTTCTGGTACAACTGCAGAATTTGAGTGACCTGAGTGTTCAGCAGCATTTGTGTCTGTATGACTGAGTTTCAAATATCGTCTATTAACTGTTGTTTCTGTCAGAGCAGATCAAAGTCCGAATAACACACAAGCAAGTGCTTTGCTTGAAGAGTATTTTTTCCTATCAGAAAGCAATACTTTATCAACACACAAAATTCAGATTTTCCCTTGTTTGGAAAATTTTCAACAATACTCTAATAATTGGGAGGTGACAGTGGCTCAGTAGTTAAAGACACGGACTGACACCCTGGGTGGGCCAAATTCGAATCCAGTTCGTTCCACAGAAACATTTCACTTAGGATGTTCGCAATCTTCAAGTGATCCTTCCTGTAAGTATCCAAGGTTTTTTTTTTTCTAAAAATAATTCAAGGAAATCAATGCCAATAAGCGAATCATCTTATTCATACAAAATTAATAAATTACTTGAAATAATTGTAATTTGTAAACTACTGATTTGATTAGGATTAAATCTTGACCCATGCAATATGAAGGTTAGTACTTTATAAAAATACTACGAATTTTTTTAGTGGCACCATCTATACGCCATGCGTTAGCTGATCATTTGCTTAAGTTTATTTTAAAATAGGAATTTAATTAGTTAAGATTAAGAAATTAATAGATTAAATCAGATCCCCCACCCCCACCCCCACCCCGGAGTACATCAAATTATGGTTGATTTGAATAAATTCTTACATTTACAGATCATCGAAATGGTGTATCCCTAAACACTGTTTATAGTTGAATGTCTTGGGAGTTGACTTTCCCCACGTTACCCTGACCTTATTTACTCACGCTCTACGATGTGCATGTTTAATGAACTGATGCAGTAATATGATCTATAACATATATAACTAAGTTTCATAGCATAAATAATCCAAAGGCCATGGAAAGCGAACTGTAGAAAACTATTTCTCTTCTGACAAACTGAGCATACCAAACAGTTGAGGGAATGTTGAACGACAGAATGCTGAGTGTATTTGCTAAAAATATCGATATAAATCAGATGGGGCTATTTAGATGATCAAATAAAACCTTAGAAGTAACTAGTGCACCTTCTCAACAATATAGCACACTGAATTAAGAAATTAAACCTTTTTTTTATACATAAATAAGTTTTCTCCTGACAAGGAGATACATTCAAAATAAAAATTAATAGTTTTTTTAATAAAAATTACACCCTTAGGAAACTGATCAAATAAAATGATTAAAAAAAAAAACCCAGAGCACTTTCTCAACAATATAGCACACTCAATACACTCAATTGAGAAATCATCTTATATATATATATATATATATTGTGGACCGTTCTTTATGGATCTTGAGTCGGTAAGAGGTATCAAAATTGAAAAAAATTGGAACTTATCAGGCGTAAGTCGACTTAAAGTGCTCTTGTACTCATGCGTAAGTATACATTTATACATATAAGTAGTACGTTTTTAATTATTTCTTATCAATCTGACGATCTCAAATGGTAACGACTAAGGCAGGAGCACTAAAAGTTTTGGTTTCAATTCTAGCTAATGGTACCCAAGACATATTGTTTTTACTTTTGAAATCTCTACTATATATTGGGTACAATATAATAATCAATAGGGAATTGGCTCTATAATAATAAATACGAAATCTCCATGAATTAAAATATCATATTTAAACGTATTTTACGACCGGGCAATGCTAGGCGGCCTGCTAGTATTATATATATATATATATATATATATATATATATATATATATATATATATATAATGTTTTCGTTTCGATTCTAGCTGATGGCAACCAAGTCATATTTTTTTTTACTTTTGAAGTCACCAGTATATATTGGGTACAATGTAATAATCAATAGAGAATTGGCTCTATGATAATAAATAGGAAATGTACATAACTGAAAATATCAAATTTAAGTGCATTTTACGACCGGGCAACGCCGGACCCATGGTAATAATCTAAAAAAATCAAAATAATCTATAAAAAAAAAACATAAATAAATTTTTTTTAATAAGTATAAATCTATAACTATTTGAATTTAAGAACTGTCCCCAATAACTAATCAAACACTTTTCATTACATTAATCGATTCAAATCTTTTTATAATATTCTCAATCATAAAGTGAATAATCTATCCATCTCATCTCTTATCCTCAAGTGACTTTTGGTCTTGATATGCAGTGACTCATTTGAAAAAAAAAATGGAAAAATATCTAAGTGATTTCCAAGCTTTCTGGCTATTCCGTTACAGACCCATTTGAAGATAATGATTTATATAATGAAAACAAACTAAACCTGGTTCAGGTAAAGATATCATTTTACACTTTATTTCAAAACAAACACTCTTTTACAAAACAATAGCGATATTTTTAAGTATTGAAATACATTGCTGATATGATAGATAGACAGATAGATAGATAGATAGATAGATAGATAGATAGATAGATAGATAGATAGATATCCCTATTATTTTTGATTATTTCATATATACACCTAAAATCTTATGAGGAGATATATTATTTTATTATCGATTTTCAGTATTTACTGCAACAGTGCTCAATACCTGAGCATTATAAGTAGGTAGTAAGTTATGAAAATATATGGTAAATTAGCCTGACGATTTCTTCCTGAGGATTCTGTGTAGCTTAATTGCCATATGCTATCATAACTAAGCTAGATGTCGCATTTCTTTATATATGTAACCTACGTTTTTTATGAGAAGCATTTGGCTTCGAAATGCCTAGGTATAAAGAGCATTTATAACTCCTCTTTCCATGAAAATGTTTTTCCTTATTGAACTAACAAATGAATTCATGTATGCCTATATTTACTTTTACCTTGTCAATCACTTTCTTATATATATATATATATATATATATATATATATATATATATGCATCATACATGCATATGTACATATATGTATGATGCGCCATATATATATATATATATATATATATATATGGCGCATCATATATGCATATGTACATATATGTACATATACGTGTGTGCATATATATATATATGTGCACACACGTATATGTACATATATGTACATATGCATCATATATGCATATGTACATATATGTACATATACGTGTGTGCACACACACACACACACATATATATATATATATATATATATATATATATATATATATATATAACGAGACAGCACAATTGTTTTATGAAGAGTGTTTTATGAATGTTTTATGGGGGTGTTTAAAAGCAAAATGCAATTAAAACTGAACAAATCTTAACAAATTAGAAGTAAATACCAGCATTCAATTTTATATAAAAATTTGATTAAAAATACTTGCGGAAATATAATAATGAAATATCGTTGTAGATGCTCAAATGTTTAGTAATTCATAAAATATTGCTTCAACTGACAAGTATTATTATTATTATTATTATTATTATTATTACTATTATTATTATTATTATTACTATTATTATTATTATTATTATTATTGTTATTTTTTTTTACTAATAAGTCACCACGTACGAAGGGCAAAAACATTCGAGAATTAGAATCATTGAGATGGAGAGATTGATAACAGAACGATGAATAATACTACAAGAGGATTAAAAAATTTCCACATATGATACAGTAAAAAGCCACAGGTGATTCAGAAAATAATAATTCTTTCCTCTTTATCAAAAAGATTGTGCATTGAATATGAAGAAAAAAAAAGACAAAATAGGGGAGAAAGAAAGCGTTACAAGGCTGCCGAAAGTAAACAGAAGGTGTATTTACTGCTGCAAGTTAGAAAATATATCATCAAATTGATCATAAAATCATTTGTAAAAAATGAGAATGTTATGAACGTGACACAAAATAAAGTCTTTAAAGGATTTTTGAATAAATAAAGTGACCAAGTCCGAATGGTGAAAATATCAGCTGCTGACTATGTTCGAAGCATTGGTTACACTAATTAAAAATCTTACGTAATATTTAAACAAAGAAACTTAAACAATAAATTAATTAAAATTCTTAAAAAGACAAAGGGGGAAAAAGAAGACGCTAATATGTGAAGGAAAGAAAATAAAAAAACTTAAATATCTATATATCCGTTCAAATATTTTTTTAATTTCAATTACATTGCATCTGCCAAATAAATTCTATTTAAAAAAGATTTTTTTTTATTGTGAAGAATAAAAAATATATTTGAAGAAGAAATGGCAATCAGCTGCCTTAAAGTGTTCTGAACATCTCCTCCTCCCCTGATGAGATAGGAACAAACAATATAATTGAGTGATAAAAATCCCAGGTAATCATATACTACCATCATCACATTAAATAAGAATACAAAAAACTATATGAATGTAAAACTCTGATCAATTTTATGCCATGATTACATGCGTAAAGTGATATGTTGCAAAGATCATTTAAATATGTATTGCATTTCAATTAATGATGTATTAAATGTATCAAACATCACTAAAAACACTGGAATATAATTACAACTCCATTGAAATAAACAATAATATATGTGTATATATATATATATATATATATATATATATATATATATATATATATATATATAAACAACGAGAAAGCACAATTGTTTTATGAAAAGCAATGTTTTATTGGAGTGTTTAAAAGCAAAATGCAGTTAAAACTGAACAAATATTTAAAAATTATAAATAAATATCAGCATTCAATTTTATAAAATAAAAATTTGATTAGAAATGTTTCTGAAAATACAATAATGAAATATCATTGAAATAAATAAATGAAACAATAAACTTAATAAGTACAGTTGATTTTAATTCTAGTAATATATATATATATATATATATATATATATATATATATATATATATATATATATATATATATATATATATATATATATATATAGCTATCATTCTAAAAATCAGAGGATGGAATGAATTCACACGCATAAACTTGTATTAGTTTTTATTTTATTTTTATGTAAATGCTAAAATGTTTCTAATATTATGTCATACACATGTTTCATTTAATAGCGGAGGATCACTAAACAGCTCCTCAGAAATTAATGAGTATGCCTTAAAAAAGTTTTTATCCTATGATGAATGAAAGATGATTTTGGAGAAGAATAATTAAAAGGAGATATGCAAAAATAAAATGGCAATTTAAATATATATATATATATATATATATATATATATATATATATATATATACAGTATTTACTTCAACAGTATTCAATACGTAAGTAGAGCCATATTATATATATATATATATATATATATATATATATATATATATATATATATATATATACATATAAACCTTTTATGTACATATATGTTTATAGATATACACACGTATACAGACATAGACATAGATATCTATTTGTGTTTATAGAGTACACATACATGCACACATACTTATGTACATACATATGTACACAAATGCACGCATATATATATATATATATATATATATATATATATATATATATATATATATATATGTACACACACACGTATGTAGATCCCAACCGTCACATGTTTATGTGTGTGAGTTTGTGTGTGTGTCTGTGTGTGCGTTGCTTAATTATTCTCTTCAGCAATCCTGAATTCAATCTAATGATATTCTATTATTAAGTAACTAAATTACAATTCTTTAATCATTATAGCACACACATATACATAGACACTTATAAATGTACAAGCGTCACACATTTTTTACAATTTTAAATATTAATATCTCCTATAAAAATTAACTAACCCAAGTATAAAATTCCAATCGATATAAAAAATAAGCTTTCAAATAACAAGATGTCTTTAAAAATAAAGCTGTCTTTTTATGAAAAAGTTCTTTAACAAAATTATTCATCTTAATTGTAAGCTTTTCACGTATAAATTGATTTTACTACATAGGTTTTTACTCGAGAACAATTAAGAATTTGTGTTTAAAGTAATTCATTACAAATTGAATACGGAATAAATCAATGATATAATCTCTAAAAATCACAAAAAACAATAAAAATATTGAAGTTCGAGAAATATGCATTAATTGATGTCTAATATCCTAAAAATTGTTACAAAAAATTGAAGGTATCCGATTTTTTACAAACGGTTCATTGAGAACATTTACATAAATTTACATATAGCCCACATTACGGTCCTTTACGTCTAGAAGTTATTTCCAAAAGGTATAATAAGCGGTTTATTAATTTAAAAATTAATCTTGCATATCTATACTCCTATAAATTTGATAATTTTTTTTTTTTTTTGCGTAGTGATATTCATATTAAAAACACTTTTTTTCTATTTATTTAAGAAAATACAACTTTGTTATACATGGGTCCTGGAATTGAATTCATCTGCAAATGATCTTGCTAATTTGCATATTCTTTTATTTTAATTAATTTCCTATTTGTGTTTTCGGTTTTCTTATTAGATGATCATCTTTAGTTAACTATTACGTGTAATCACATTCATGCAGATATTCTACATGATTTATACTTGTGCAATATCTGCATAAAAAGGTTATAGTAAACACTAACCTCTTTCTATATATTTATGTGTGTGCATATATATTTGTTTGAAAAGTTTTGCCAACCAAACTCCTTTGCCAGTTTTTAGTCTACAGACATGAAACTTAATATATAAGGTATTCGAATCCATGCAAAACTTTATATTTGTGTTTTAGCCGGGTAAAATAATTGCAAAAATGTGAAAGTTAAAAAAATGGAATTTGCCAGGTGATGGTCGAACGATGACATTAAGATTATGCATGCGTAACGTAGTAGCTATTTGGTTCATGTTTTAATTTTTAGTTTTGCAGCAAACATGTCTTCATAGCTCAGGCATTAACGTCAAAGAAAAAAGTAAATCGTAGGCTAAACGTTTTGTTTTCGATTAACGGTGTAAGCAGACGAGCCAGTTAAAAAAACAAACTTTATAAACTATTATCATATATTGGGTCCAATATAATATAATAATAAATACGAAATCTACATTAATCAAAATCTTATATTTGAACATATTTTACAATTAATTAAGCATACCTAACTTATATACACACACGCACACGCTATATATATAAGTGTGCGTATATATATATATATATATATATATATATATATATATATATATATATATATATATATGTTGTTTTGAAAAAAGAAAAACTGAATGAATTTATAAAATGGTGATCAACGTTTCGTCCCTTATTGCAGGGGACATCTTCAGGATATTAAAAGGAAAAATACACACACATTTATAGTTTCCTTCCCGATATGGGTATGAATTCTAACACTTGTTTCCTTTTCACTTACGTATGGTCTATGATCGTTTTCTTCTTCTGCATTTTTCCTTTTAATATCCTGAAGATGTCCCCTGCAATAAGGGACGAAACGTTGATCACGATTTTATAAATTCATTCGGTTTTTCCTTTTTCAAAACAACTTAACGTCAATCATCGCTGGTATTTTTATTTATTTTTATTCATATATATATATATATATATATATATATATATATATATATATATATATATATATATCCATCCTTAACTAAATGTGTAGATGACAGATTTCTTTTCAAAAACTGGTCTATCTAAACAAGTTTTTGATTGACATAAAACATTAAGAATGCAAAATAATCTATTTGAAAAATTGTATGGATTTAAAAAAAACTTGAATATTTTTATTTATGAACCGATATATTTCTAAACAGGTTTTCATAAATGAGAAATAAGGAGCCTCTATAATATGAGGGCTTCTATTTTAAATCTTTTTCGCTTTAAAGGAAAGTAAAATTTAAATCCGTCCAGGAAACTTTTAATGTCCCTTCTTACATTAAAATTTCCGATTTTTTTATTATCATTTTTTAGTGAGTGTCGATTTAATATAGCATTATTTTAATCGCACCTTCAAAATATTTGGGTTTTTTTTTAAGGTGGCTATCGAATTTCGACTTCGGGTTTAATGATGTATTTTTCCTTGAAATGAAGAGGAGAGTAGCATATTTCTATTATTCTCATCATATATATATATATATATATATATATATATATATATATATATATATATATATATATATATAATTTTAGTTTGCTATTTTTCAAAAGTAGTGTAACCAATGAAATATAACGAGGTAAATAAAGAGTGCTCAATACGGAAGTAGAGCAAGTTACATTTTCAATTTGTCTTTACATACGCAGTAATTTGTTGCTACACAGTCATGAGCATGTTTCGGTCGTCATATATATATATATATATATATATATATATATATATATATATATTGATATATATATATATATGCTCCTCTTTCTTTATATATATATATATATACATATATATATATATATATATATATATATATATATATATATGTATATATATATATACACATATATAATTTCTCCTTTATCTTCTGTGATATTCTATAATAACCTAATTGTATTCTATATATATATATATATATATATATATATATATATATATATATATATATATACATATATATACACACATATTATATATATATATATATATATATATATATATATATATACACGCATTTTTCAGCTTGTTTGAATGAGGAAAATGTTAAATGAGGAACCTATTAACTTAGAATAAGTGCATTATATCAAATTGGTAGTTTAATATGGTTAAATTTATGCTTAATTTCGCATTAAATACTAATTCCTATTAATCCCTACGTGTGTGTCGAATGGACTCTATAATACTTCGTTCGCTACACGAAGGTCCATACAAAATTTCAGCCAGATCAGCCAAGTAGTTTCTGAAAAAAGTCGCAGATAGGCAGACTAAGAGAAATATATACATATATATACACACACATGATATATATATATATATATATATATATATATATATATACATTTTATGTCATAAAGACGTATAAAATATTAAAAACTTACATAAACTAAACAAGAATATGCATACTATAAGCATTTAAAATGAAAATAAGGACAAAATGACTCAAAAAAAAAAAACCAATCACACATGAATAATGATTAGATATTCTAAAAAATCAAAATCAATTCACAACGTTTTTTTAATCTTTATTATTAAGACGAAGAACTAAGTCCAAGTGTACATAATTCGTGTTACCTTTATTATGTCTGGCACACACACATGTAGCAATCCATAGAGAGTTGCGTCACAGCTGTTTGGTGTAGCTAGACATAAAAATTATTTGTATTTCGATCATCTAATATTCATATCAAATGCTAACAAATATGTTGAATAAGGCAAAGTAAAATGTAGGTAATTACTTGTCTATATTGTAAGAAAACCGCAATATATAAAATTTATATTTGAAAAAATTAATAAAGTAAAGCATTTTTTTTTTTTAATTTGACAGGTGTAAAAAAAACTTTTCTGTAAATCTTATATATGAGTTTACACCGTCCGTCAAAAACAAAAACAAAAAAAAATGAAAAACGAACTATGCCTCGCCAGTGTTCGCACGAATATTCATATCCATTGTAAATAACGTCTGAACCGTTGAAATAAAAACAAAAAACAAAAATGAATTAAAGAAGGCGAGAAGGAAAACTGAAATATTTGAAAAAAATAAAAAAGGAAAAAGAAAAAAACGTATAAATCGGTACAGAAAGCAGAAAAGAACAAATGGAAATAGATTTTCCTTCTCAATTAAATAGATTTTCTTTCAATATCATTACTTAAAATGGTTTCGTCAGGCAGTTTTTTATTTGTAAATTTATGTATGAAATGACGGATATATATATATATATATATATATATATATATATATATATTACTATTACCTATATATATATATACTACCCTTCCGATGTACCCTTATATGTTGTACCAATTTTTATTACTACTTACCATATTATCCTATTCCTTTATTCTCATTACATATCTAAATCTTATTAAGCCAGTTTTTACTATATTTGCATTTTGTATAATTCTGGCTCTTCTCCTATTCTGATGAGAAGCATTTAGCTTCGAAATGCCATGGCCTATAAAAGTTTTTCTTCATTTTCTCTTTAACTTTTCCTCATTATTCTGATAATATGATAGTTATATATAATTTTTATTCCTCATCTTTCATTTAACAGAGCAATATATATATATATATATATATATATATATATATATATATATATATATATATATATATATATATATATATATATTGCTCTGTTATAGAATAGGTTATTGTGAATGTCAATAAAAGCAGTTCCTTACAAAAGTAATAAATCAAATATTCTTTTAAAACAATTTAACTTCTTTCTCATTTGAAATGCTAGAGAAATAGAAATGCATGAAATTTTATTTCAGCAACAACAAAAAAAGAAGAAGAAATAAAATAAAAACTTAAATAAAAAGAAAACCGATTCGAGGGCTTCTATAGAAGCAAGATTATTTGGGGAAGAAGTAAAAGTAAAAAAAATAATAATCATGATGATATAGATCTATTTGTTCTTGCCCAACATGTACAGTTTTACTTTGACTCATTTCAGATTTTTTTTTCTTCCAAGAAACAATTTTCTTGTCAGTTGGTTATGATATCATGGGTGATTTGAATTTTATTTAAAAAAAAAATATATATATATATATATATCAATAGGTTTATGCATTCAAAATCAGCTTTTTACCATATTTTGAGGGCATGTCAGCTGGATAGAAAACATATTGACTACGGCAACAGTAGTTTATGATTTCAACAAGTGACCTTTCCTTAAAAGTGTCAGCGTTTAAAGTTTAAGACATCAAAATATCCAATGGTTTAAGAATAAAAAAAGAATTTCAAAATAGTTGAATAAAAGTAAGTATTACAATTCTCAACTGAATATTATGATGCAAAGAAAAGGTTCAATAGTTTGCAGTTATTACTTATTAAAAAGAAATATCTTTACGTGTGAAAATTAATAAAATATTATAAAAATATAAGATAATACATATTTAAAACAATCTAATATCATAAAAGTATAAAATATTACGTATAAAAATAATCTAATACTATAAAAGTATAAATATTATTACATATGAAAAAGAATCTAATATTATAAAAGTATAAAATATTACGTATAAAAACAATTAAATATTATAAAAGTATAAAATATTACGTATAAAAACAATTAAATATTATAAAAGTATAAAATATTATTACATATAAAAACAATTATAAAAGTATAAAATATTATCACATATGAAAAAGGATCTAATATTATAAAAGTATAAAATATTACGTATAAAAACAATTAAATATTATAAAAGTATAAAATATTACGTATAAAAACAATTAAATATTATAAAAGTATAAAATATTACGTATAAAAACAATTAAATATTATAAAAGTATAAAATATTACGTATAAAAACAATTAAATATTATAAAAGTATAAAATATTACGTATAAAAACAATTAAATATTATAAAAGTATAAAATATTATTACATATGAAAAAGGATCTAATATTATAAAAGTATAAAAAATAATTTAATGCCAAGTTGTTTGCTAAAAGTTTTATAATTTTTATTTATGATAAAATTTGATGAAAAATATTTTTTACATTATAAAAATGATATTAAGGAGTATCAGCAATTTAACGTAATGGTTTACTTGCTAAAATACAGAAAACTTAGCAAAACTCATTTAAATAAACATTGTTCAGTACTTTTATGCTCGTCAAGATTAATAACTGTTTAAAAAGATTAAGTAATTAAAGTGCTGATAAGTTTTATTATTGTTATTTATACATAGCTAGTACAAAAAAGTATGTACACACTGGTGATGGAACGATTGTAATGTTTTTCCGATTCCGATACTATGACTGATTCTGTTCTAAATTCCCGATTCCGATTTTTTTAAAATTCTTTAAATTTAACTACAGAGGTGTTGATTTTTTTATTTTTGGATTACCGTAAAAACCCATGAAATATGTGCATATATTTTCGTAAACTTAAAAATACATTGGGTGGGATGGTTTACAGATTTAAGTTTTACCGGTAGGTTAAAATCAATAATTATTTATTGTTTTATAAGTAATGCCAGTAATGGAAAATTGGGTTTTAAACAAAAACAAACAAAAGAAAAACAATAAAAAGAATCGTTTTTGGCATTTTTTTTTTTTTTTGAAAATAGGCAAAAGTTTTTTGATTCCAATACCCCAAAATGTTCCGATTTTCCAATTTTGATTTATCTTCTTAATGCAAGTACACACACACACACACACACACACACACACACACACACACACACACACACGTGTATAGAAGTAAATCCTTAGTCTTTATACATTTGCATACAAATTCCCACTGTATTTAAATGTGAAGAAAGAGTTTTTAAATATATATCTGACGATCGGATGTCTGGTGAAACTGCAGTAAAGTTTTGATCAGCATTATTATTCTTATTTATACATAAGTTAAAAAGTATTGCGTATACACGCGCACACACAAATATATATCTGTATGTATGATTGTTTGCATACATGTGCATTCTCAAATGCACCCAGTTATACATTCACACACACACACACACACACACATTCATATACATTTTAGTGTCGCTTTCTATGCATGCATCAACGCTGTGCTTGTATGCACATAGCAGTAATATAAAGACATATAAAAATCAATTGTATGCACAATTTGGAAAACTGATCCTTATTGCTCACATCCTCTACTTGATCTGTCTATATGTGGGTGTGTAGTGTCGGGAGTATCAAATGACACCTTACTCTCTCTTTCTTCTCCTTGGGATAGTCATGGTTGGTCAACCTGATTGGCAGACTCTTATTGATGATTGATAATCTCAATATGTCAGTATAGACGCTGCCTGAGCTGTAACAAAATTTCTTCCATTTCACTTTTTTAATGACTTCTCTTATAAAATCTATAAACATTTATAGTTTACACATTTTGTTATTATGTGTAATTATGGGACTTGAATCTTACAGCTTTATTGTTTTTTTATTTTATTTTTAAAATATATAGTTTTTCATAAGAAACATGGGTAATTTGATATCGAGCTTTGTCATGTTTAGTCCTGAATAATAATAACTAACTGTATATTTTTGTTCACAAGATTATTTTATTTGATAAATTTTATGATTTATAGGCACACTTAGTGCAACTGTTTTTATTTAATACTTATATTTATAAGAAAACCTTTTATTTCATTAGGATTAAAACGTATTCAACTCATAGGAGAACGTATCAAATTTAATTTAGTTTTGTTGTCATATTTTTTATTCAATTATTAACTCCTAATTTCTTCCAAATTATTTTTTCTTCCATTTACTTTTTGTTCTTATGCCTTTCTTTCTTTTTTCTTTTTTCTTTCTTTAAAAATTTTTTGTTTTTACTTTTGTCTGTGACCAACAAAAGCGTCTTAAATTTAAGA
Source organism: Euprymna scolopes (assembly GCF_053919585.1). Lineage (NCBI taxonomy): Eukaryota > Metazoa > Mollusca > Cephalopoda > Sepiida > Sepiolidae > Euprymna > Euprymna scolopes. Next base: position 68,289,108 of record NC_136509.1, read on the forward strand.
AGACATTTTCTTTGTTTTTATTTTTATAGCAGGAAGGAACTGTGTGATTGGTTAATTAATGATTGCATTGACTCTGTTGAGAAGTCCTAGCTTGTGGTTCAAAATTGCAGTCTTCATTAATTTTATTGATGAAAAATGGGAAAAGTACACATTTCAAGAAGTCTGTGATTCTTGCCAGAACGCTGGAACTGATTGCCGTATTAAGTGATGAGATGAGAAATGACAGTTAATTCGACAAAAGAGAGGATTTTTTTTTTAATTTTCACTCCTACCCACCATTCATTTTCTTTTTTCATATGGCATGAGGAACTCAAGAAATATATAAAACTATAAAGAATACCAGTCCCAGGACGAGTAAAATTAATTCCTTGAACAGATCAGTTTTTTTCAACACTTTTATGTCTCCTGATAAAAGTTAAACTCAGATATAATACTACTAAACCTTTTGTGTAGAATCCTTATTTCAATTTTTATCAAAATCCATTACATAATTTTAGTCTAGAGAATGTTTAAATTTTCAGGCTTAAGTTTAAGGAGTCTTAAGAAGTAATTGATATTCAAGAAATTTTTCTTTATTTATGCCTAATGAATATGAATCAGATTTAATTCAAATCAGAAATATTTGAATTTAAAATGGAAGATTGTGCTTACTTTATGACCCATAAACCGCTTTAAGATACCCCAAAGAAATTGAAATTAGGAAAATATTTGTAAACTTATATGTATTGTTTCAAATTTTACAAAATCGGAGATATCTGAAATTTCGTAAAGGGTTTCCACCCGACTTTTCCTTCTTTGCATAAGATTAGATAAAAGCTAATATAGCTCACATTACGACTTTTTACGTCTAGCAGCCGCGTTCCAAAATTCATAATGATTGGTTAATTAGTTTAGGAATCAATGGCTTACGTACAAATATATAAACATATACACGTCCCTAACTTTGTATATGTGGATAGAAATGATTCTCGTTTGGACCAATCAAATCTATGTCGTTTCTGAAGAGGAAAAGATCATGTAGGCTTAATGTTGTCCTTCACGTTACTTATTCAAGCATAACAATGCGAACAGAAGAAATGAAATATTTAAGCCTATACAAATATACATAAGATCTGTTGGGATCAATAGCTAATTTTGTCTTGTAGAGATATTTGTTGCAAAATTCATTGGCCTGAGAAATAAATACAAGTTCAATAACAACTCGCCTGTCTTCATTTCCCCCCTTCCCTCTTTCTTTGCATTTTCCTGGTTTCTTTTTTCTCCTGCTAGTGCTGCAAAGTGTTCATCTTGACTCTGCTCAACTATGATCTCTTATAGTGTCAACCTAATATGCTTCAGTGGTTCTCAAGGCTGTCAAAACTGGTTTCAATTGGTCATCTTTTAGTCAAACTAGATTTTTATATATTTTCTTTCACACTATCTCATAGAATAAATGAGAACAATGGGTTTCAATTATTTTCAATGATTACAAAAGAAAATAGTTTTTTCGTTCTAATTATTTATATATACCTCTTTAGCTATGCCTTATTTAAACTAATAATCCCATCATATGTAATCGTTGGGTGAACCACTGTTTGGGTTAGATTGGTTGAATCAGGAAAAAAAGCTAAGTGGCAGAATCAATTAAATATTAATTATCAAAAGGCAAAATCCAAAATGAATCTCTTTCTTCTCTCTCTCTCTCTCGTAAACGAATTACATAATATTACTACTTATGGTGATATTCCCTTTTGTTAACAATAAACTATTCTAATCTTTTTATTCTTTACTATTTTATTATCTTCTGCTGTGAATAGCGAGGAAAGGAGAGAGACGGAAGCGAAAGTGTGAAATACCATGTAAAATAAGAGCAGGGATTTAAACAACATAAAATGAGAGAGGATGAGAGTGATAGACAATAGCTTAGTAAGAGATGGATCACTTGGTAAGTAAACTATCAATTGTGACTAATAAGAACTATTAAAATTGATTTCTTTGAAACAATAATCACAACACTGAGGAATATTTGAATATGTATTTTGTATTATTAATATATATAGAAAAACATCTTAGGGAAACAAACATTGATTAGCTAAATTTTAGTATCTCTCGCTTTCTATATATATATTTTTTAACTTTTTCGATTAACACCTAAGATGCTATTTTAATTTGAATAATTGGTTTTAAAATTGTATTGGTCTATTATATTAAAAAAATCTCATTGTGTTATAGATTTAAAAAAATCTTCTTGTCAAGATTTTTTTTGATGATATTAAAAGAGGATTCATTAACTTAGATTTATAAGCCAGAATCAACGTTATTTAATGATAATTTCAATGAAAAATTTTTTTTTTAAATATTGATCCTAACAGTCTAGTTTCTTGTGAGTGTCGGAATCATACTTTTTAATTCGTTCATTATTTTCAATCCTCTCATAATATTCTTCATCATTCAACTGATAATCCACACATCTCATTAACCCTTATCCTCAACTGGCTTTGGCCTTGTAAAGTGATTGCATGTTAACTAAAAGCAACATTTAAAGATTATAAAACATTTATTCAATATTTATTACTTAAGTAGTAGAAAACATTGAATAGACTTTAACCCATGTTTTAACTGTATGTTAGTATCTCTTAAGGAAATTGATTTTGGTTTTGTTTATTTGGGGAATAACTGAATTTATTCTCTTTCATTTAAAGCTGTATTATTTTTTATTATCAAACAGTTTTTATTTAAATAGATATATCCTGTATTATTTAAAGCTTTTTTATTATTATTATTAAACAGTTTTTATTTAAATAAATATATCCTGTATTATTTAAAGCTTTTTTTATTATTATTAAACAGTTTTTATTTAAATAGATACATCCTGTATTATTTAAAGCTTTTTTTATTATTATCAAACAGTTTTTATTTAAATAGATATATCCTGTATTATTTAAAGCTTTTTTTATTATTATTATTAAACAGTTTTTATTTAAATAAATATATCCTGTATTATTTAAAGCTTTTTTTATTATTATTAAACAGTTTTTATTTAAATAGATATATCCTGTATTATTTAAAGCTTTTTTTATTATTATTAAACAGTTTTTATTTAAATAGATATATCCTGTATTATTTAAAGCTTTTTTTATTATTATCAAACAGTTTTTATTTAAATAGATACATCCTGTATTATTTAAAGCTTTTTTTATTATTATCAAACAGTTTTTATTTAAATAGATATATCCTGTATTATTTAAAGCTTTTTTTTATTATTATCAAACAGTTTTTATTTAAATAGATATATCCTGTATTATTTAAAGCTTTTTTAAAATTATTATCAAACAGTTTTTATTTAAATAGATATATCCAGTATTATTTAAAGCTTTTTTTATTATTATTATTAAACAGTTTTTATTTAAATAGATATATCCTGTATTATTTAAAACTTTTTTATTATTATTATTAAACAGTTTTTATTTAAATAGATATATCCTTTAAAATATTCTATTTACCATCTTTTAGATTAGTTACTCGCATAAGAATTGTAAGATAAATCTTTAGTTATTATAAAAAATTAACTGATCTGTTTATTTCTTCGTTTTTAAAGTAACCATCAAAAGTTTGCCAGATTTATTTGGCATAATTAAATAAGTGTTATGATTGTATTTTGCCATTTCTTTTATTTGACTTTTTTTAGTCATCATTTCAATGATTCTTTTTTTCTGAAACAATTGTTTTGCATCTAATCTTAAAAATTTTCGCCTTTATTTGTTTATTTACATGAATAAATATTTTCAGAACAGATTAATGCTAACTTTTTCTTCGATTTTATGAATATGGATTCATCTGAGTTTGTGGTTCACAAAAAATAGTTTCATTGCTTAAAAAAAAACAGCAACCATTGGATTAATTGCCTTTATTGACCAAAGCAATAAAACTATTCATAATGTAGCTTGTGTGTTTTGTGTGTACGTGTGTGTGTCATCGATAGACAAAGATTTAGTTCAATCATTACGGTTCAGTATAGCAAGACAGAGCAAGTTTATACATACCGAAACTATAAATTTAAACCTCAGATTACATCCAAATGCATATATATATATATATATATATATATATATATATATATATATATATATATGTATAACTACTTCATTTACTCACATAAAATTAATATACGGAAGTATAGATTTATGCGTAAACTTTAAGTATTTACTCCAAAAGTGATCAATACGTAGGTAGAGCTAGTTAGTAAATTATAAAATATATATATCTATATACATATATATGCATTTAAATATATCTATATACATATACATATATATATATATATATATATATATACATATACATATACATATATATATACATCTCTCTCTATATATATACATATATATACATCCATATACATATACATCTATATACATATACATATATCTATATATATACATATATATATATCTATATATATATATACACATATATACATCCATATACATATACATCTATATACATATACATATATATACATCCATATACATATACATCTATATACATATACATATATATACATCCATATACATATACATCTATATACATATACATATATCTATATATATATACATATATCTCTATATATACATATCTATATACATATATCTCTATATATACATATCTATATATATATATACATATATATATACATATATCTCTATATATACATATCTATATATATATACATATATATACACCTATATACATATATATATACACCTATATACATAGGTATACACATATACACATACAGATATGTATACACACACATACATGGATATACATATATGTATACACACACATATATAAATATATATATATATATATATATATATATACATATACACTTATTTATACGCATACATATATATACATATACTATATATACATCCATATTTACATATACTATATATATATGTACATACATATGTATACACATATATGTACTTATACATATACATGCATATATATATATACAATATATACACACATATATATATACACACATATATTATATATACACGTATATATTCATATATAGATATAGATATATATATACATATATACGTATATACATATATATATACATATACATACATATATCATACATATATATATGTATATATATATATATGTATGTATGTATGTATACATATACATATATAGAGATATAGATATACCTATATATGCATACACATGACACGTATGCCCATGCTTGAAAACTGTGAAACTGTAGTAAATTTTAATCGACTTAAAGTGAATATATATGCACATTTACTTGACATAAAATTACTTTGTAGAAAGTATGTTTTTCAAAAATTACTTTGTAGAAAGTATGTTTTTCAAAAATTACTTTGTTGAAAGTATGTTTTTCAAAACTGAGATGAGAAGTAATTTTGATAAGTAAATAAAAAATATAACAAATATCTTTCTGTATTCGCATAATAAATCTCATTCTCTGTTTTCTATTCATACTGTCCTGTGATCTGTTAACTATGGCTACAAAATTAGGATTGTTATCAAAAGAAAAACACCCCTTCCTTATTCGTGTATTTACTTTCATTTTTATTTTAATTTCTTTATTTTCCCCACAGAATGAATTCCTAAGAAAATGTGACAAAAACATCCCATTCACCATGGGGTAGGGGAAAATTTTCACCATTATTCAAGGATGCCATTAACTTCAACACACTAAGCTTAAATTGGAAAATTAGACAACATCCTTACTATTATTATTTTTTTGAAATTATAAAGACGTATAAAAAAATATCCGAAAAGTAAAATAGAAATGATGAAAGACTATCTGAGAAAGAATTGGATAAAAATACAAATGATTCCATTGTGACTGGAGAAACCCCCCCCCCACTCTTTGCAAAAAAAAAAAAAAAATGGTTAGGTCAAAATAATTATGATGAAAATAATAAAAAATAATAATGTCAAAGTTTAAGAAATCTTTTGTGTCAGTCATTGTCATAAACAATAGTAAAATTAACATCCAACTTAAAATTTCTACTGATTACAAATATCATAGTAAGTAGATTTAAAAACCAAAACAGCAAGAAATAATTTTCTATTTGAAACAGAATATAAAATTACATTTCTGAATTTTTGAGATGAGGATTGATTATTCGTAGTATTTGGATTTTTCAGATCATCGTTCTCCATTAGGACCCGTGGCATAGTGGATAGAGCAATTGAGGTTGAATGTTCAATCTTCAGTCATACAAATAATACAATTGTGAATTACTTAAGACTTCTATCCAATAATGTCTGACAGAACAAGAGTATGCTTGTAGACTTTAAAAAGGTTCCGTTTGGAATAAATTCTGTATAGATTCCCGAGTTCGACAGAAATATTCTAGTTTGAAAAAAATCAGATCGGAGGTTACATCAACCGAAATGTTGTGAACACCCAAGATGAGAACAGTAGTCTGAATAATCATCTTCATCATCATCATCATAATAATAATAATAATAATAATAATAATAATAATAATAATAATAATAATAATAATAATAATATAAAATTGTATTTTATAACAGTTTTACAATCTTAATTAAAAAAAAAAATAAACGACTTAACAGTTCAGATTGCAATAAAATATCAGAATTTTTAATTATTTGACTCATAATTACTATTCTTAATTCAAGATAATTTAATTATTTTTGCGGTTATAGAATTTTCTCATTATTAATAGATATTCTATGAATGACATTATCTTTATGGAGGAGTATTAAAAGTAATTATGAAATGATAAGTAGACAGTATCGCTGTAGTTTTTACAAAAACTGATATCTAAAATAGTCGTATTAACGGATGAAAAGAACATAGGATGAAAAAAACTGAAAGTGTAATTACTTTTGATCAATACATAACTGGTATACAATAATTAAGTCATCTTAAATCATCTCGATTAATATAAAGTCAGTTATATGTTCACATGCTAATGTAGTTGCATGTACACGATTCACTTCCAAACTAATTAACCAATCATTATCAATTTTGGAACACAGTTACTAGGTGAAAGGGTGGGTAATGTATGCTATATTTACATTAATTTAGTTAGATGCAAACAGTAAGAGAAAGAGAGAAAGAGTAGAAGCTCTCTGTGTAAATTCAAATACCTCTGATTTTTTTTTTTTAAATTTTAATAATAGATATTGGATATCAAATTTCAGGGATTTTTTTTTTTCATTATTCATGAGGTATAATATGAGCACAACTTCCTGGTTAAAAATAAAAATATTTCAGATTTACATTAAATTTGATCCACACTTATTAGACACCAATTAAAGCGTGATCTCCTGAATTTCAATTTCTTCTTAAGACTGCTTTAAGCTTAAACTTTAGTTCTTTTCTAGAATCCAAATCACGTAATGAGTTTTGGACAAAATTGTCATAAGAATTTAAGTCTTAGTATCATTATATCTTGATGTTAAAGTTTGGAAGGAAACAATTGGTGCAAACCCTTTACCTATCCTAGAACTATATTTAAGTTCTAATAATCAACAAAAAAGATGCCAACTTAAATCATTACTTTATAAAAGCAACTGAACTGATTACATTTTTATAACTTAGCAACCTTGACAAAACAAAAAGTATTTTTTAAATTTACCAATCAGAACCATTCATCAAGGCTAAAAGCCATTCGAGGATAGGAGTTAGAGAGATGAAAGATTGTCATTTGAACGATGATAAATATTACGAGAGGATTGAAAATAATGAATGGAATGAATAACATCTGAAGACTTATGAAGACAGTTTATGACAATGTTTATTTACATTGGATTTGAAGATGACTATATTGTAACCCCTAGAGAAGCAACCTTGTGGTAACGTGTTGTTATAGATTTGAAGTTCTTGAAAAGAAACTCTGCTCATAATGTTAGGAAAACAAAAAAGAAAGGAAAATTCTTTGCAGTTGTGGAAAGAAGGATAAGGTTTACAAAAAATATAAACATACTACTTCTATAAAGAGACGAATGTAAGAAAGCTTTTTGTTACGAGTAAAAAGTTATAAGTAAAATCTTATAATTACAAACTATTTAGAATAATGTTTGTAGTAATCATGTTTTTAGGTTTTTTCGTTGTAACACATATCAACCTTTTTCAGGTAATTTAATGCCGAATCCAGTAATTTTGAAAAAATGTTTTATGCTTTAATTTTTTTATATCTGAAAATGTTTATTCATGATGTTTGGTTTGATTGTTTTGTTTTACGGCATATTAACCATTTTGGGTTATTCAATGCCGAATCCAGTAATTTTGGACCTTTATTTTATGCTTCAAGTGTTTTATATCTTCAAATATTTATTCACAGTGTTTGGTTTGGTTGTTTTGTAGAGGAAAATTGTTTTGTTTTTTACTTTGCAAAACATGATTGAGTTTTGCAAAGGGAAAAATCAATAAAATCAATGTTTGGTGCAATTTAGGCCAGGAAGCCAGTATCTTTAGACAACCTGATCTGGTAGCACCATGATATTATTCATGACTCATTTAATATATTGAATTAAGCTTTCTCAGTCGTTTCGTATAATAAGTTTGCATACAAATAGTCAGCACGTTATATTTCTTAATTTATCACACTTTGTTTTCTTCTTTTTATCTAATTCAACTGATATCATATTAAAATGCACTTTTGAAATTTCAGTAAATTCATTTCATAATAATCATCAATTATTCTTATTCTGTATTTTAGCCCATAATCTAGCTAATAATAATAATAATAATAATAATAATAATAATAATAATAATAATAATAATAATAATAAGTTAACTACCTCAAACACATAAAAACATTTTAAGAAATAAAAATTAAAAAAAAAAAAAACTCTACTGTACGAATCGACTGGCATCACACCAAATAGTCGAGAAGGATCAAGAATGATGGAAACACAGAAGAGAGAAAACACTAAGTAGACCTCCACTGCATGCGTGCGACAGGGGCTGAGATTTGGGAGAAGCTTACTTTCACCCAAATCCAAGTGAAGACTAATGGTCATTGCCAGCAGGAAATAAATGGCAAGCGGCTGTTGCGATAACATATATTCATTTGAAAAGGTTGTTGAAAGAGGTGGAAAGTATTTGAAATCTGGGGAAACTTGTTGTTAACCAGACTCCAGGGAACAGCATCAATTGTTGTTGTCAGTGATAATGACCAGTGAGAACTCCTAGTGAGTACAAATAATGACAATACGCTAAGGCACTTATTACATACACAATCACCTTCCACACCATTAAAAAAATGAAATAATCTTACAGTAATTGATGAATGTCTCTAACATAAACAATTCAGATTTTTCTGATTTTTAAAATGAATTGTTTCAAAATCAAATTATGTCGTGCTGTCAACTAAAGACAATACAATTTTAAATAAATACTTTTTCAAAAAGTGACATTTGTTTAAGTTGAATTGAAGGATATTTAGCGGAGAATTATTTTTGCAATAAGAAAAACAATGCCTATTTAAAAAAACTTATATTATTATAATTTTCTATAAAAAAATAATTATTTTTGCAGTAAGAAAAATAATGCCTATTTAAAAAAATATATTGTTACAATTTTCTATAAAAAAAGAATTATTTGTTTCATTTATTCGAAGAAAAATAAGCTGACAATGACAATTATTTTCATGGAATATTCAAAATATTAATTAGCTTTGGAAGACATTATTTCAAAAGGAATATTATTAGCAATACATTATACACATTCCTATAGAAAGCACTGTAGAATTTCCATAGAGTCAAACTATAAACAGAATCTGTATTATATTCCTCTTAATCTATCTATTAATTCTATTTTTTATCAGAAACTACTTGGCTAATCTAGCTGAAACTTTTTATAGATCTTTCCTTCGGTAAGGTGTAGCAAACTAAGTTATTATGGTATCTATTCGATGTACAGTTAGATATTAAGGCATTAATCACCACAATACCACATTTACTTTAGAAGTTTGCTCAGAAACTTTTGGCTGAAATTTTGTATTGATCTTTTCTCTGGTAAGGTGCAGCGGACTAAGTATTATAGTATCCGTTCAACTCACAGTTATGAATTGATATGGATCAATATGGATTATTATTTAATGCAAAAGTGAGCACAAATTTAACCATATTCAATCATCAATTTAACATAAAACACTCTTTCTAAATCGACGAGCCGTTTTTAACATGCAAAATATAAGAATATAAGAATATAAGGTCATATATAATAATAATTTTGAAGGTACATCCCTTTCATTTTTTAGAAATTAGCAAACAAAGCTAAAAGGACATCCTAAGGAAAAGATAGAAAAAAAAACCCAAAGAACTCCCAAAATAATTTTTAATTTAGAAGAAAAATAAATACCAGAGAAAGACAAATACTTTTTAATTAGAATCAGAACGAAGTTTCTAACCAAAAAGAAAATTAAACCTTGTTCGAAAAGGATTCTTTTCACAACGAAAAAGAGTATTAAGCTGGTTAAAGTTTAGAGATAACACAATTATGAATTTAATGCTATTTAAATTTGAGTTGGTATTTGGTCAAATATAGAAGTCAATGAGCGAAATTTAATTTGAATGGAGGAGACTAATACTAGAGACATTTTATTGACAGCAAATTATGTAAATTGAAAGTCATGTTAACTAAATTTGAATCGACTGCCAGAAGAATGGGTGAAGAAAAATTCTCCATTGAAGTTTGTCACTTTATAATGGGATAATAATTTGTTTATTTTCTAGAAAAGAAAAATGTGTATGTTTAAATCAATAGAATCTCTTCAAGATGCCAACATTTTATATCGTTTTACGAAATACAAACTTCAGTGCCAACATCATTTCATTGAACGTGTTTGCAGCTTTGGGTTTGTTAAGAGATTTTGAGAGTGATATCCAGTTAAAGTTCCTTAGATATAGTCTTTTGCTATTGATAAGGCCGATAATGGAAAGTAGGCAGCAAAAAAGAAGAAGAAGAAGAAGAAGAAGAAGAAGAAGAAGAAGAAGAAGAAGAAGACGAAGAAGAAGAACTAAGAGGGTAAGAAGAAGAAGGCAAAGAAAAAGAAGGAGAAAAAGATAGATAGGAATAAGGAGAAGAAGAAAGAGGAATAGGGAGAGAAAGAGGAAAGAAGAGGTTGAGAAGACAAAGAAGAAGAAAAAGAAGAGGAATAAAGAAGAGGAATAAAGAGGAGGGGAAGAAAAAAAGAAGACGATGAGTAAAATAAGAAGAAGAAGAAGAAGAAGAAGAAGAAGAAGAAGAAGAAGAAGAAGAAGAAAGTTTAAATGGGGCTAGTGTAGAATATAAATGGTACTGGAAGTATGTCAATGACATCTTACAAACATAGAAGGTCATCAAGCATCAACTGAAAATGTTCCAAGTGTAAAAGAAGAAGAAAAAAAAGATAAATGACCTCTTCATTGTAAATATTGGTCTTAAGTTGGAGGATGATTGACTGGCAATGACATATACTAGGAATAGAGCTAAAGTAATGGCTGGCAAGCAAAGAACAAATGAAGCCCTAATAACATAATTGAGCAGGGAAGAGAAATAATAACACTCAGAAGATATCAAAGGGGACATCAGAAGGACAACAACTAGTACAGGATCAACTGATCTGGCCAACTTTTTTAAGTGATATCATCGCATTCGCAATTATGAATGCATACAATAAGATAAAGATGTTAGGATGATTGTTCCTTTTTAGTATTGGATAACAAATTTTATTTGTGTGTGTGTGTGTGTGTGTGTGTGTGTGTGTGTGTGTGTGTGTGTGTGTGTGTGTGTGTGTGTGTGTGAAGTATACAGATAAAATTAGTCAAAGCGGGTCTAGATTCAGATGTGAATATCTGATAGCAAACAATGCAGGAAATTTAGACTATCGAGATGGAATTGTATAAGTTATCTTGAAAATTTTGTACATTTGACTTGGCCTTTTCCATACGATAGAGTTCAAATTAAATCGGCAAAAAGTTAAGAATCTGTCTACAAAAAAAAAATAATGACATAAATATTGATATTTTGGTGCACAACGAATTTAATTTAGGTTAAATAAACCTAATTTACACATACATATATATTTTTTCTTCCCCATTATATCAATCCCCTATAGAATTTTTCCATTTCTAATGTAAATGTTTTTAAGTCAGTGTTGTCTTTTACATTTGTATAATGCTGGCCTTTTCTCTTCTGATGATGATAAACATTTAGCTTCGAAATGCCATGGCATTAAAGGGTTTCTTCCTTATTCCTCTTTCTGTAACCCTTATTGACCTGATAAT
>NC_136509.1:68306383-68308883 GCF_053919585.1 Euprymna scolopes
CAAATTAAATATTATTTATTTCAATCAGAACAAATGATAATTTGGATAACAAGAGGGTAAACAATTAATCACTCGCATTACGTGTGTATTCAACATGATATTTTTTCTTGGTCGTTTTGTTTTAATATAAAACATATTCTTAAAAAGAAAATTTAAGAACCTAATACAAAATGGTAGGATAAAAATAGAAGCAAATCTTTCCATATTTATCTTTTCAACCGGAGATAAAATGAATGGAAATGAAATATTTGAAACGGGTTATCAAAATGAGCTTTACAATGAACAAAACAGCGGATCAGATGAGCCGGCTGTGGACAGCTTCTCGTATGACTTGTCTCATTTAGTCAACAAAGACTTGCATTAAACAAAGCGGCTCAACAAAGCGAATCTCCAGGCCAATTGACACACTATAAAGCAGCAGTGCGAATAGCATAGAACGTTTAAACTAAAGACAGTTTTTTTGTACAATTTTTCATATTAATTCATTATCTAATTTGTCCAATTAATTAACCTGGAGCCCCGGCATGAGTCAATTTATATTCGTTAAAAAGAAGAATGTGATCAACCAGAAATTGATCAAAGCTCAAGTAATTACTACATCTGGACAGTCATTGGGAAATGGTCATTGGCCTATAAACTTATCACAACGTTTGATGAAAATTGATATGATTCTTTGAAAAGAGAATCAACATGGATTGATTAAAACAAGGAATGGGGAAAATGGGAGTTTATTTCCTAAGGAGATCGGTTCCAAAAGCATCAATGCTTCAATTGCGAATTATGTCACTTATCATTTGTCGACAAGTAAGATGAGGACCAGTGGACAAAATTCATACAAATTATATACGCACAGGAATGAGCATATACCTCATTTATTCCAATAATGATATATATTTAGGTCATTATTATAGTTAAAAATAAAGGAATGCAATCAGTTTTCAATCACATATCTCTTCAGGTTTGATGTGATGTTCCACAAAGAGATGAACACATTTTTTGTAATGACATAACATTTTATTATCTGATATATATATATATATATATATATATATATAAATTATTATTTCTCATATATATATATAGGATAATCTATTATGTATATATTCTGTTTCAATTCTTAATCAGTGCTCAATGTATTCAGTTCAGAAACAATACATTCAGTATAAGTATACTAATCCCAAGTTTTATTATATCTATCTATCTATCTATCAATATAGACACGTATGTATATATATATATATTATATATATAATATATATATATATATTATATATATAATATACATATTATATATATATAATATACATATTATATATATATATTATATATATACATATATGTTTTATATATATATATTTTATATATATATATATAAACACACGTACTGATATACATATATACATACACATATATATATATATATATATATATATATATATATATCCCAAAATTATATTATGACGATGATCTATTTGTATATATAGATATGTACAAATATAATATAATATATATATATATATATGTATATATATATATATATATATATATATATATATATATATATATAACATTTTGACATTGATATCTATATACTAAATAATAAATGTGGGTTATCTTAGCATCATTATAAGCGTATCCACTAAATACTATAATCATTTTTAACTTGATTATAAATTCTATCAAGTCTCCACCTGTTTTCAAATACATACATTAAGAATTTTATTCATACAACAATACCTGCAACAGGTATTATTTATTTTGCTTACACACACACACACACACACACATTATGTATGTATATATATATATATATATATATATATATATATATATATATATGCATGCTCTTTTTGTAATCTAACCACATGAAGAGCTGTGATACAGCGAAATCGTCTGTCTGGGATTTACTATATATATATATATATATATATATATATATATATATATATATATTTGTGTGTTGACTTACATATAGATAAATAGAAGATATATATGAACTTATATTAATCCGTGTTTATTCTATGAAAAATGAGATTAAAACACAATATTAAACTTAACACAATCGTATCATCTTATCATTTTAGATTACTGCTTGTATAGATACATGAAATCCAAGTGGTAAGCCTTAGTAATTTGCATATTTCTCTGCAAATGACATTCTATACATTAACTATTCTTTATTATTATTTTTTAATACAAGGATTGTTTAGATTTAATATAAGATATAGTTCTGTTTAGGAATATTGTTTTATTTCTTAGGCAAATGTTTCGCATTTGTGTTCAAATGTTTCTTTCTGACTTTCTTGTCACGGGACTCTAAATTGTAAGTATTCTTCTCTGCACACACTTTCGTCCAGACAAATCGATTTATTCTTTTCCTTTCTTAGCAATTTTAATATTTTCATATTATTAGGTGAAACGAAAGAAAAGCATACATAATTTTTTTATCCCACTAAATTTGAAAAGTATTTGGAAGCATTTAAACTGCTGAATAGGAAAT
>NC_136509.1:68316383-68338883 GCF_053919585.1 Euprymna scolopes
TACAGATCAGAAAACATTGGTACCGTCGATTCAAATTGAAAAGAAGGGAACCAATATCTGGTCTCCTATGTCGGAAGGCTGAAAAAAGTCCATCATAGGCAACCAAATATTGGTCACCTTTCTTTGAGTTTAAAACCGACGGTACCGATATTTTTCTGATCTTCTATAACACATTTATAAATAAATAAATAGATACATACAGATATACGTACATACATATAGAGAGAGAAAGAGCAAGAGAAAACATTTAATTCTGTATAAATAAATATAAACAAAGGTTATTGATTATCAGAAAGTAAAGTTCTATCTTGTTCTGCTTTAGTTTGTTTGTTTTTTGTTTTTGTTTTTTGATAAACTTTAACAACTTTTTTAGGAAAATAATTTGCCGCTTTTGTTTATTTGTTTTTATTTTTTGCAGAAACAAACAAAAACAAAAATAACTGTATCGATATTTTAATTTATTTATAACGATGAGAGAAAGCATCCATGCAATATTTACACTTTGTAGATACGGAAAAGGAACAAAAATTGATGGTCATATCTTTCATACCAAAGTTTTCTAAAGATTTTCTGAATGTCTAATCAAGAGGGAAATAGACAAAAATTGAAACGTTGGGAACGTTCGTATTTCATTCGACAGAAAAACACCAAAATAAATTAAATAAATAAAATAAGGAGTTTAGATGCCATGCTTGCAAACAGAGCATAAACAATGAAACTAAACTAAATATGAAACTCTCCAACAACATCTTGGAACAACTCTGTGACCACAAAAGTTTTATCAACGAAAACGAAACAAGTTTCTAAACCTAAGATAGGAAAATGTAAATAAAATATTGCTCGTGAGCCAGTTTATAAAAGAATTGTTTACATTTTTAAACACACACACACACACACATATATATATATATATATATATATATATATATATATATATATATATATATATATATATATATATAAACAAGTGATGTTTTTATTTGAAAATTTACCTTGGATATCTTCAGAAATCCAAACGCAGGTGTTACCATGTCATATGTCATTTGGAAATTGTCAGGCAAGAATTTTTTGCCAGGCCCAAACTTTCTTCCTATGATATTTCCGCTTGAAACCATGGTGACTTTCCTCCCATACACTATTATTAGTAATATTTTAAATATTGACGTTCAATATCTTTTCTTTTTTTTTACTTTTTGTGTTTGATAGCACGGTTATTTGATGCTCTTAAAAAAAAAAAATAATATGACACACTAACGTATGGGTCACTTATGAATGGATATAAGAATTTGTAAAAAAAAAAAAAAAAAAAAAAAAAAGGAAAAGTTGTGTTTAGCTTTCTTTATGAGTGTCTAATCCTTCTTGAATATTTTTTAGTCATCAAAATCATCTCCATTCAATCACGGTCGCTGTTGCCGCTGTTGCTGCAGTAAATGAATTACTTTTTTTTCTTCTCTCTTTCTCACTCTCTCTTTCCTTTTCTCTCTCATACGCACGTTCTGTTTTTCTCGGTGCTTGCGCTAAACTTGAAGAAGCACAGAGTCAGTCACGACATGCCTCTCTGTTCAAAAAGTTTCGTCTTCAGATCGCTTTTGTCATCTTGGGTCGAGTCTGAAGTGTGAGGCGGCGGCGGCGGCGGTGGTGGCGTGGGCGGCGGCGGCGGCAGTGTTCGGTCCATTCAAAACGCTCTCGTTTTCATCTTCCTCTTATTTCATAAAAGGTAGATATTGCCAAGTCCCATCACTATAATTAAACTACCGCCCGTGCCAAAAAAGCTGGCAACCAACTGTCATATCCTGTTATGGCGACTACTGTTTGGGGTCTGTTGCTCTTGAAAACGCACTTTGTGTCTGGCCTCGCAAACATGCATGATAGGATGCTGTAAGCGGGCACATGTCACAGGCAGCGGCTCGACATCGAGAAGGCACACACTGCTTCTGAGTGGTTGAGCAGCCACAAACTACAATAATTAGTGTGCTAGATCAATATCAATCAATAAGAGGGGGGTGGTTTCTCTCAATGGACAACAACGGGGGGGGGACTTTCCTATGACAGACAGAGAGCAGAGTGGAACAACCACCACACTCTCCCTGTGACAGGCCCTCAAGGGGGCAAGCCTAATTCATCTTAACAACTGCCGACACACTAGAAATTTTTAGAGCCCCCTCCCTTACACCTATCTCCTCCCTCTACCTAACACGCTTTTTCCATGTCCTCCTCCTTCTCCTCCTCCTGTTCTGGGTTGCAACCCCTCCCCCACAATTCCACTCATACTCCTCCCCCTTTTCAGTTGTGCACC
Organism: Euprymna scolopes; assembly: GCF_053919585.1. Classification (NCBI taxonomy): domain Eukaryota; kingdom Metazoa; phylum Mollusca; class Cephalopoda; order Sepiida; family Sepiolidae; genus Euprymna; species Euprymna scolopes. The sequence continues at coordinate 68,318,680 of NC_136509.1, forward strand.
TCCCCTCCCCCCAAGGAAGAGTGCAACCCTAACCTCAAGAATGGAGATGTTTGATGAGCCCACTACTAGGTCCACAAGTGACTCTGATTCTTCCAAGTAATCTGGTCCATATTTTCCTGCACTCTATCGGAATGACATCATAATCTTTTTGCTACTACTGGCGAAAGCTCCGAAGATACCGGACCAACTTCTACAGAGATGAGAGAATCAGTTCTTTATTTTCCTTTTTCTTTCTTTAACTCTTATCATTTTCTTCACGTTTCATTCATACAGAGTAATCAGGTCTCTCTATAAACAAGGCCCTCTCTACATTCAGTAATCAGCTGAACTAACAATAATTAGACTTATACCGAACAGAGGATAAGTACAAAACTGGCCAGAAAACAATTACGGACTAATTAATATCTATCACAACATATACAAACACATGCAAAAAGGTCTATCCGTTGATTACGCAAAGTTTTAAAAGCAAGAACTAACTCACTTAGAGTTATGAGAAATAATCTAATAGCATCCCATTTCACAGTTATATATATATATATATATATATATATATATATATATATATATATATATCCCACAAAGTGATGTTAGTAAGATACAAACTTATTTTTATTGCAAGACTATCAGAATAATATCATCATGATACAAACTACTTGCTCATTCGGCCTTTTACTACTGGCGAGAGATGCACGCATTTTACAGAACAACATCAATAATAGTGAAAGTAGAATTTCTTTTTAAGAATGAATACATGCAAATACATACATAATATCTATATGCATACATAATATATATATATATATATTCATATAATATATAAATATATATATATATAAATATAAATATATATATATAAATATAAATATATATATATATAAATATATATATATAAATATAAATATATATATATAAATATAAATATATATATATATAAATATATATATAAATATATATATATATATATAAATATAAATATATATATATATATATATATAAATATATATATAAATATATATATATATATATATAAATATAAATATATATATATATATATATATATATATATATATATATATGTTGGAATTTAAATCACCATTGTTTATTTATATTTTTGTATTCTGTATGCTCTGCTGTTAAATGTCATCGAACTTTTACATTGACAAATCCTGGTAAATTTTCTTTATATATATATATATATATATATATATATATATATATATATATATAAACATGCATATGCAAACATGAATACATACTACATAGGTATGAGAAAGAGAAGGGCAAAAAAGGTCTTTTACCTCAAGTGGCTTCATTGCTGGCTGGATATCGGCATGTCGAGGATTTCAGTCGCGATACTGGGGATCCTGGTGAAATGGATAGTAGACGAAAAACTATATTTAGCTCTGAAAACCTGCAGGCTACCATTTTTCTCTCTATATCAATTTATGAAAATTATACATTTTAGATGGACGAATTTTGAATTTGACATGATATTATGATATAGTTTTCTTTTTAAACTTTTATTTATTTATTTATTTATTTGCATATATCGCTATGCATACTAAAAGAACACCAAAAAAAGAAAAAAAAAAAGAAAAACAAAAAGAATCAGCCCTGAATATAATATGAAGAAAAAAAAAAAGAAAACAACACACAAAAAAAAAAGAAAACAACACACACAAAAAAGGAGGATAACTGAAAAAAGATTTAAATCGATATCCTTACAATGTGAAAGGACAAAACGGAGGGGGAGGAAGACGCGCGAGCGTGTGTGTGTGTGTGTGTGTGTGTGTGTGTGTGTGTGTGTGTGTGTGTGATGAAGATGAAGATGAAGAAGGGCAAAGTCACACGGGCGAAAGCAGAACGAGAATATTAATTTTGGAATGTGGCATGGCCACAGTTAGGAAAGCACATGGAACAGGGCGGATTGGGAGTACAGACGAAAAGAGAGATGATGACACACGCACCAGCATCATCATTGTTATCATCTTCATTCATTCAAATACAAATCCGTTCACAACATACCCGACACGATGTGGTGACAGAGTAAGGAAACACTTGGAAAACGGCACAACCAGGGGGGGGGGGAGAGAGCCTGGAGGATATTTACGTTAAATCCAAAAATTATGAAGAAACAAACAAAAAACAAATAGCAATTATTCATCGCAGAATATCCTAATTAATTGAAATGTTTTTGAATGGTTGATTAATTTCAAACAATTTATGATATATAAGATGTGTTAAGGTCATGGGACCTTGATTGGGATGTCAAAGTTGAGACAGATAAAAAAAAAAAACCCAAAAAACAAAAACAAAAAAAACCCCAGATATATATAGCAATATCATTCATATCAACGGGAAGGTAGGGAAAGGGGTGTTTTAAAAATTCCTACCGCGTCAGCCACAAGTTTTCCGTGGATCACAAACAGGAATATAAAAAAGGAAATCCTCATGAGATGCTGTCGCATATAATGTCCGGCTTATTAAAAGAAAATACCGAAGGACGACCAAGAATACAACGAAGAAGAGAGGGGAGTAAAAAAAATTCCTGCCTGGGTCAAAGCTGTCTGGGTCCCTACTGCGGTAGTGTCGTTGGTCGCCTCACAAGTGTGGTGGATCACTTGGCCCTCCAGCACCCGCCCGACCCCCACAACCCCGCCTCCGCCGCCAGCAACAGCAGCAGCCAGTCAGTAGTGGCATGGCCGCGGATCAATGATGCTGCACACACACACATATAAACTCTATCACATGTCGGAGTCAAAGTGATGTATATATTTATGTGTACATACATAGAGTGGCGCACACATGGGCCTGTTCTACTGGTTCCCCATCCTTTCTCCTGCTGTAGGACTCTTGTGATGATGATGATGCAGACAAATGTCACAGCTTACTAGTCGGCAGAGGCTGCAAGGACATGCCTATACACACTCATCGCTGTGGCCGTGATCGCTTATTTTCTTCTCCTCTTCTTTTATTTTTAATCGTATTCTTTTATTCTGGCTTTTTAGAAAAATCAATGGTCGGTACCAAACACTCAAAGACAAATGACACTTTTAATGCGATGTGGGGCTTTAGGATGATGATGACGATGATGATGATGATACTCATGCAGCTTCATTAAAATTCTCTTTTTCTTCTTTTTGTAAATCAATAATCATAGTATATAATCGTTGTTCGGCTTTCAGACAACTATCAAAGTGAAGTATCTGTTTTGCGTTCGCTTCACAGAAAGAGAAATTCTACTATCTGAAGACACTTTTATTTTTGTCCCATTCAACTTTTGATGGAGCTGGATTTTTCGCCATATTAAAAATTATGTTTTACTTTGCCCTCATGGGGAGGCTAGTAAATAAGAATTATACAATTGGAGTTTTGTGACATTCGCCGAATAATCATGACCAACGAATATTGTTTTGGAATTGTCGGGAGCAGTTGGATAACAAAAAGAAAGATAAGAGTTAATTTTATTTACTTTTTAGAGATTTATGTAAAGAGACAAATTAAAGGGTCGGCGGATGAAGAAACAACAAATTGAAAACAACAACAAAAAACATATTGAAAAACAAAAAAAAAAGATAAAGAAACTACAAAAAAAAAAAAAAAAAAAGAAAGGAAAGGGACAATGATGACATGCATGCACACACACGAACACACGAGAGGACCGGGAGGCTTGTTGCAGCAAAGTCAGTTAATGGCAGTAATAATAGTTTGGCGAGGGAGGAGGGCGGATGGCGGACCCTCTCTCGAGGAATGTGACGAGGTGAACAAAGTCAGAAAGGGAAATATTAGAATAAAAATGAGAGACTGACCTGACATGCAACGAAAGACGTAGTTGTGTGTGTGTATATATATATATATATATATATATATATATATATATATATATATATATATATATATATATATATATATATATATTGCAAAACAAGAAGATACTTAAGAAAACGAAACGGCCCGCAAGCTAAGAAGAGTCACAAGAAAGAGAGGATAGCCGAAAGAAGTTTAAGGTGAACATGACGATGGAAGAATGGACGCACAATGAGGAACAAGAAGTGACAGCAAAGAAATGACGCACACAGTAGAGAAATGCAGATTCCGTTAAGGGGGACAGAAAGGGGACAATTAAAAATTGGGGGTGGTGTGAAAAGGGTGGTGGTGGTGGTAGAGAAACAGAGAGGATGGGTTATGATTATGTTTCTGTATTACAGGGTCACCGGGGATTGGTGGGGGTCACATGGGCAAGGTGAATACACAAGCAAACGGGAATATTAACGATCTCTCTCTCTCTCTCTCTCTCTCTCTCTCTCTCTCCCGATGGCATTCTTTCACTCCCGTTTCTGATGATGCTGACGATCTAAATAGCTACGTTTATTAATGTTGTTGCACTCTTTCGAACTCAACATTAATTACTTTCGTCTCTTAACAATTTCTTCAAACAATCACACAACACAAACATACACAAGCGTTAGTATTATTACTACTACGACTATTATTATTAATAATCTAAATAAATAATAATATAAATAATAGATACATTACAGTCGGGTAATCTTGGGTAAAAATCCCTTTGAGTAGGTAGGTAATGTACTCAAACCAACATATTTAACATTCATTTGACATGGGCAGCTCTTAAGGTTTAACGATGTAGTCTTTTTTAAGTTTTTTTTTTCTTTTAAAATATCATACACTTGATAAAAATCGCATTTGTCGAATTCCAAGTATTTATTTATTTTTTTTTTTGTATTTGTTTTTGTTCGGGATGTCTCTGGGACCAAGATTGGTTAATATAAGAAAATGTAAAACTTTTTTTTTTTTTTTTTTTGCGGTGTACTGTAAAACTATTTGGTTTGTTTGTCTATGTGTCTATCGGGTCGAGTCGTTGGTTTGGTTTTTCTATTTTTTCATCTGCGTGTGTCGAGGACGTACACAATTGCATAGGGACACACGTCACGGATCGTTGTTGTTGTTGTTGTTATTGTTATTGCTAAGAATGTCCCTTGTTTTTTTTTTTTTTTTGTTGGTGTTTTTAGGGGCTAGATAAGAAGACAGAGAGAGAGACACACACAGAGAAAAGGGATAGATGGATGGATGGATGGATGAAGAAGATGCTGGTCTCTCTTTACAGAACTGTGGGTTTTTGCCTGTGTTCGTCGTTGTTTGTCGACGTCCTCTATCTGTCTGTCCGCTTTCTCTCTCTCTCACACACTCACTCTCTCGCTGCTCGTCCAACCGTCCTGCTAAGAGATGATGATCATCACCATCACAGACATCATTATCCTCTTCATCTTCATCATCGTCCCACCGTGTGCCGATGGGGTGGAGGGGGGGGGAAGCGGGCCACTGATGATGAGAATGATGAAGAAGGTGATGGAGAAAGTGATGGTGCTGGCGGTGGTGGTGGTGGTGATGATGATGTTTGAGTTGGGGTTGGGGGCAAGGCTTCCTTCCAGCAGGCGAAAAACACTGTCAACGTAGACACAGCAGTCGGCAATGTGCCCATAACGTCGGAGCCAGCAAAAACATTGGCACGGTCCAACGACCGACGAACGGCCGTTCCCATCGCACCCCTTTTTCCTTTACCTTTTTTCCTTTCTCTTTTTTGACTTTCTTTTATATGTGAGCCTAAAAAAATCAAAGAGGGGAGACAAGATTAAAAAAAAAAAAAAACTATGTGCTGTCTCATTTTTATTTATCCTTATTAGGTTGTGACCCCTATCACACCCCCTCCAAAATAGAAGACTCTAAAAATGTCAAAAGACACTTCCCGTTTTCTTTTTGTCACCGGATGCAGCAAACAGACCAAATAAAAGCAAACCTATAGGTTCCAACAATAATCGTTTTATTCGGAAAAAAGTTGAGTGCACAAAAGCCGGGATAAAACAATAAAAATGACAAAAATCATTGGAAGGCCTGTTTTGGTTGAGGTACAAATCAATAATGAGGTCAATCAATCACTAACAACGTTTTTTTTTTTTTTTTTTTTTTTTTTTTTTAAATAAATAAAAATAAAAAAATAATGAAATAATTAAAAAGATTAAATTATAAATAAAGAACAAAAGAAATTATTTGGTAACTTATTTTTCTTTTATTTATTTTCGCATTTACTCCAAGAATAAATAAACCATGGAAGGCAAGTCTTTCTAAAATGTCAAATATAATCAATGTGTCGCAGTAAACGGGCTGGTATTTCGGCGATGATGCGACAAATGGGCCGTTTTTGACAAAATGAGAATTTTTACGTTTCTAGCATCATTTTTTTTTTTTTTTAATTATTAAAGATAACACTTGACTCAAATAAGACATCAACTAGGTTAAAATTTGGAGAGGAAAAACAGTAAAATAAATTGCTGTGATTATATTTTTATCAAAACAAATGGGTCTCTCTCACTCAGCATCGTGCATTGCGACTGTCCTTTATCCGAAAAATAGATTGTCAATAGCAGTTCTAGTAGTTGATCATCAATTTTTGATTGTTTTAAAACGGTCGGTGATAGTTCTTCTCATTGCTCAAGAATTTTTGAAAAGAGGACAATTTTCTCTTCATCTTTCGTTTTTATCAATCTGAAATTTTGATTACAGCTAAGGAAAGCGAGCGTGCCTATATATTTATATACACCATAATAAGTATTAAGTACTTATCTCTAGTTAATTAAAAAAAAAAAAAAGAACAAAAGTGAATTAAAAATACCAACAATTATTTCAGGAATCTCTTGTGCGGTAAGGATCAAAAGAAGGGCATAAAATTTGCGTAAAAAATGGGCTTCCAAGTGTTTCAATTAGTTTTCGGTTAATTTCTGTAGTAGAAAAGCCTCGCGCCCTATGTATATGCAGATAGATAGATAGATAGATAGATAGATAGAACACACACACACATATATAAGCTGATAAAAGTCCCAATTATCTTGAATGATATAAATGTAATTTCTATCTTTCTCTCTCTCTCTCTCTCTCTCTCTCTCTCTCTCTCTCTAAATGATAAAGGTCCCAAGTAGTATCTTGAACGAGAGAGAGAGAGAGAGAGAGAGAGAGAGAGAGAGAGAGAGAGATTTAGGACCTTTATTATCATTACATACAGCTATTTATTTGCTTCCCCACGAGAGCAAAATGTAACACGAAGTCGTTTTTAATGTGGAGGAAATCCAGCTCCCCAAAAATAGGCACTATGGATGTAGGCAAAAATAAAAGTTGCCTTAGTATATAAGGGTTTCTTCTACATTGACTAAGGAAAAATTAACTTAAGTGGAGCATCAGAACTGATACTACACTGTGATCTCAGCCAGAAGAAAATTATTTCAAAATGATCATGTTCAATGTTTTAAGAGAGAGAGAGAGAGAGAGAGAGAGAGAGAGAGAGAGAGAGAGAGATTGTATTAGCAAAAATCTAAAGACTCCAAACCGCAAATTGATCAAATCAATCGTTGACATGTAAACCGGTCGAGTTATAGTTTTAAATACATTGCACCGCACAGTCATTGACCGATTAATTCAATTCGCGAAATTTGATGAAATCTATTCCAAAAGAAAGTATACATTCCCGTGTTTTACTGTATTAAAATTCCAAAATTTATTTTTAAGGAATTAAAAATAAATTTAGATTTTTTAAGAAAAAAAAAAATAGACAGAAAAAAAGCTGAGAACTACAAAAAGAAAAGAAACATTGAAAAATTAGCTAGAGCAAATGAGAAAGTACTGGTCAAATTCCATTTTATATATTTATACAACTTCCGTTGTGTATTCGCAAATAAACAGGTCTGAAATATTTATAAATAGGTTTAAAAATGATAGAAAAATATCCCCCGCCGCACAAATATCACATTAATATAAAATAACGTCTTAATCAACGGAGTTTAAAAAAAGAAGAAAGAAAAAAAGAAAAATGAAAAATTGAATAATTAAAAAAAAAAAAAAAGGAAAACGTATAAATCGGTATAGGAAAAAATGAAAAAAGAAAATTGCAAAAATAGATTTTCTTTCTTAATTCCTCGCTAGTTTTTGTGTAACGGTATATATATATATATATATATATATATATATATATATATATATATATATGTGTGTGGGGGAAGGTGTAATGACAAAAATATATATAAACGAAAAAATAATGCAGTTTAAATCCCTAGGGATACTAAGTCCTAAATAACGCAGATTTAGCATTTACATAAGCCGACTTACTGCTGGAAAATTAACAATTACAAAAGGGGGTTCAGCTATAGAAAAGTGAAACATCAGAGACCTTGACTTAAATTGTGAAATAGAAAACACGTGTGTGTGTGGACACACATTGCTCTTTATGATAAGTGGAAGGTAAAATCAATGAAAAAATCTTTGAACAGTCTACAAATTTTCAAAAAAAAAAAAAAAAAAAAAAAAAAAAAAAGAGGTAAGGATACGAGTAGTGAATGAAATGTGAGATTGTAGAGTCGGCGGACCCAGCAAAAGAAGAAAGAATCCCATTACTAATGTACCTTTCCCCTGCAGATTTTAAGACTCCTAACATTTTTTCAAAAGAAAGTAGGAACAAAAATTTAAACTCAACCTGAATGTCTTGGAGGACCTTCTTCGCGTCCCTAAAGTCATTAAAGGGGGTGACAGAATCTGGAAAGAAGAAGGAAGGGGAAGGGAATGGATACGAGGGGAAAGGAAACAGAACAACTCCAAAAGAAAGTCTTTCATATCCGGCAAAGGAGATTTTTTTTTTTTTTTTTTTTTTTTGATAAAAAAAGGTTTCTACTCTATCTACCTCCCCCCCCCCATCTCGTCTCACCGATTCCCATTCGGCACTTTAGAAAATCTGACTTTGTTTGACTTACTCTTCTGGAATTCCGGAAAATAAAACCCGAAAGTTCTTGTCTTAAAAAAAAAAAAAAAAGTTGGTGGTGGGAGTCTATCTAAAATTATTCCACATAATATTAACAATTTTTTCAACCGACTTTTATTTATTTATTTTTTTTAAATAATATTTATGAGACAATTTAGTAGTTTGGAGATAACTTTACTACTTAGATGATATAATGGTAAACATTTGGAAGAGTTAACAGAACACTCGGCTGTTAATATTCGTCATCCAAAAGAAAGAAATGGTTGGTTTTACCACATGTAGGTCGTCCGTTACCACATTTTGCCCTCGAGAGGAGCCAAATTGAAATTCTGAGAAAGATCGTTTTTTCATCTCATTTATATAAAAATAAGAAATTTAAGAAATAAAAATAAATATAACTTAAATCGGGCAGAGATAACAATTATACAGATTTTTCAAGAAGAAAACTATTGTTCAAATAGAAATAGGTAATAATTTTTTATTTTAAATATACTTATTAAAAGTATACAAAAAGAATCCATTTATATGTATCAAGTTTAGTTTATTTTTGTTTTTGTTCTTCTTTTTCTTTTTTAAGAATATTTGGATAGTTCCAGACAAAGTTTCTTATTACTTATGTCTGTAAATTATTTTGGGGTGCATTTGGCCAGAAAAAAAGACACCAGAAAAATATTTTCTTTGAAAAAGTTTCAAGTATCATGCTGCAAGAGTTTTAGATGGGGATGGAACTTGCATTATTTGTGTTGGTTGGTTATTTTTGTTTTACGGCATATCAACCGTTTTCGGGTTATTTAATGCCGAATCCAAAAATTTTGAAAAAAACTTTTTTTAATAGAATATATTTGTTGTTTTCACGTCGGTTTCTATTTAACTCATAGTTGGGACCCTAACAGGTACTACCACTCCGGGTCAGATTGGACCTGGGAGCAATGGTAATTAAAGGGTGGCTCCACACTCCCCAAAGCCCACAAGCTGGGGCCTCACCACTGGATATAGTTTAAGGTCATATCCAGGACCCCCATTGAGGGACTTTTACCCTCTGCAGGGGGGCAGTCGGCGTATTCTAATGCCCCACCGACAGGACCGCATTATTTGTGTTTGGGACTATTGTTGTCATCTTCTCACAACGTTTCGGCCTATGTAACCTCCGACCTTCATATGGATTCGTCACAGAGCGACTCTAAGTGACAGTCTTCAAATTTGAATGTTCTATATTTGCCACAACCGAAATTAAATATAAAATAAAAAATACTGAAGTCATGGTTGTGGTTGACAGAATAAAAACAATCTAACCCAATTGGATCAAATAAATTGAACTCCCATATAGATTCTTGAGTTTGACAAGACTCACCTGAAGATGATCGAAGGTTACATCGGCTGAAAGTTAATAAGAATAACATCCAAGATAGTAACAGTAATGAAAATAATATAGTTAAAATATGACAAAAAATGGACAATAAAGAGCAGCAAATCTCCAATTTATTAGGAAATCGACCAAAAAGTTAAACATAGTAAAAAAAGAAGAAAAATACAACATAATAGTGTAAAAATAAAAGTCCAAGTCGATATAGTGAATTAATAGGGACAGTAAAGTTTCTTTCTTCGATCAGAAGATAAGAAATCCTTCTAGACTGAGACAATTTTAATTTTTGTTTCCAATAAACAGTGACGGTTTTTTTTGGGGGGGGGAGGGGGCTAATCCTTCTTTCGGAAAAGGAGTTGTCTGTCAACCGATGAAACTATAAAAGTATTTTTTTTTTCCTATTCAGAATGCCCATTTTGGGGAGCTATATATATATAGATTTTTTTTTTTTTTCCATTAACAAAAAAATCTACCCTAAATTTCTTGCTTGCATTCACAGGAAGATAAAAAAAAAAATGAGGTTTCCCTACGGGGGCGGGGGGACAAAAATTGAATATTTAAAAATAATATATATTAATTAATCAAAATTCTTGAAATATGATTTTAAACCGGTGTTTTATAAAGTTTTGACGTAAAAAAAAAAAAAAAGTAATAATAAATAAAATATATTTGGACGACGAAAATTTTTTAAGACAAATAAAAACTGTCGACATTCCTTCATAAAAAAAAAAAATAATAATAATAATAACCATCTTCATCATTCCAATGACTGTTCTTCTTCCAAAAAGCAAGCAGTGGCGGTTTTTAAAATGTTGTCATTATTATATTGTCTGCTGCTGGCAAAGAACGGAACGAAGCAGCAAATGTAATTGCTATTATTATTGCGACTACTACTACAAGTTACAAAACCAGGAAGACGAGGAACAGAAGCGTGCCATTAATAAGAGGCACGGGCCATGCAGACGACATAAATATGGCAAACTCAAAAACACTCACTGAACACAAATAAATACAAACGCATAACATTTATAATGAAAACTTGAAGCATTCTCAGTGATTTTGTTTATCATACACACACTAGAAATAAATGAAACGACGCGATTTACTTGTCGCTGGGACGATGTCTCAACAACTCCCTGCCGCCATATTGTCCAAGGCTCTGTTGACAAATTACCATTGCGACACTGACCATTTTTAATTATTTATTATTAAGCGGTGAATTTAGTTCCAATTATATTAATTTTAATGCATTCACCACAAAATAATATTAATAATATACATAATTATTATAAAATTTTGCTCTATTTGATATAAATAATTTGAAAAAGAGAGAAAGTTTTCATAAAGTACCAACGTCCAGTTTACGGTAAAGAAAGAAAGCGTGAAATCACTGTCACAGATCGACATTCGTGTTATTAGTATTAATTTTTATTTTATATATATATATATATATATATATATATATATATATATATATATATATATATAAACCTTCAGACTACAGATTAACGAATTCGGTGAGATATTTTAATTCACTTCTACAAATATTTATGCATATAAGTATTTGTTATTGATATTTTTAGAACAAGACGTTCATTAATAAATCGGTTGCTAAGAAGAACAAAAACGCGGTCTGTTTTGTTTACATTCGCAACGTGTTTTCTCAACGTGTGTTTAGTATTTTCTTCTAACTTTCATGCTAAACTTTATTTCTTATATATTTAGTATGTTTCTTCTTTTGAGGTAATAGGAAAAAAATAGCATTTTTTTTATATTAAATAAATCTGACTTGAAAATATCATCAACGAAAATAATAAGCTTCCTTTTCCTTTGTATTATGCAAAAAAAAAAAAAAAAAAAAAAAAAAAAAACGCCCCTTATGCAGAATGTGAACTGTGCTGTTTTTTAGGTGGATTTTCAAGTTAAACTCAATTTTTATGCTATCTTTTATTTATTAAATTGTTAGATGAAAGTACAAAATAGTTCAAAAACTCCTTATATTAAGAATGGGTTTCTAAACAACGTTATTTCAGCACAGCCCGTATTCTGCATAAGTACCAAACGCTCTCTCTACTAGTTGCCCATTTTCCTTTCAATATGCATGTAGTTTTGTATGCTTTCGATAAAAATCGAAGATTTAGGAATCATCGTATTTTTAGATTATTCCATCATTATTACTATTCTCATCTTGCTTGTCACATTTGCGTTTCAGCCGATGTAACCTCAGTCTTTTTTCGGGTGCATCTTTTTTAACTTCTGATCAGACTCAGAACTTGTACGGAATTTCGAACCGAACTATTTATTTAATCCATAGGGGTAGATTATTCTTATTTTGTCAGCCAGTTATTATCAACCCTAATAAGGATTGAACGTTCAACCACCAAAAGACTCTCAACTAAAACCAATTGTTATGCCATTAGTCCATGTTGATAATTCTACTATGGATTTTTAAGCTCAACCTTGTAAAAATGTGCAGTATAACTAATATATATATATATAATATATATATATATATATATATATATATATATATATATATATGAGAGAGAGATGGGTGTGTATGTGGAAATATATTTTTTAAATTATATTTCATCATTTATTTATACCAAACCTTTGATTTATGCAGCTCAATGTAATTACAGAGCATATAACAAATGACAAATGTGTATATTCCAAATTTCATGATGTTGACCATCTTACAATTTATTCCTTTAAGTATATTGACATTCACACTTACTAAAATATAAGTAGTTTTACTACTTCTGGAGTTTACGGACCATGCTAATTTTAGATAAGATTATCAAGTTAAATTCAATTTTTACGCTATCTTTTATTTCTAAATTGTTGGGTGAGAGTACAGAATAGTTAACAAAATTGAATTTCTCAATGATGACATTATTATTTCAGCACGGTCCGTAAACAGCAGTACCGTAATTTTAAGTAAAATTATTATTTAATAATATTACTATTTGAATATTCGTGATAGAATTGCCGATCTGAGCCACTGTTAACGATTCTCAATCAGTTTTGACAGTCTTCTGGGGTTGATGGTTCAATCCTTACAAGCGATAGGTAATTACTAAAATAGCATAAATTAACATTTCTATTTAGTCCTGGCTGACTTAATGAGAACAATATGGATAAAATGACGAGTTCAGTTCAAAATTCTGTATAGACTAGAAGATTCCTTGGTTCGAAAAAATACACCTGAATCAAGTTGGAAGTTATGCAGCTAAAACGTTGAGAATATATGAACAAAGATGAGAATAGTAGTCCGAATAATCCAACATTTCTACTAAAAAAAAAAAAAAAAAAAAATCCGTAAGAAATAATGTTTTTCTATTTAGGTATATTTTAGATGCACTCTATTTACTTTCCTCCCCATAAGGACCGAGTTAGAGACAGTGACGGTTTTTAAGGTCGTTTGTTTATTTTATTTATTTATTTTACAAATATATAAATTAAATTTGAACGCTTAAAAATAAATTAATTGATAATTGTCGAGAGTAAAGCTTTTTTCTACTTATGCAAAATACAGGCCATGCCGAAATAATAACTTTATTATTTAGAAATCCATTCTTAACATAGGGAAGGGAGAGTGTTTTGTAACTCTCCTTTACTTTCACCTAAAAAATTAATAAACAAAACGTACCCTAAAAAATTTAACTTGACAATCGTATCTAAAAAAAAAAAAAAAAAAAAAAAAAACTGAACAGGTTACGTATTTTGCATAACCCTTATCCTCGAGTGGCCTTCGGGCCTTGATAAGTGGTGACTCCAAAGTGAAAAAAATAGGTACTTTTTATGCAAATTCAACAATTTTGTTTTGGAAGAAAAGAAATCGTAACACCTCTTCCATTAAAAAGTGGAGAGAAAGGTTTGATTTCCTTCCACTAGAAATACGAAGATCCTTGATTTATTGATTATTTGTACAGTGATAAAGTTTTAGGTAATGTCCTCAATTTACTTGCCTCTCCACAAAAACAAAGTTAGACACAAGATTAGTTTTTAATGTAAGGAAAATCCAGCTCCACAAAAGGAGCTGTCAGGATTAGGACAAAAATAAAAATTGCCTCGGTCTAGAAGGATTTCTTATTTACCGACTGAGGATAGAAAAGTGCAGCATTAGAACAGATACTACACTTTGCTCTCAAACAGAAGTTTTAAGAACGTTGCCTGAAAACCAAAATAATATTTTTTTTCGCATAGAATGGTAAATTTTTATATACTAGTTTATAAATAAAAATAAATAAATAAATAAATAATAATAAATAAAAAAATAAACTGTATCAAATTAAAGTGCGGTATCTGCGCCAATATGTTGTCCCGTGCCCCCACCCCCACACTTTCCAGAGATGAAGGAGGGGAGTGCAGTACGGGTACATTAAAAAGAAAGTACCTTGATCGTAGAAAGCCTATATGAACCGAGATTTGTAATGAATGATACACAGAGGATTTAAATACTTACAGATTCAATTCTCGGAATTGACGGAAAATCTGGAATAAGTCCTAGAAATAGCCGTAGCAGTTTACGATTTGAAAGCCACCTTTTTTCTTTTCTTTTTAAAGAACATTTTTTAACTTTGATATTTTCTGAGGGGTTATAATTTGTTTGAACCATAATCTAACTTAGTGTCGTTTGCTTTATTACAATTTTTGGTACTTTTGCATTTTAGAATCCCGGTAAATTTAGAAAGCCATTCTTAACATGAGTTAAGTTTTCCTTTACCGCAAATGGATCTTTCCATAAGTGAAAACAATTAATTTCCCGAGGATGTTAAACTTCACAAGTACTCTATATATTTTTTCCGCAGCTTTTAAATCGTAAACTATTTCAATCTTTTTCGGGATCGACTTGGATTCTTCGTCAGTATTTTGAACTAACTTTGTAAAAATATTGAAATTCTTGGGGTTCCCATTCTTTATAAGTACCAACGGACCTTGTGTAACATCATACTTGATTGGAAAATATACAGAACAGAATGGTAAACACCAAGAACATTTAAACGCTCAGAAATATGCATCGTCTTATGATTTGGAAGTTTTGAAATGAATGGATGGTGCTGGATTATTCGGACTACTATTCTCATATTAGTTTCAAAACGTTGTCCTTATTTACTTCGCCTCATATTCGAAACATTTCGGTAATTTCCAATCCTCTTTTCGAACTTATATCAAACTCGCTAGCCTGTACGAAATGAGAATAAACATCATTTTCTTTGCAGAATGAACGTTAGATTTGAGTTTTCTTAATTTAAAAAGAAAACAAACTTAATGAATTATTTGAAGGCGTCGTTCGTCTTCTCTCGGAATTATCGCTTTTAGTTCTTTACTTTATCGTATATCTAACATTTCATGTAGTTGTGTTTTGTTGTTTCTCTTCGTATATCATCGAGGTTAAAATCAGCACAAAGAGGAACTTCCTCATTATTTTTTTGGGGGGGGGGGTGATAGTCGATTTGAAGAACGCACTTGAACAGAAAAGTTATTTCTTCTTTACTGTTGCTAAAAGTACTTTTAGCACGATTTTTTTTTAACGAGAAAAACCGGTTTTCGTTTAAAATCGCATTGAATTTATTATAACATCATATTTAAATCCTATTATCGGAAAATGGGAATATTCGTCAATTTATTTTATTTTCTCCGGCTGCGAATATATACTAGAGAAAATTAAGAGTAAATAGCACGAATATTTTTGGGGTATTTTTATCATACAACATGGACACGTGCAATATAAAATACTTTCATTGTTTATGAAACACAAATAAACCATAATACTTGGTTTTTGTTTTTGGTACTTGTGCTTAAATAAAAACATTAAAAAAGCCATTCTTAACTTAGGGAAGGTTTTCTTTTAACTACTTGGCCTTCGGGACAAGATCAAAGTGTAGTATCTATCCTTCAAATGCTGCACTTCAATTTCTTGTTCTGTCAGTGGAGGAGAAATCCTTCACGACTGAGACAATTTTTATTGTTGTTCCTTTTCTCCACATAAAAAAACGACCCTGGTGTCTAAGGTATTATTATACAAACACCGTGACAGCGTTAGGGTTAGGGTTTAGGGTTAGGGTTAGGGTTAGGGGTAGGGTTAATTCGCTGTCACGGTGTTTGTATAGTTTTACCGTGTCTAACTCTGTCCCGTGGGGAGGCATTGTAAATAGGAATAAACAATATATACCGTAAAAATTGAATTTAACTTGAAAATCCTATCTAAAAAACAGAGTTCGTAAACTGCACTAGCACTTTTTAAACCTTTAATTTAAAGCCCGGAATTACTGGTTTAAAAACTTCAAAATTACTTTCTTATTTTCAAGAATCACGATATTAAATGAACGTCGGTAATAATGTAGTTTCCCGACCCAAATAATTTTGCTGAAAAACTATACGTAGTATTTAAATTGTATTTTTAAAAAGCTTATGGCATGTTGAATGTATTGCCGTTAAACTCAATTTAGTTTTTTTTTCTTTTTTTAATGGAATTCGCTTTAGACAAGGCATAAAGCCACTTAATTAAGGAGCTAAAGATACTACTTCATGGTCCAAAACTTGCCAAGATATTACATTGATGTTCGTTCGTTGAAACAATGAGAACCATTTGATCAGTTTGGAGGGATGATGAATGACATACACTGAATTGTGAAGCAAGGGTTACGCAATTCCTAACCACTCTTCTCTTGGTCGGCATTGCTTGATTCCATGGCAAGAAGAAGTTCAAGGCGACTGGAAACAACGCCGAGATAAGCGGAGAGCACCTGCTATTCCCAAATAGCCACTCATTTTAGTATTTAACAAGTTTAATGTCGCTTAACTTTGGTGACTAACATGAACCGGTGTATCAATTGGACGTATTACGTATGAAATTGTCAAAAATACACGTTTTAAATTAGCTAATACGCAGTTTAATGTTTCCATGATTTACCTAATCTAGTTAATCTAAAAAGTTGGAACTGAGAATAGTTAAGACGAAACGAATGAAACTTAGTTGTTGCAAAAGTAAAAGAAATGTGTTATGAAATAAATATGTTTTATATAAATATTTTATTTGTTTTAAATATATAACCCATCAAAAGACTACTTCTTTTATAACTTACTAAAAAACTTTATAACCATGTCAGCCATTATTTTTAAATATTAGACATTAAAATAGTTGAAATACGTTTATTACTTACTACAATGTTTTAAAGTCAAATATTACGGCTTGCACGTTCTTGAACGCGACAGTTTTTATACATGCAAAAATGTTTTTGACTTTTTGTTTGTTTGTTTTTTTGTTTTTTTTTTTAATCATTTTTTGTAAACTGTTTTAAAACGAGAATCTGGGAAAACTTATTTTAATTTTGTTATTTTTTTTTTAATTAATAAAGAATATTTGTGCATTTTTACTATAAGCAACAAAATAAAAGAGTGGTCGAAAAACAAGTTTATAACAATAAATGTTACCAAAGACAAGATAACGCACTCTGCTGTCTGGATGGATAAGTTTTTAGTGTTTTAATTTATTTTAAACCGTTTATACAGTTAAAAAATAGTGCGACGTGTTACGTGAGAACAAGAAAAATGGCCGCCATGAGAGAGTTACGTGTTTGAGTCTCGATAATCGCTCAAAAATAGAAAATTAAACAAAATAGAAACCAACCCAATAAGTGTTACTGCGACACTTGGCACTTGTTTTTCGAATTGAATCAATGCTTTAAAATAAGTTAAAATACAAAAACTTATCCAGTTAGGTAGAAGAGTAACTTATCTTGCCTCTGGTAACATTTATTTGTTATATATTTGTTTTTTTATCACTTTTTCGTTTTGTTGTCTATAGTAAAAATCTCCGAATACCTTTATACTTATTACCATTCACTTCGAAAAAAGACTGACCCCCCCTTCCTCGCACGCACGCACACACGCACCCCCCTCCAAATTTCCTTGCAGGTGTTTGTAATTATGTGAAATTACGCAACATATCCGCCAGTAGAAAAAGCTGTCTGTTTAGAGAAAAGACGGGGAAACGTCATCAACACTTGTATCTTCTAAAAATGTGCGCAACTTCATTTTTTTTTTTTTTTTTAATAATTCGCCGTCACTCGCCTGTTCGAGTTTCAACTGACATTGGTGATACGTAAAAATATTACCTAACCATTTATTACTTAGAATGACGTTTTTACTAAAACATTTTTGGTAAGAGTACAGTATCTTTTATGATAATTCTTTTGAAAACGTGTAAAAGACGTTTTTTACGAGACGTACCAGTACCACTAAGGTTTTTAGAATAGGATATTTTAAGTAGGATATCTCCTAAAGTAAATGTGGTATTGTAGTGACTGCAATGATTTTAGTTATAAGATAGACAAATATAATAAAAAGAGTCAACCAACAACTTCCATTTCCCTTACACGTTTGATGTCTTTGCACCTAATTTGTTCAAAGCTTAAACTAATTTTTTGAATCTTTGAAATGGAGATTGATAATTTAGATTATTTGAATTATTCAAACTACTGTTAGCATCTTGGGTGTTATTCTCACAGCATGTCGATTGATGTAACTCCCGACCTTTGCCAGGTGTATCTTATGGAATTCTGCAATCTTACTGTTGAACTCGGAAATCTGCACGGAATTTCGAACGGAATCCTTTATTTAATCCACGAGGGTAGGATGCTCTCGTTCTATCAGCAGCGATAAAGTAAAAGAAGTCATGCAATTGGCAACTGTATTCTTAGTATCGCTGGTGAATAAACTTTTAAGGTGTCAAATCGTCGAAAAAATAATTTCTCAGTTAATTAACCGAGATGTAATCTCTCAACAATTGTTTTGGTAAACCTACACAAAAGTTGATATTCGAAAACTTGTAAAATAGACACATGAATAAAATAAAACATAAGTCATATATTAAAAAAAACAACGACTTAAGAATGAAATTTTCTATAGAAGCCTGATAGTTTTTAACGACTGGTAAACTTTTTAGACGGTAAAAATGTTTAAAATAATTCCTACACGTTAAAATCGGGCGAGTTCTTTAAAAAGTTTCATTTTAATGAGTTATACATACATACATACATACATACATACATACATACATACACGCATACATACATATACATATATAAATATACATATACACACATATATATATACATATGCATATATATACATATATATACACATATATACATATATATACACACATATATACATACATATAAACATATATATACATATACATAGTATATATATACATATATATACATATATATACGTATATATACATATATATACGTATATATACATATATATACGTAAATATACATATATATACATATATATAATCATATATATATACATATATATACATATATATACATATATATATGCATATACATATACATATACATATATATACATGTATATGTACATATATATGCATATATATGTACATATATATACATATATATACATATATGTACATATATATGTACATATAGGTACATATATATGTACATATATATACATATATACATATACATATATACATATATGTAAATATATATACATATATATGTACATATATATACATATATATGTACATATATATAGGTATATGTATTTATATATATGTATTTATCTATGTATCTATATGTATATATCTATGTATATATATGTACATATACATATATGTATATATATGTGTACATATATATGTATATATATGTACATACATATACATATATATATACATATATATACATAGATATATATACATATAGATGCATAGATATAAACATATATATAAATACATATACCTATATATGTACATTTGTATATACATACATATGTACATTTGTATATACATACATGTACATATGTATATACATACATATGTACATATATATACATACTTATGTACACACACACGCGCGCACACACACGCACACATACACACACATCTACATATATATATATATATATATATATATATATATATATATATATATATATAAGTGAATTTAGTTTACAAACAAATGGCTACACATA
>NC_136509.1:68346383-68353883 GCF_053919585.1 Euprymna scolopes
CTCCTATAAATATTGTGGTTGTTTGTGTGTATTGATATTCATATTAAAAACCTTTTCTTCATTTTATTTAACAAGGAAATTCAACTTTGTTATATATGGGTCGTGGAATTGCACTTATCTGCAAAAGATCTAGCTAATTTGCATATTCTTTTAAACACTCATTTCAATTAATTCTCTTTTGCTTTTTCGGTTTTCCTACGAAATGATCATCTTTAGTCAACTATTACGTGTAATTATATTCATGCAGATATTCTACATGATTTATACTTGCATAATATTTGCGTAAAAAGTTATAGTAAACACAGACCTCTTTCCAAATTTTGTCTACCAAACTCCTTTGTGAGTTTTTGGTCTACATATATGCAACTTAATATATAGGGTATTTGAACCCGTGCGAAATTTTATATTTGGGTTTTAGCCGGGGAAAATTGGTGTAAAAGTGTGAAAATTAAAGAAATGGAATTTGCCAGGTGATGGTGGAATGACGGCATTACGAACATGCATGCCTAACGTAATAGCTATTGGTTGATGTTTTAATTTTTAGCCTTGCAGCAAACATGTCTTTATAGCTCCGGCATTAACGTCAAAGGAAAAAGTAAATCGTAAGCTAATCTTTTGGTTTCGATTCTCGGTGGTGGCGCGCAAGTTATTTTTAAAATTTTTACCATATGATAGGTCCAATATAATCTCTACAAGTATCTAAATGCAACTTTGTCTGTGTGTGGGGGGGATGTCGTTCTTTATAGACTCCGAAACGGTTGACCAAATTTTCTTTCAAATTTACAGAACGTTAGTGTATTCGTCTGTGGGTGATCTTAGTTAAGTTTTTTCTCAGAATACACCCAATAAGTAATGAAAAATCGATAATGAAAACCGTTATTTTTATTTATGTATCATCGGTAAAGAGATTTTTTCCATATCATCGCTTAGCAACAATGATAGAACAACGGGCCGTGAAAATTCTACTGTGGGTAAGTTGATAGCGTGTTTTTTTTTAATTTTTTTTATTTATTTTTTTTGCATGACGTGGTCTGTAGGTTCAAACTCCGCACGTAATTTTTAAAATATGTTTTTCATTAACTGCAAAGAATTTCATAAGACTTGAAAATTTACGTGTTGTTTTACTTTTTTTTTCTTCTTTTTTTTTGCGTGACGTTGTCTGTAGGTTCCAACCTCGCACGTAAATTTTTTAATGTTTCTCTTTTGTTAACTAGAAAGAAGTTTATACAAACTAATTTTATAAAATAAACAGTAGGTTCTCTAGAGTGCAATGTAGAATAACATATATTTTGGACTAAGTTACTTCATGGAGGCATGTGAAGCTTGCTCCCGGGCAATTTCACGGATTTCGATGACAATAAAAATATAAGAATGTGAAATATTCGTTGATCATCATTCAATCCCAGGCAACGTCGAGTCTGCCTGCTAGTATTATAATAAATGCAAAATCTGCATTAATCAAAATATCATATTTAAGTGTATTTTATAACTGGGCAATGTTGGGCGGCCTGCTAATATATATACATATATATATATATATATATGTGTGTGTGTGTGTGTGTGTATGACAAACATATATATATATATATATATATGTGTGACATAATGTATGTGGATATGTAGGAATCACACACACACACACACACACACACACACATATATATGTGTGTGTGTATGACAAACATATATATATATATGTGTGACATAATGTATGTGGATATGTAGGAATGACACACACACACACACACACACATATATATATATATATATATATATATATATATATATATATATATATATATATATATATATAAACCAAATGCACATAAATTATTTATTTTGAATTAACTTATTTCCTTTTCATGTGAATACTTTTCCCATCACTTTTCGCCCGCAGTACATTTGGTGTCAGTCACTGTCATTCTTTCTTGGCACGTGGCAGGGAGGGGCATGGCGTTCAGGTGGGTGGGGTGTAGCGGAAGAGATTGGTTTGAAAATAGACATTAGCTTTACCATCTTTTGATAAGAGGCGGGACTAAAAGCACAAGTCCACCTTCCTCCTACTACTATTACCCTATCTTTTCTTTCTTTCTCTCATTCTCCATACGTATGTTGTACACCTTCAAAGCATGGCTTAGGTGATGGTGGTGATGGCGGTAGTAGTTACTCAACTCAGCTGATTTACCTTTACAGCCTTGTGATGATTTCTTGTCGTTCTCACGATCTACAAATAGCAAAACGTACTTTGTTGCTAGAGCTTGTACGTGCCTACTGACCTGCGTACCAAGATGTGATTTTCACCAGCATTTTTTTTTTTTTGTTTTTTGTTTTGGCTTCTATATTTTTTTTCTCTTCTTCGGTCTCATCTCCCTCTTATCCCACACTCTCTACCCCCACTCATGTCTTTCTATCGCTCTCTCTCTCTCTCTCTCTCTCTCTCTCTCTCTCATCGATTGCATGATGTCTCTTTACCTCTCTTCATTTCCCTTCTTCGGCATCTCTCGTCGCTCTATCTACATTTACCGTAGTTGTATCGGCATTATAACGTCTTTTCCCTTTTTTTCTCTTTATCTGCTTCCCCCCCTCTCTCTCTCTCTCACTTTCTCTCTCCCCTCTCTCTCTCAATCTCTTTCTTTTTACCCCCCCCTCTCTCTCTCTCTCTCTCTCTCTCTCTCTTTCTACCGCTCTCTACCTCTCTCGTCTTCTCCAACTTCTTGGTCCTGCACTCCTGCATATGACCTTAAAATCTATCTGGTGATGAAGTCCCAATTTAATAACTTTCTTAAGTGATAAATCATCCCTTGGTTGTCCTTAACCCGAGTTCCTCAATGACTCAAAGTTATAATACCTGCCCGATTTCCATTTATAGGCTAAATACAGTTTTTCAGTCTTTTTACAGAATAAATGCTTAAAGAACAAATCAATCCATAAATATTTGAAGATTTTACTAAACGGAATAAATTCGGCATCAAATGGTTTTAAAAGTTTGATGATCCATAAAACAGCAACTAGACCAAACTTTTGACTTTGTTTTTCGGATTGTTTTGGCGTGTTTATATTTCGTTTGTGTTTCGCTCCCACTATCTCACATATATCCACACACACGCACACACGCGAACACACATTGGCCTTCTAACTTTATTTAGATCTCTCTATCTGCATTAGTCATAGTCTTTTTTTTTCTCTCTGCCTCCTTTTGTCGTCTCTTCTCTGTCTATCTGTCTCTTCTTTTCTCCGCTTCCTCAAACTCTTCTTTTTTTTTTGTGCTGCCCGCTTTTCATGTTCCTCTACTTTATCTTTTTTCTCTCTTCCCGTATTTGCATCGGCGTCTCCGTTATCTATCTTTACACACACACACACACACACACACACACACACACACACACACACACACACACACACACACACACACACACACACACACACACACACACACACGCATTTGTTTTTTTTTCTGTCAATTTATCATCTTTTTTTGTTATTTCTCTTGTCGCCCTGTCCTTCTGTCATCTTTACATTTTCTGTCCACTATCGCTTGATACTGTCGCCCTTTTCATGTATATTGTTCTGTTGTCTTGTTACATATTCTTTACTGTTTTGTCGCTTTAACATCCCCCCCTTTTTTGTTGTCTCCCTATTGTGGCTATGCTCATTTTTTTCTTTGCAATCCCTTGTCACCATGTCATATTTTCCTTTGCTGTCCCTTGTTGCTGTGTCTAATCTTGCTGTCCATTGACGCCCCTCTTTTCTTGTTTCTTCTTGCTGTTTCTTGTCTCCAGATTTTACTTTTTGTTATCCTATTTTGCTTCTCTTTCCTATTTTCTCACCCTCTTCTGTCCCCTATTGCTGTCTCTTGTAACCCTTTTCTTTGCACTGTCTCCTTATTCCTATATTTCTTGTCCTCCTTTGTCTCCTATTTTTGTGGTTCTGTTTACCATATCCTCCCACTGTCTCCTCTCACTGTGGTTTTGCATTTGCCGCTATTTACTTCCCGCCACAGGAACAAAGTAAGACAGAAGGTCGGTTTTAATGTGAGGAAAATCCAGTTCGTCTAAAAAGGGACACCCTAAATTGGAACAAAAATAAAAATTACCCCAGTCAGATATGACTTCTCATTAACTGACAGAGGACAGAATATACTAAATATAGCATCAGAACAGATACTACACTTTACCTAGCGAAATGGCCAAACACGCATATTTTGACTTGCTCGTCTTTTTTTTTTTTCCTTTCTTTATTTTCGTTTTGCTATTCTATCTGTTTCGTTTCCTTTAACACTATTTTCTTCCTGTTTATTTTTTGTATCCGCTTCTTACATAAAACAGTCTATAAAAGTTATCAGGAACCATAGTACATTCAGGCTTTAGACTCATCACTGATGTGATCATGTCTATGAGGAGAACTAAATGACGTCACGCAATCGCCTCCAATTCAAATCTTTTCCGTTAAACGTTTAAAGAATATTTTCTCATTTTTGCCTTCCGTATTTGATTGGGCAATAAGTATGGTTTACAATTTATCTGAATGATGACAATGTGAAAGTCGGAAGCTCGACAAATAAAAAATTCAAAGCATAAGTATTTGGAGACAAACTGATTTATCTTACGCTGAAACCTGTGTAAGTATATTAGAACATTGTGCAATGAAAAAATATCAAAAAAGGCTCTGGATGATAGATGATCCCTTTAATGTGCGGCATTAAGGGAAAATGTCACATAACCTATTACACAATTAAGGTCATTACCTTTCCAACGAGCCTTCTTTTGTTAACTTCTAATCAATAGTCGCTGAGATTTGGAACTTATAAAATTGCAATTAAAGTGGTATATCTATATTAGTGGCCTGGCAACGCTACAAGGTAGACAACTAAGCAAAAACAAACCCTTCGTAAAAGTCATTTCAAATAAGCAAAATTAAAGTTGGCCTGCCAGGACACTATATATACAAATGTAAGGAAATTTGGACATATTTTAATGGTTTGAAAATATAGATTCTTTTTTTTACCAATTGTCATAAAATTTTAACCATAGAATAGTATTATAATTTTCAAAAAGCCTACAAATTTTCATGTAGTTTCGTCCGAGAAAACCAAAGATTTGAGCATTTCAATATTCAGTTTAGCTACGAAAACATGTCCAGTGTAACGAGCATGTAAGTTTGTTTGTTTATATATATATATATATATATATATATATATATATACCACAATTTTTGGCAATTTAATAAGTTCCAAAATCTCAGCGACTATTGATCAGAATTTAATAAATGAAGGCTCATTGGAAAGGTAATGACCTGAATTGTGTAATAGGCTATGTGACATTTGCCCTTAATGTCGCACATTGAAGGGATCATCCATCATCCAGAGCCTTTTTTTTTTTTGCACTTTTTTTACAGCCATAAAATGTTTCAATCATAATCATTTGTTTTCCTAGTTTTGTATATGAATTACAAAATATATGATATTTCACCAAAACCCCTCGCCTTGATGGAGGAGAGACTAGGAGTTGATGTTATGATTTCAAATGATATGAAATAATAACAAGGGGAGACTTGGTTCCAAATATTTCTTATACATCATATCTCCCCTTTTTGGTTTTCATACATAAAATAAATTTCACAGTGTATAAGGATTATTTGATGCTCACGACACTGGACATGCTAATGTTTCCGAAAAGTTAAAGCCAGAAGTCCTCATCAGGCGACTTAATCCATTTGTCTGAAACATGTCTAGTGCCACGAGCAAATAAATAAACACTCTTGTATATATACACACACACATATATATATATATATATATATATATATATATATATACTTTGGCAGCAAGTCATGATTTATGCATGTTTGATTAAGAACCGCTGGACGCCATACTATATAACGTACCAGCTAAGATAGTTACTGCTGGTATGCAGGCGGTAGATATCGCATCTACAAACATTAATTGAAATTAGCCGACCATATTACGTCCCTACGAAGGATGAACCGCTTTTTTTTACACATATTAGACATTAAGAGGAGATTATAGATAGATATATAAATACCCGTTCACATACACCTTTCACGATAAAGCTAGAACCCAGAATTAGATAGAATCGAGCAATTGCATCAACAACAGACAACGCCAGACCCAAAGTGGGTTTCGATGTACTGCATCTCATCAGTGACATGCTCCGACATAGGCGCGAACCCAGGACGTTGCACTCATGAAGTGTGCAATACTAACGACCTAACCATATGGGCCACGGCGCAATCTATTGGCTATGCCTCGATTTTTTAAATTCTTATATTTTTATCCAGTTCTACATTCTACGATGTGACAAGCAACGCGTCCTGTACAACTAAGATAGTTACTGCTGGTATGCAGGCGGTAGATATCACATCTACAAACATTAACTGAAATTAGCTGACTCCCCAGACACGATTTCGTGAAAGGTGTATGTGAACGGGTATATATATATATATATATATATATATATATACCCGTTCACATACACATATATATATAGTCATCTACATACAGTACTGTTTTGCAGCTCATCAGTGCGGCTAGACAGGCAACTACCTCAAGCCAGGATTGAAACTCAACCGTCTGTACGACAGTCAAGGCTCCTAACCACAAAGATATCGGCGGCTGCTGAGTGAATCGTGAGTTTAACGATGTTTTGACATCGTACGGACTACCTAAGCTCGCTTTGTTTACACAAAGAGCATCGCTTATACGCTAATGCTAATTCGTGTATCATTTCTCAATATGCTCAACTCAAGATAAGGAGCATTATAATCATCCACATACAGTACTGTTTTGCTGTTTCACAGCTCATCAGTGCGGCTAGATAGGCAACTACCTCAAGCCAGGATTGAAACCTAACCGTCTGTACGACAGTCAAGGCTCCTAACCACTACGCTATATATATACAGAGTGTGGTAGCAAAATGTACAATGAACAGTAAGTTTTTTTCTCACCAAGCACTAAGTCAATTGTTTTGAAACTCATTATATATTGCTATTGTAATCATCGCTAACAGTGCTATCCCTACCTTTTTAGAAACATTTGCCTTCATAAGTAATGTCGAAAGTAAATGAGTGTGAATGCACAAGTCACACCAAAAGGGTTTTCAGGAATAGTTCGAGTATTTATAAAAACTGTTGATCATGTTAAGAATACAATGAACATGCGCAGAACTATCATGAAGATGTCTGGATGTTGAGGAATAAACAAACAACGAAAAACGTACCGAAACTTTTATTAAAACTCAAAATGAAACAAGCCTAAGGAATCCAGACAAATTCATGAAAAAAGTAGCAAATGAACTTGAGGTAAACCACAAGGTCATTAAAAATGCGGTAAAATGTCATTTGAAATTAAAAATTTTACACAATAACTACAATACACTTGTAAACATCCGCTTCATAGCTGATGTTTAAAAGAGTGTTGAAATGAGATTGGAAAGTTACAATAAAATTATGATATGTTTCAAGAAAAATTCTTGCAATGTAATG
>NC_136509.1:68358883-68361383 GCF_053919585.1 Euprymna scolopes
GTAATATAAAATATTATGATCTAAACATTGATCTAATACTAACTACTCGCAGCTGGTGCTCGGAAGGCCTCTGCTGCGCGTGTGAAGCAGACAGTGAATACGAGGATGAGGAAGAGAGGTGGGATCTGGTTGAGTCGAGACGGGGGCGCTGTTAAGGGGTACGAGGATGGGCAAGGAGAATGTTTACCATTCTTCTTCCCCCACGCTGCTTCTGCTCCTCCCCCTCGCCCCCTTCTTTTTTCTTTTGTCAGTAATGTCGGGTTTGGTTCGGATGAAGAAAGAAGTTACGCTGTGCGTTATGGTTGCAACCAAATGGGTTTAGTCGGTAGATAATATTATACTACTACTTGTCTTATAACTTTTTGGTTTTACGTCATCGACAAGTGTTTTCGTTTATTTATACTTATTCTTTTCCGCGCTGATTCTTTGGGTAAAGATACTTTAGTCTTTGGAAGGTTGTTAAATTATCGACATAACCAATAAAGAAATAAAATACTATATAAATAACATAGTGGAAGTTTTTTAGAGAGTGAATTGAGTGCCATTGGAAGCAAGCATGATGCTGAGCTGTTCATCGCAGGGCAAAACTCTAACAAATGTAATTTTCACCTCTGAAAAATTCACTTGTGTACGCACGGGTGTTCCCATGTTTCTTTCTCTATTTTCATTTCGGTGTGAACTTTCGGTGAACCTGATTATGGCATTTTAGAACACGACCTTCTACGTGCGATATTCTCTCTCTCTCTCTCTCTCTCTCTCTCTCTCTCTCTCTCTCTCAAGTAAGTCATAGTTGTATAAAGATGTTGTATTGAGATTGTGTTTAGTTTAAACAGTCTAAACAATTAAATAGTATTTTATATTCGCACGAGGGTGTTGATACGTGGGTATTTATTAAATTCGCGATGGCGGCATAAAGAGAGTCGAAGTCTGTAAGTGAGGTCCTGGCACGCGTACGTGTGCCAGGCGTTTTCATTGACGCTGTTCCTATACCCCACACCCTCTTTCTCTCTCTTTCTGACACACACACACATTCGCTCTATCCTCCTTTCTTTCTTTCTTTCTCTCTCCCCCTCTCTCTCTCTCTCTTTCTTTCACACAACGCACGCACATGCACCCCTCTCTCTCTCTCTTTCTCTTTCTTACACACACACACACACACACACACACACACACACACACACACACACACATTGTCGTACTTACTCGCCGTTGCCCGGAAGTGTTGTTTTTTTTTTACTTTTTTGATTTTTAATTGGGACACGGGGACAACGCATAGCAGAAGCAGACAAATACAATTCCATGACCGAATCAAAAATAAATGCGTGTTTTTTTTTGTTTTTTTTTAATTAATGCGTGTTTTTTATTTATTTATTTATTTTTATAAATATTTGAAACTTATAATCACACAAAATAAAACATACGTTTTTACAAATTTTTTAATAAAACATGAACATAAGGTTTTTGTAAAATGGGTGTCTTTGGTCATTCTTAGTCAAGAATACTAACAAATATCTATCCTACTTTTCATTTCAGTCACCACAATACCACATTCACACTAGGAGGTCGTCCTACTTAAAATATATCCAGATTGATTTGAAATGTTATTATTCATGAATATACAAATACATTTGTAAAAATTTGTTTGTTGTTTTCCGGGACAAGTGCTGAATTCGAGCGATCTGAGCGTTCGGTACTATTTGTGTAGAACGGCGTTTAAAGCCAGTGTGTATCAACAATTGTTTTGGATGGGAAAAAGTTTGAATAACACTTATCAAGCCAATACTCAACAGTATTTTTCGAATCGTCTTCCCAAGGATTCAAGATTCAAGAGGAAACGATTAACATCGTCGAAACGTAGATTAATCCGCATACATATACATATGTATGTAGCAGTGTTTTTGAAAAAAATATTGTCCAATATATCTGATCTAGCTGAAAACATGCCATTCCAAAATAAACACTTATTAGTACTACAGTGTAGTACTACTACACTACAATGATTACCCAATTCATAATTTATTTTTAGTGTGTCACGTAAACATAAACGAAAACAGGCGAACTTTTAGTTTTTCATTAAATTATCGCAGTGAATATAAGCGAAGCAGAAGCACACACACACACACACACACACACACACACACACACACACACACACATATATATATATTCAATATATATATATATATTCAATATATATATATATATATTCAATATATATATATATATTCAATATATATATATTCAATATATATATATATTCAATATATATATATATATATATATATTCAATATATATATATATTCAATATATATATATATTCAATATATATATACAATATTAAATATATATATATTCAATATATATATATATATTCAATATATATATATATATATTCAATATATATATATATTCAATATATATATATATATTCAATATATATATATATATTCAATATATATATATATATTCAATATATATATATATTCAATATATATATAC
>NC_136509.1:68366383-68368883 GCF_053919585.1 Euprymna scolopes
AATTTCAATTTCTTCTTAAGAGATCATATGGAATTACTGGAAGAATTCATAATGTAATTAAATCCTTCTTAAGTAATAGAAAAATCAAAGTTGTCCTCGACGGTCGTATATCCAAACAATACGACATAAATGCGGGAGTACCTCAGGGGTCTATCCTTGGACCTCTATTATTCCTGATATTCATAAACGACCTCCCTGATAAAATTGTTTCGGAGATGGGTATATTTGCCGATGACACCACTCTCTATAACAGATATGAGAGGAAAACAAATGAACACATATCCAAGGAAATGGCAGAAACACTAGAGGATGACCTCCAATCCGTAGTGGAATGGGGACAAAAATGGTTGGTCACATTCAATGCTGCTAAGACTAAGCTTGTTTCCTTCAATAACTACAAGAAACCTTCTCTACCACCAATAGCAATGGCCAAGAATACATTACCTGAAAGTACTTCTTTTAAACTCCTCGGCCTAACGTTTACAGGGAATATGAACTGGAATAGATACATTGAGAGCATTGCCAAGGCTGCTGCAAGGAAGGTTGGCTCCCTCTACCGTGCTAGAAAACTACTTACGCCTGATAGTATCCTATACCTCTATAAGGCAACCATTCGCCCATATATGGAGTACTGTTGTCACATCTGGGCTGGTGCATCTGCTTCTTGTCTCTCGCTCCTGGACAGGGTCCAAAAGAGAGTCGCCAACCTGATAGGTCCTGAACTGTCATCTAGGCTTCAGCCTCTGTCCCATCGACGAGATGTTGCATCCCTCTGCCTTTTCTACAAATACTTCAATGGTGAATGCTCTGACGAACTGCAAACACTTGTACCTCCCCGACGTAACTACCCCCGACAAACCCGACAAGCTACTAAGTCACATCCCTTTACAGTAGAGATCCCTAGGTGCAAGAAAGTCTTTTACTCCAATAGTTTCTTCCCCAGAACTGCGGGTCTTTGGAACTCCCTTCCGGGATTCTGCTTTCCCAACTGCAATGACATGCAGAAGTTCAAGTGTAATGTTAACAAACATCTATCTACTCATCTCCCTTCATAATGACCCCGCTAATTAAGTCCCTGATAGTAGCCCCCTGCTTCAAAGTGGCACTGTGCCTTGTTTGGGGTGAAAATTGAATTAAAAAAAATTTAAAAAACTTAACCTTAAGCGTTAAATTTTACACATTTTTGGAATCATGCATATGTAACGAATTTGATAAAAATTAGAATAAAGATTCCAGACATGACATGTTGCAAGTCATACGGATTTTTGTTATGATGTAACGTAAGTAAAAATTCAGTTCTAAGTGACATTTTCTGCAGTGCAGACGATATTAACAATACATTTGCAAATTATTTAAGAATTCTGACATGGCTGACAGAACGAGACCATGTTACCCTTTTAGATTAAATAAAGTGCTGTTGAAATTGTGTGCAGATTCCAGAGTCCAACAGAAAAATTACCGAGTTTAACAAAATAAACCTGAAAAAGGTCGGAGGTTACATCAGCCAAAACGTTGTGTGAATAACACTCAAGATGAGAATACTACCCTGAATAATACAAATGGTGACTTCTTGTCTTGTAAAGCTCTTGTGCTTGTAAAGCATCAAATCAGTTTCGCAGTTCGAAGATGAATCTCTGTTTGATCTGATTGTCATATGACAACGTTGACCAGTTGTAGGGCTGTCTAGATGATTTTTTAATTTTGTTTGCTCGTAGGCTTAACTTCAACTTAGAGGTTGCAATCCTATGATCAGTAGACACACCATAGAAACTGCTATAAGCTTCACAGTTATGACAGCTATTGATCCACTTCTTATTCATAAAAAGATAGTCCAGTTGTGTCTTGTCTCCATTTGGGGATTGATGGGTTCAGAGCTTATCGGGTCTTTTCTGAAAACGGGTATTCATGCATTAGGTTGTTTTCAAGGAGAAAAATTAATAGATACTCTCCATTTCGGTTTGTTCGATCATGGAAAGAGAATTTATGCTTGTTGTCTTCCTGTCCTATATGTGCATTCATGTCACCTCCGATAACGAATAAATTATGTTTGGGGATTGAGCGCACTATTGCTGACAGTTCACCGTAGAAATTCAGGATCTCTTGCTTGTCACTGACGTTGGTAGGGCTGTAGCAACAACTCATAGTAGTAGCAGGATTACCACTGAAGGTAGCAAGAATTATCCTTTGTGTTATCTTCTCAGCACTTTTCAATGATTTCAATGCTCGAGGGCTAAGCAGAAGTCCTACTCCCCCAGTGGTACTATTTGTCGAATTTTTACATGCTGACGCTGATACTAGTGTCCAGCTGTTACCAATTTCATGGTACTTTATGTCCATGTCGTTGTGGAAGAAACGGTGCTCTTGAATACACACAATATCGATATCGTGTTCTTTGGATGAAGCAACAAGTTCTAATATTTGAGACGTGGGCTGAAGTGTCCGTACATTAAAGGTGGATATTTTGATGGTATGTCTACATTTTGCTAGCTTAGGTTTTGGT
>NC_136509.1:68373883-68376383 GCF_053919585.1 Euprymna scolopes
ATATATATTTATATATATAAATATATATTTATATATATATAAATATATATTTATAATTATATATATATATTTATATATATATATTTATATATATATATAAATATATATTTATATATATGTAAATATATTTATATATATATTTTTATATATATATTCATATATATATGTATATATATTTTTATATATATATATATATATATATATATATATATATATATATTTTTAATTATATTTATATATATTAATATATATATATATATTTATATATATATTTATATATATATAAACACATACATATACATATCTATCTTCTATCTATCTATCTATCTTCTATCTATATCTTCTATATCTTCTATCTATATATCTATAAAAACAGAGATGTGTGTGCCACAGACGATTTCTGATTGGTTAATCCAATAATCACATCTCCTAAAAAACAATCGTTTCTACGCTCTTACCTTTACCATAAAATATTATGGCTTTATTTATTGTCCATCTTGGAAGGGTGTAATTTTTTAATAACTTCTTATTTACAAATTAAAAAAATACGAAACTATTATACCAAACTAAACTACACGAAACGCGCACACACGCACACACACACGTTCACTACCGTCACGTTGTTATGGCAACCAAACCCGCTGACTACACAGTAAATGTGATTTTCTTCATTTTCTCATTTCACTCGTGGTCTTAAATTTATTTCGGGTTTGTATTACTGTACACATAGATTCGAATAAGTTGCCAAAAAACAAATATATAACAAATAAATGTTATCAAAGGCAAGATAAATTACTTTTCTACCAAACTGGATATATTTTTCGTGTTTTTATTCAATTTAACATGTTTATTCAGCTCGAAAAGCATACAGTGTTTACCGATGTATTGAAAAATTCAAGATGGCGGCCGATTCTCTCTTTAACACGGTAAGTTTGGAAATTGGTGTAATAAATAAAAAACCGGTTAAAATACTGTTAAAAACTCGCTCAATATATGTTACCGTGACATAGGTTGACATATATTCGGCGGGTTTTTAATAGTATTTTGTATAGTTTTTTATTTATAACACCTTTTCCCAAACTTACGGTGTTAAAGAATGTGTGAGACGCCATCTTGAATTTTCCAACACATCGGTAAACACTATATTCTTTTCGCGCTGAATAAACATGTTAAATTGAATAAAAACACGAAAAATATATCCAGTTTTTATCGGTTTTTTACCTTCTCTGCAGAAGTACAAAAAAACGGAAGGTACTTTTACAGAATGTTAAACTATTCTTTCGAAGAAATTTAGCAAGAATACCTGTAAACCAGGAAATCGGTAAAATGTCATCATGGATGAATACTTGTCTATTATAATTTCTACCCTTGACAAAAACTTAGCCATAACAAAAAAGATTTATTGTTCAGATTGTTTTTGAGATTGATTTCTAAAAAGATATTTTATAAATAAAATCGACTTTAAAATTAAAGACTTAAATTACAATAATTGAATTTAAACATTCTTATTTCAATATTTGGCACATAACACCTGCAAAAATGATCACAATGTCAGGATTTCATTTTATTTCAGAATCGATGGCAAATTGTGTAGATTGATATCTCATTATATTAAATACTAATATTTAACATTAGTTTATCATTTAAGCCGATAAAAAGCCCTTTTTTTTTTTTTTCGAGTCATAAAAGGATTTGGAGTTTCCTAATCAACCTTTCGGGTGCAGTTGCACGCTCTCAAAATAACTAAAGTGTTGGATTTAAAAAAATTGGTTCATTAAAACTAAACAGGTTTAGTTTTAATAAAAAAAAAAATTTTAAAAAAATCGCTTTGGTAATTAGATATGTCGTATGGTTATCTCTAATCGCTGAATAAAACCGCTAACGAGTTGAATGATTACGACATAAAATTAAACTCGGGTTCCTGAAACGGAAACTTCGTTTGTTTTTGTTTTTTTTCTTATCAATATATTTACATTGTTATTTTGTTTTCATTTTCAATCATTCGAACAGTTTTCTTTTTCAAGTAATCCAAGTTACAAAATTCCCACTGTTTACTATGCTAAAATCACAATGACTAATGTATACCTATTAACCCTTATCCTTGAGTGACACCCATGTAAAAAAAAAAAAATCACTCGAACAGTTTTCTTTTTATAATGTACAGTTTTAAAAGTTTAAAAACTATATAGTTTTTACTTCAGGAAAATTAATGGGTTAGTTTTTACGATGTGCCCTGTTAAAATACTGTTAAAAACTCGCTCAATATATGTTACCGTGACATAGGTTGACATATATTCGGCGGGTTTTTAATAGTATTTTGTATAGTTTTTTATTTATAACACCTTTTCCCAAACTTACGGTGTTAAAGAGGGTGTGAGACGCCATCTTGAATTTTCCAACACATCGGTAAACACTGTATGTTTTTCGAGCTGAATAAATATATTACATTGAATAAAAACACAAAAAATATATCCAGTTAGGTAGAAAAAGTAACTTATCT
>NC_136509.1:68381383-68443883 GCF_053919585.1 Euprymna scolopes
ATGAATTTTAGGACAGTTAGGGACAGTTTACTGACAATCTTGAGTTAAGGACAGTGTCCAGTTTGGCATAGTTGGCGTCTCGGAAGTCCTTCAGAGAGATTGGAATCAAAGCTTGGCAGGAGTAGATCGGGACAAAAGAAAATCTCTGGGGATTGATGTGACCAGACAATTAGTGAGAATATTTGGGGTTCCTTCCCCTGCTCTACATGGTGGTATACATACACTAATTGCATCAAATGTTCGTCTTGTGTGGTTTTATTGTAACACGATCACAAAGACGATCATTAGTTGACAATGGTTTATGCATTTTACCTAATATTAAAATTTATATGCTAACCGATGCTTGAAAAGAATTTTTTTTTCCATCTTCACTATTTTTTAAAATTCTGGTATAATGTTTACAATTAAAAATAATATTACAATTTTTTCATCACAATTTAGATGTAAAACATTTTTTCTAGTTGTGGTGACATTCAAAAGAGTAACATTTGAGAACTCAGCTCAGTCAAGTATTTCAGCCAGATGTATATAGTTTTTATCAAGGTGTTTCTCATTCCTCTTTTGCTTAGTTTTATGAATACATGATCCTACTTATACCTCCTATGTTGTACACGTTTATGCTGACATCTTGGAGCTCCAGTTCTCCACATTTTCTTTGGATCTTTAACCTCAATTGGTTCATTTTGTCATAACTACCAACTAAGAACACTCAAATTGTGAGATGGTTATCTGTACCAGATGCGGACTCAGCATGTTGAGTTTAAATACTATCAAAATTAGTGAAGTTCGCTTGCACTTAGGAAATGTATGATCACTCTTTCTTCCACCAGCTCTATCTGTGAAATATTAAGGGAAACTAAACTTTGAAGCCTTACTAAAACTGAAAAGGAAATCCAAAGTAACAAAAATATGGGAAAGTAATGTTAATAGCCATATTTCATAAAGAATTTGTGGCTATGAAAACCAAAATGGAATGACTTTGTCCCTATACTTCTTCCTAGAGTCTATAGAAAGATTATACACCTGAAATAAAGTGTCACCAAGACTCTAAATTTCCTTTTTTTTTTAATTCAGAGCTAAGTGCGGTATCTGCTCTGATATTAAACTTCAACTTTTCTGTCCTCACTCAACAAAGAAATCCTTTTAGATTGAGGCAACTTTAACTTTTGTCCCAGTTCAGAGTGCCGCTTTTTAGATTTATCCCATATTAAAAGTCGACCTTGTGTCTGACTGTGCCCCCGTGGGAAGGCAAGTAAATATGAACAATGGAACAAACTTTGAATACAAGAAAGACTGAACTTGTTTTATCATTTTGATTTGAACTTAGTAAACTTATTTTCTTTTAAGATAATCATTTCCTTATTTTTGTTCATCTGTGAGAGTATTTAGAATGTTTATAAAATATAAAATATAAATAAAATATAAAATATATGTTTATAAAATATAAAATATGTGTGTTTATAGAGGATATGCTGTGTTTGTTTGAACATTGAGAAAATTGGTCCAAAAATTGAATATCTACTGGGCTAACCCAGCTTTACTTGTGATGAATTGCAAATAAAGAAACCTAGAACAT
Organism: Euprymna scolopes; assembly: GCF_053919585.1. Lineage (NCBI taxonomy): Eukaryota > Metazoa > Mollusca > Cephalopoda > Sepiida > Sepiolidae > Euprymna > Euprymna scolopes. Next base: position 68,382,960 of record NC_136509.1, read on the forward strand.
ATTAAAGAATTGAAGGAAATGTTTGATTTTTGTAATAAAAATTTTCTATTGCAAAATCAAATTACGCTAAAATCAGAACATTTACTTGAGAATATTTACTAACTCCAAATAATGTTTAATGTTACCTTTTTATGCAGCACCATTTATCAAGTCTAAAAGCCACTCGAGGTTAAGAGTTAAAGAGATGGAAATATTATAATTTGACAGATGAAGAATGTTATGAGAGGTCTGAGAATGATGAATGGTATCGACAGTTCATGAAAGGAATTTGTTGTCATTAAATTTCAATATGACCGTGTTGTAATCTGCTGGGTAGATATCGTGTGATCATGTGTTCCACACGAAGGAAGTCCTTGCAAAAAAAGCACTGTTGAAATTCCACCTTTCACTAGGCACACAGAAATGGAAAGGTTTTTTTTCCATTGTGATAGGCAAACAAGTTCTTGCTATGAATGTCTTACAAAGAGCAATCAAAGATTAGAACTCAGTCGAGCATCTTTCATAGGAATAATGATTGAGTAGAAAGAGACTAGCAGCATCTTTTGTGCAATTAAGTGGCTATAAGAAGCATAAGAGATCATTCATCAAAAGATTTGGGGATCGATTTTCAACTGTCTGTGCAACAAAGAATGCCTTCAGTAGCAGCTTCCCAGATGTGGCAACATCACTCCATCTTAGAACGCATCTGATGGAGGTAGAGAATTGCATCTAGACTCAGCCAATCATCTGTCCAGTGATCTTAGCAACAGATTGAATATCAGTTTTCCATTTTAAATCTGAAGTGAAATTCAGTCCTCAGAGCTTAGCAAAGCAAGGATTTTATTCCTAAATATAATTTACACGAGTTAAAGTCATGGCTACTGAATCATGTACACGTATACTCTCGGTTATGAAGGCATCTCTTATCTTCAACTAGGAATAAACTAGTAGGATCAATTGAACTAGTATCAGAACAGATATTACACTTTGCTTCTATTTAAAGATCAGCTGTGAAACGAGGAAACAACAGTCTGTGGACCATCATATGAATGCAAAGATTTTTTTGTTGGTATTGATTTCCCTGATATTTTTCTAATCAGAATTCTTCCTACAAAGACATCGGGGGAGACCACATGAAGGTTGCAAAGATTCTAATTAAAAGTAATTTTGTAGAGTGAACTTGATTCAAACTTGTACCATCCAAGGCCTCAGTCCAAACACTCAAGTCGTCAGTCTGTGTCGTTAGCTACTGGACCACTTTTATATCCTTATCTGTGAATGACTATATATATATATATATATATATATATATATATATATATATATATATATATATATATATATATCTACAGTGCCGGCAAAAAGAAAGTCCGCAGTTGTAATTTTTTTAAAAACTGCAAATTTAAGCTAAATTTAATGTAACTGTTTAAACAACCTATACCTCATTTGATTTGCCTTTTATTCCTCTATAATTTTACCTGTTCATATTTAACTTTTAATTGAAATATTCTAGTATTCACGTCAATTTAAAAAAATAACTTCAAATTGAAGAGGCAAAAAGAAAGTCCGCAACAACAAATTCACTTAAAACCAGCTTCAATTATCGCCCCTCAATCAGTTTAAAATATCTATCAACAGGCAACAAAGCATCTCTAATCGTAATTGTTGTTGTTCCAGATTATACAACGTAACATTTAGTCCATATGCCACGACTTTCTCTTAGTGATCTTCAGAAGCTCATTAATCTCTACCTTTCTGGTTTATCCAATCGATAAAAACTAAAATGACAAATTCGTTTGATTTGACGATGGGTGCAAAGGCATAAAATCTTGTGGGATTATTTATTCTATATACCTTCACAAGCATATTTGATACTACGGATATCGGCCTATATAGTGATGATGGACTAGCTATAATAAAAGATTTCAACAAAGTCAAGAGAGATAACTTTAAGAAAATCATACACAAGGAAATGAAAACATTAGGCCTAAAACTAACATAAAAATAACAAACTTCCTGGACGTCACATTAAATTTAGATAAAAACACATACGAACCCTACTTAAAAGATAATGTTAATCCAATATATGTAAACCCTAAGTCCAATCACCCACCATCAATTATAGAACAGATTCCTAACTTGATCGTAAGTAGACTCAGCAATAACTCAAGCAATGAAAATATATTTAACAGGTCAATCAATATCTATGAAACAGCCCTAAAAAATAGTGGATACAAAACTATTGATATCAAATATAAGCAACAAAACACCAATAACTATAATAAAATTAAAAATAGAAGAAAAAGAAATATAATCTGGTATACGGCCCCATACAATCAAATGTTAAAAACAAAACATGGCAAGAAATTTCTAGATCTTATCAAAAAGCGCTTTCCCGCAACCAATACCTTACACAAAATTTTCAATAAAAATACCCTAAAGTTATCCTACAGCTGCTGCAAAAATTTAGAGATAATAATTAAAGCACATAATAGCAAATGAAAACAACAAAATAAACAGTAAAAAAAGTGGACACCATGACAAAAATAAAACTAACACAAAGGACACATAAGTAACCAGTAGAAATAATAATAATAATAATAAACCAAATCCGGACAACGACAACCATACTAGAAATAAAAATAAAAATACTTATAACGAACAAGATAAATGCAACTGCAGGTCCTGCACACTTTGCCCACTTCAAAATAAATGTCTAACCAAAAGCATAGTTTACCAGGCCACAATATTTATGAAAGAAAACCCGAATAACAAAAAATATAACGTAGGTATGACTTCCTTAGATTTCAACATCCAATACTATGACCAAAAAAGTACATTATAAAATAAAAATCACCGAATGAAAACAACCCTAGCAAACAAATATTGGGAACTCAAAGAAAGCGGATGTTCGCTGTAGTCGAATGGAAAATAGTAAGACAAGCAAACACATGCAGAGACCTAGAAGATCCATGTAGATTATGCCTTCATAAAAACTTTGCTATCCTATATTTTAAAGAACCCCAACATCTATTAAACTGTAGGAGAGAAATAGCGAACAACTGTATTCACAGGATAAACTTTACTCTAGGATAGCGATACAAAATAATTTTAAAACTAACAAATAACAATAAAAAATAAACAAATAAAATAAACATACATATACATAAATTATCATATATATATATAAATATATATATATATATATTATATATATATATATATATATATATATATATATATATATATATATATATATATATATATATATAGTAATCTCTAAATTATATATGACGATTAAGCTACACTGAATATTCCGCGTTTCATCCACTCTAGTATTCTTCAGGCTTAACAAATCAAACAAGACCTAGAATTAAACCAGTGTGCAAATACTGCCGAAGCAATCACCTGGTTTAAAAATATAGAAAACAAAAATAAATGTACGTTTATACAGTTCGCCATCATAGATTCTATCCCTCGATATCCAAAGAACTTTTTAACATTGCCCTAGTATTTGCCGAGGCATACACTGATATATCCTCGGAGGAAATCAACATCATTAAAAAATGTAGAAAATCAGTTCTAACAAATAACAATAACCAATGGATAAAAACTAAAATGACAAATTCGTTTGATTTGGCGATGGGTGCAAATGATTCTGCAGAAGCATCAGATCTTGTGGGATTATTCATTCTATATACGAGGGGCGTGCAATAAGTAATGCCCCTGACCCACTTCCAGTTGTCTGATCTAGCTGAAATTTTGCATGTGCAATGATTTATATCTCTACGGGTTATGTGGTAAATTACAGCTCTGAACTCATTGTGGTTTCTGTTTTACAGGTGTTTGAACTGAGTCAGGTGTGAAATGAAGCCTGTTGAATGTCGAGCAGTGATCCGGTTTTTGTATTTGAAAGGACACACCACACACCACAGGAGACTTTTGATGAAATGAAAGAAACTTATGGTGATAATGCCCCATCATATGACCTTGTAAAACACTGGCATCGTGAATTCAAACATGGCCGGAAGTCTGTGGAAACAGCTCCCAGACCTGGTCGCCCCTCTTCTGCCATTGATGAGGCATCTGTTCATCAAGTTGAGGTTGCTACTTTGGAAGATCGGTGCATTACTATTCGCCAAATAGGCCAAGATGTCAAGATTAGTACAGGGTCTGTGGAAACTATCATTCATGACCATTTGCATATGCATAAGGTGTCTGCCAGATGGATTCCCAGGTTGCTCACACCATTCCAGAAGCGAGAATGCGTTGAGTGCTCGAGGGTGAATTTGGAGATGTGCCAAGAAGATGAGTCAAAGTTTTTCAAAAGACTGATTACACAGGATGAAACCTGGGTCCATCACTATGATCCAGAGACCAAAGCCCAGTGAATGCAGTGGAAGCACTTGGACTCACCACCTTCAAAGAAGGCAAAGGTGCAGCCCTCCGCTGGCAAGGTCATGCTCCCAGTCTTCTGGGACCAGGACAGAGTAGTGAATACAGATTTCCTGGCAAAGGGTACCACAATTACAGGAGTCTATTATGCTTCACTTTTGAGGAAATTAAGGGAAGCTATCAAAATCAAGAAGCGGGGCAAGATCAACAAAGGTACCCTCCTCCTGCAGGACAATGCTCTGGCCCACAACTCGCATGTCGTCAGATCAGAAGCACTGGCATGTGGTTATGAAATCCTCCTCCATCCTCTCTACTATCCTGACCTTGCACCCTCTGACTTTCACCTCTTCCCAGCCATGAAGTTGTTATTGAAAGGAAAGTGTTTCCAAGATGATGAAGCCTTGATTTCTGAAGTCACGTTGTGGTTGGAGGACCAATTGTGGGTGTTCTATGAAACGGTCTCCAGAGCTGCATCAAACGATGGAAGAAATGTATAACTTTGGGTGGTTCCTATGTAGAGAAACACTAATAACTGTGCCAAGTTTCGTTGCTCTACTGCTATGTGAAGTGGGTCAGGGGCTTTACTTATTGCACGCCCCTCGTACCCTCACAAGTATATTTGATACTACAGATATCGGCCTATATAGAGATGATGGATTAGCTATAATAAAAGACTCCAATAAAGTCAAGGGTGATAACTTTAAGAAACACAAGGAAATGAAAAAATTAGGCCTAAAAGTAGACATATTAACTAACATAAAAATAACAAATTTCCTGGACGTCACGTTAAATTTAGAAAAAAAACACATACGAACCCTACTTAAAAGATAATGCTACTCCAATATATGTACACCCTAAGTCTAATCACACACTATCAATTATAGAACAGATTCCTAACTTGATTGTAAGTAGACTCAGCAATAACTCAAGCGATGAAAATGCATCCAACAAGTCAACCAATATCTATGAAACAGCCCTAAAAAATAGTGGATACAAAAATGTTGATATCAAATATAAGCAACAAAACACCAATAACTATAATGAAATTAAAAATAGAAGAAAAAGAAATATAATCTGATATACGGCCCCATACAATCAAAACTTGGCAAGAAATTTCTAGATCTTATCGAAAAGCACTTTACCGCAACCAATCCCTTACACAAAATTTTCAATAAAAATACCCTAAAGTTATCCTACAGCTGCTGCGAAAATTTAGAGATGATAATTAAAGCACATGATAAAAAAATATTAAATAAAAACAATGTAAACAACAACAAAATAAAGAATAAAAAAAGTAGGCACCACGACAAAAATAAAACTAACACAAAAGACACATATATAACTAGCAGAAATAATAATGATAATAATAATAATAATAATAATAATAATAATAATAATAATAACAATAAACCAACTCCGGACAACAAAAACCATACTAGAAATAAAAATGAAAATACTTATAACGAACAAGATAAATGCAACTGTAGATACCGCACATTTTGCCCACTTCAAAATAAATGTCTAACCAAAAGCATAGTTTACCAGGCCACAATATTCGCAAAAGAAAACCCAAATAACAAGAAATATTACGTAGGTATGACTTCCTTAGATTTCAAAACACAATATTATGACCACAATGTACATTCAACAATAAAAAACACTGTATGAAAACAACCCTAGCAAATAAATACTGGGAACTCCAGGAAAGCGGCCGTTCGCCTGTAGTCGAATGGAAAATAGTAAGACAAGCAAACACCTGTAGAGACCTAGACGACCCACGTAGATTATGCTTTCATTAAAAATTTGCTATCCTGTACTTTAAAGAATCCCAACATCTATTAAACTGTAGGAGAGAAATAGCAAACAACTGTGTTCACAGGATAAAATTTACTCTGGGATAGCGATACAAAATAACTTTAAAACTAACAAAAACAATAGAAAATAAACAAACAAATGAATAAAATAAATAAACATGCATATACATAAACTACCATACATATATATGTATGTATGTATGTATGTATATACATACATACATACATACATATATATGTATGATAGTTTATGTATATATATTAGTTTATATATATATATATATATATATATATATATATATATATATATATATAAACTAACATAAAAACCCTAATCTAGATTTAAAACAGGTTAATACACTAGATATCCAGGGCAAATAGAATACACACAAAGAATCAGGTCAATCAGAGGTCAAATGGGCCTTTGTCCTGTAAGTGCATGTTCATTGGCTGATAGGAAGGGCGCGGTGGATACTAGAAAGCTGATTGGCTAACTAAAATCTCAATAGAAGGTGCATATATAAAAACGACAGACAACCACAAAATTCGTGCATAAGCCAGCCTGAAGAATCATAGAGTGGATTAAATGCGAAATATTCAGTGTAGCTTAATCACCATATATATTTCATAAATTACTAACTAGCTCTACCTACGTATTGAGCACTTTTGAAGTAAATACTTTAAGTTTACGCATAAATTTATACTGTTGTATATTAATTTTATGAGAATAAATGAAGCAGTTATGTATATATATATATATATATATATATATATATATATAATATATATATATATATATATATAAACTAACATAAAAAAACACATTTAACCTAGGTCTAAAATAGGTAAGGACACTAGATATCTACGCTCCCACTAAAATAGCACACACAACGGAATGGGTGAACCGGAGGTCAACTGAGCCTTTGTCCTGTAAGTGCCTGCTCATTGGCTGATTAGGAAGGTGCGGTGGAAATTAGAAAGCTGATTGGCTAACTAAAACTCAATAGAAGGTGCGTATATAAAAACGCGAGACACCACAAAATTCTTACATAAGCCTGATGAATCCTAATGTGGAAAATGCAGAATATTCTGTGTAGCTTAATTGCCATATATATTTTATAACTTAATCCCCCCTCTCTCTCTCGCTCTCTCTCTGTCTCTCTGTCTCTCTCTCTCTCTCTCTCTCTCTATATATATATATATATATATATATTGCAGCATATATCAAATGAATTTTGTTCAAATTATTTGAAAACAGTAAAAAATGTATACTGTATATTAAAATAATATTCATATATGTAGATATATCTTCATGTCTATAGGCTTTCTTTACACTCTTTAATGGTACCTTTCTGCAGCAAAGAAAGAATTGTGCAATCTCTAACCGCATCTTTCCTGAACAGGCATTGTTTGAATCCTGTGACAAGTAGAAGTACTGGATCAGCACAGAGACACTGATATTATTTCGGAATATTTTTCTTCTATTAGACTAATTGCACTGCCACGTCTTCAGAGTCTAATCTACTTTACTTTATTTGATTCATGACTGAGTATAAATATATGAATTCATACCTTACCGAGGCCAGGTTCACAGTCTAAACCTGCAACCACTAGACCACACGAATACGTATGCATAATATAACTATGTATGTGTACGTACGTGCGTGAGTTTTGTCCAAAACTTAATCAACAGCGAAACATTCAAATATACTCTTAATTTTTAAGTTGTACTAGGCCATACCTTCAATGGGAAAATCTCAAGCAATCAAATTATGAAAATACCATTAGAGTTGTATTTTACGCATCCATAATTTGTTAAAAGCAATCCACAGTATAAAAAGATTACAAGAAGGATTGAACTCAACATTACTCTTTTAAACGATATTATCTTTTTGTTTATTTTATTTTTTCTTTCTTCCAATTTTCTCTTTTTGAGTTCTTTATTCTTTTTTCATTCCTTTCTTGCCTCTTTACATTCGTCTTCCTTTTTCTTTTTTTTCTTTTTCTGTGTCTATTTCTTCTTTTTTTTATTTTCCTTATTATTACACCGCCTTTTCTTTATTTCTCTTTCCTTTCCTTCCTTCTTTTTTCTTCCTTTCTTTCTTTCTTTTTGCATTTCTTTCATTTTTTTCTGTTTTCTCCATTTGTTTTTCTTTATTCTTTCTTTTCTTTTATTTTTTTCCACATTCTTTTATTTATCTATTTTTCTTTCTATTTTGTTCTCTATTTTTTTTTTTTCAATTTTATATTCCTTTTATTTTTTCTTTCTCTATTCATTCTTTTTTTTATTTCCCATTCTTTCTTTCTTTGATTTCAGCTCTTCCTCTCTGTTTTTCTTTCTTTCATTTTATATTTATTTCATTTTTTTTTTGTTTTTTCTTTCTCCCTTTCTTTTTGGTTTCCTTTTTTTTTTATTCGTTTTTTTTTTTTTCACTTTTATCTGTTTTGTATTATTTGCATTTTTCGAACTACTATTCTCATCTTGAAAGTTATTTTCATATCGTTTCGGTCAATATAACCTTCGAACTTTTATGGGCCACACTCAAAAATACAATTGCGAATTACTTAAGACTTCCACCCAGTCATAGCTGATGTAATGAGAGCATGCTATCCCTGTAGATGAAATAAAAGTTTCCGTTCAAAATTCTGTGCAGATTCCTGAGTTCGACAGAAAGATTTTTGAGTTCAACAAGATACACCTGAGGAAAGTCGAAGGTTACATCAACCGAAACGTTGTGAAAATAACACTCAGGATGGGAAGAGTAGCCCGAAGAATCCAAATAATACAAATAATCAATCCTCATCTAAAAAATTCAGAAACATTTTATCATCCTTCTTCTTTAACTACATCTTCTCTTTCCTTCTTCCATTCCTTTCCTATTTCTCTTCATTCTCTCTGTTCTGTTCTTTTCCCTTCTTTTCTTTCTGTACTAAGCTACTCCACCGTTCTTTAAATATCCTCCTCTTGCAACAAAAATCATTTTTTCTGTAAAACAGACAAACACACTGTCTACGATCTGAGCCTTCTACCACGTTGCCACACGTTGTTTCTATTATTCACTCTATGTAATAGTCGTGTGTGCAGCTAGTCTGCACCAGCTGCTGTTATTTGATGCAACAGCCTGTGTTTGTCTTGGGCTTTTAAACATCTTTTATTTTCATACAGTTGATGCCAGTCTTAATTATATTTCATGTGACATGACAGGATTAAAGTAAACCCTTCTCACGTATACAAAGAGGTAGATGACAAAGCTTATCTGCTAAAGATGCTGTTATTTAAACCAAAGGAGGAAGTGCGTGGCTGGTATAATGGATACTTTTGTAGCATATGGAATTAGATATGCCGGGTTCAAATCCTATCAAATCTATTATAGTCATTTATGTACTAATATTTTTTGTAATAATGGGTCACCGCTTATCAAGGCTTTGGGACCACTCGAGGATAAGGGTTAAAGAGATTGCCAATTGAATGATGAACAACGCCAGGAGAGGATTGGCAATGGATGAAAAGAGGCAGAATTTGATTATCCAAGAGGACAGTTCAATAAGTATTTTTTAACATTAAACTTGCATACAACATAGTTGTTGTCAATCTGGAAGAAGCATCGTGGTATTATTTTTCACAAATAGAAAGTTCTAAAAAAGAAACTTTGTTCATAGAAATTCCATTTGGTTTTAGGTACAAAGAGAAAAAGAAAATAGAGTTCTTTGCTGTGGTTGTATATAAAGGAGTAGTATTAATAATGTCGTAAATAAAAGTTGTATAGAAAAAAGTTATGCAAAAAGACATTGAGAAAGAAAATTAAGATTGTCCTTTTTGTTGTTTTTTGTAGAATATTATGAGAAAGAAAAACTCTACCGGTAGATAAAAAGAGTTGTCTTAAAAGAAATAAGTTTACTAGACTACCCGTGACCCGTTGGGTCAGTATGTTATATTAGCTATTGAATTCATGTATGAGCGTGACACTTGTGACATAAAGAAAATAGTTTGTTTTTTTTACATAACAGAAACATATGTATGAAAGTATATCAAAATGAAAAATCACGGACGGATCACTCAAACATGAAAAAAAAAATCGTCCCTATACATGTAAAATTATTTTTCCGAATAATCGCTCAAAAATTGAAAATTAAACATGATTTTCATACGAATCAAACGGTGACGAAAGTCATTTAACAGCAAAAATGCACAATGAACCTACCGATGAGAAATATAAGAATAAAAAACCCATATTGGAATCCTTCAACCAAGTTATAGAAACTTAAAATCTAAAAATAAAAAATAATTAATAAAACCTGAAGCAAAAGAATAAAACCTAAATAAATAAAATAAAACAAAACTAATATTGAAACAGATTAGTAAATGTGTCAACAGATTCACCGTTCTCACACAACTATTTTGTATTTAGAAATGTAAACAAAAAATAAAAAAAGAAGGAAGGAAGGAAGGAAAAGGGACGGGTAGGTAGTAGTAGTAGTAGTAGTAGTAGTAGTAGTAGTAGTAGTAGTCTTGGCTTTACTACAATTGTTCTTATGTTTGTCAACGGGTTAAAGTTGTTTAGTTGTAAGAAAATAGTGACAGTATAGTTGTAATAAAGAATAGTTGCAAAACACCCCCACCCTTCCCATGTTAAATAATAATTTCAAAATGATAACGTTAATATTTCAGTGTGCAAGTCAAAATCTGCAAAAGAAGTGATTTGTGTTTATTTATTTACGTTGTTATGGGTTAATGTTTATGCGCGCATGCACAACCGGATGTCATAAACAGTGGGTTACATCACTCGTGACAAGGTCATTTGAGTTTTATAATTATATAGATTAAGAAAAAACACTCACACTATTAAGAGGGTGGAGGACTTAAAAGAAATAAAATTCAATATGTATTCATCAAAGTTACTAATCAAACTCGGATAACTAGGATAAGACTTAAAGAGAAAGACAGTTAAATGATGAAGAACATCATGAAAGGATTGAAAACAATGAATGGAATAGGCAGAATTTTATTATCAAAAAGGACGACTTAATAAAAATTTGTATACATTGAAGTTGAATACAACTATGTTGTGGTTAATTTGGAAGCACTCTTGTAGTGTTATTTCCCACAAATAGGATGTTCTAGGGAAGAAATTTTGTTCATGGAAGTTCTGTTTGATTTTTGGTGAGAGAGAGAGAGAGAGAGAGAGAGGGAGAGAGAGGGAGAGAGCGAGAGAGATGAATAGGTGAGGAGAGTTCTTCGCAAGACGATTTTTGCTGTGAATGTTTTACAGGGAGGAACCATAGATTGAAGCTCAGTCGATCACCAACCACGAACATGATAATAGAGTAGAGAGAGGCTAGAATAGTGTCTTCTGTTAGAAAGGGGCATCGTAGGACGTATCTGTCTATTATACATGTAGAGAATTGTGTCAGGAGTGAGATACATTCTGGAGCAGTGGAATGATCCAACTATTTTTCCAGAAAGTTTTGTAACAGATTACATATACGTTTGTCTTATTTTAGATCCAGGTAATAAATTTTTCTTCTAACTAATGAGTCACTGCTTATCAAGGCCCAAAGGCCACACGAGGATAAGGGTTGATGTTATTAAATTATGCAGAATTTGATTATTTCAGAGAGTTGAAATCAACAAGATTTTATTAATATCAGATCAGGTATTTTCCTCACTCACCTGCATGTGAATTAAGGAAGAAGTTTCTGGAGATATTGAATTCACAAGTGATGATCATAAACCACACATATATCCCAGTCATGCAGATGATTTTGATCTGGCACAGTCTGGTATATTCCTACTAGTCGAGGATACATCTGTGATAATCAGTTCGACAGTAGCCTCGCTGAGATATGGTTCTGTTCAGTACTATGAAATCCACTCTACGAAGCTTTACTGACTTTCTTTGATACGTTTCTACCGGGAAATATCCACAAGGCTGGTGAGACATTTTATGTAGGCCATGGTGCACGTCACTGAATTTTCAAAACCTCACTCCTCATCAGATCGAAAATAACCATCATTAGTTTTCGCAGATATCGTCGTTCTCCCACATGCAGTGCCTGGTATTTTCAAACAGTCACCAATCTGCTGAGGACATGACTCAACATCGCTAAACTTTGATGATCTAACCGATATGCCAATATGCTGTTGGGAATGGTATACACTCCTCCACTCAGGTATGGGTAAAATAACTTATTTGGAATTAATCACAAACAATGTGTCATTTGTAACTAGTATTGTAAATGGTTTGATGTGCTGCAAACTAAAGGCCTTAACAATAAGTTTATAATAAGTAAAAAGAATTCTCATATGAAATCTATTTCCTTTCTAATAATATTGCACCCTTTAAATACTTATTTAAATAAGTATTTAGATACTTGATTTAATTGTGAGTTTATTATCGTTGCATGAAAATGAGTTGATACATTCAAGGTTGGTAGGGATCTTTTCATAATATGCACACACACACACACACACACACACACACACACACACACACAGGCACACATGTATATATATATATATATATATATATTATATATAGTAAGTTATGAAAATATATATGGCAATTAAGCTACACATAATTTTCCATATTTCATTCTCATGAGAATTCGTCAGGCTTATGCATAAACATTTATGCATAAGTGCTTATGCATAAGCCTTATGGCGATTCAGGAGAGGTGTGGTTGGAGATTGTACAACCCTTGCCTCATAATTACATGTACAGTTACTCTTACAGAGGTTATCCATTGTCTTCAGAGACTGAGTGGAGCTAAGGATATTTTCATATATCTGAGTATGCACACCCCCTCCAAATATCTTAGTTCTTTCACCACTTGTCTATTTATGGAGGGTTTTTTTTTTTTTTACAAAGGAGTCACCACTTATTAAGGCCCAGAGGCCACTCGAGGATAAGGGTTAATACGTGTACAGTGGTCAATGGGACAATGACGTAGTAATTGTTAGTAGTGGAAATTTGGTAAATTGGATTACTTAAGGGGAACTGCTCATCAAAAACTTGTTTATGTTGGACTTGAAGACGACCATAATGTAGTCAGCCAGAAAGCAGGCAAATGGAAGAGAGTTCCACAGGTGTGCAGTTCTAAGAAGCTTTGTTCATGGAATCTACATTTAGGTTTAGGCACAGATAAAGAGTGGGGAAAATTATTGATAGTGTTTTCAGCTAGACGAGTGTTTCTCGTGAAAGTTTGGTGAGGGGGGTACCATAGATTAGAGCTCAGCCAAGCACTTGCCATGAAAATAACGATAAAGCAGAGACAGGCTTGTAATGTCTCTTCTGTGAGCAAAAGGTTGTAGAGAAGAGAAAAAGGCATCCCCCCCACTAGGGTACAAAGTCTATTTTCAACTCTGTCAAGGCAGGATAAGATCTTTCTAGCAGCTCCTGCCCAGAGGTGGCAACAGTACTCCATCTTTGGACATACCTGGCTCTTATATAGGTAGAGAATTGCATCAGCAGTGAGATATCTACTGGATCGATTGAAGGATCCCACCATTTCCCCAGCGATCTTGGCAACAGATCTGATGTCGTGTTCCATTTCATATCAAGAGTAATGATAAGAACAATTTGTTCAAAAGGAAAACTCTAAAATAACAACTGTGAGAGGTTAATTTTATGAAATATGGTGGGCTCCCTCTAACGTGGTAGAAAGCTACTCACATCTGCCAGTATCCTGTATCTCTGCAAAGCCACCATTAACACATGCATCGACTATTGTTGCCACATGTGGGCTGGTGCATTTATTATTAGTGCCTTCCGCTTAAACAGGGCCCCAAAAAGAGTCTCCAATCTAATAATTTCCATTGTGTCAACTAAGCTCCAATTCCTGTCTTATCACCGCAACATTGAATCTCTGTACCTGTTTTGCAAGTACTTTAATGTTATGTGCTTTGATGACATTGTAGCACTTGTGCCTCCTCAATGTAAATACCGTCGACGAACTCGACAAGCAGTAAACTTCCAATCTTCACTGTAGAGGTGTTACATGTATCAGGGATTGATCCTATCACTCATTCTGGTGCTACTATATCAGGCTGTCTGAAGATAATGGCTTCCTGACCTAAATTGTACCAAACATTGATTTTATTGTTTTTCCATTTTCCTTTACAAAACTCAATCATGTTCTGTAAAGTCACAACCAAAAACAACGATTTTCTTCTACAAAACAGTCAGATTGAACACTATGTTTGAAGATGTTAAGAGCTTAAAGCATGAAAACTTTTCTTAAAATGATTGGATTCAGCATTAAATGACGCAATGAGTATTGATATACCTTAAAATAAAAAAAAGCAAAAACAAACACCTTGAATAAATATTGGTAGTTATAAAGAACTTGAAGCCTACAATCTTTCTAAAAAATTACTTGATTCAATATTAAATACCCCGAAAAGGGTTAATATGTCCAAAATAAAACAACCAAACCAAATCAAAGCAAACCTATCATTTGTAGAGAAATGGAGAAGATACTTCTCTAGAGTTACACTCATAATTTATGTACAAGACAGTTTGTAATAATGATGTTATTATGATTAATTGATGGAAATTGATAAATCTTTGTATTAATAATAAAATCTTTACAAATTAGCTTTGTCTTTTTTCATAAGAAAAGTGGCCGTTGCAAGTTGACTGAAAAGCAAGCAGACTCCCATATTTAAAAAAATATGTTATAAAAAAAACCTCGATTCTGACTCCTGGCTCCTTCACGAATTTCTGACTTCTCACCTCTAGTGTAGGTAGTTTGAGTCAGGATGCTGCAAAATTCGCCACATCTGATTAATAGGCTATCAATCGGTCTTTATCTAACGTGAAAGTAAGCCAGAGAAGTGAGACCTTCTTACGGTTTTTGATTCAAACTAGACAATTGCAGACACATAAACAAAGATTCACATAAATTTCTATGGAAAATTTTTGTTCAGATTGAAGAAGGCGATATATTTTATGTACACACACTCATACATACATCTATATAGAATCTGCATATATATATATATATATATATATATATATATATATATATATATATATATATTGTCGGTTAATAATACCCAAAAGTAAAAAAAAATCTCTGAATTACAACGGGATTGTTGATAGTGCTCAAATAAAACAGCAAGATATTATTTTATTCAATTTAGGTGAACAAAGTTATTGTAAGTAGCTACAATAAATCTGTTGTTTCAGTCTTAAAAGATATCGTCAAGTGACAATATATCTCTGTTCTTAGAACTAGCCTCAACTAAGAACAGAGGTATATTTTCGCCTGACGATGTCTTTTAAGACTAGAACAATAGATTTATTGTAGTGACTTTATGGTAATTTTGTTTATCTAAACTGAATAAAATTATATATATATATATATATATATATATATATATATATATATATATATATATATATATAGATGAGAGAGAAAGGAAGAGAAGAGAAGAGACGCTTGTGTATATATAAGTATATATGTGCGTATGTTTCATTGTAGAAAATGCTTTTGACATGAAAAAAAATGACCGCGTGGTAAAGCATATTAGCGATTACGGTGGTTCCTTGTGGGACACAGTTTCAAATCCTGTTGATAGTATTTTTCTCAAACATTTATTCTGTGTCATGATTTCCATGTTGTGGATATCTTCATAACTGATACACACACACACATACACGATGTCTCGGAAGTAGAGTGAAAAGCATATCTTATTTTTCTTTTATTAATATTATTGGAATCTTTTCTTTTTTCCTCGTACACATTTTTGTGAATTATTCCATGGATTTCTGCCTTTGGATTATTATGGACCATCTTCTACCAATTACGGGATTTCCCTGGATTTTACTTGTACAAATGGAAATTCTTTTAACTTTCTTGAAGGTTTACATTTGGATTTTACCGTTCACTGGATTTTTTATCTTCCATCAGACTATCCATTCATGTGTAATCACCTTTTTCTTCACCATATTCCCTCTGCTTCAGTTTTTTTGTTTTCAAGTAAGATCTTTGACTTACTTGTTGTTTCATCAAATACTGCTGCATGCAAAATTCGATCCCGCATTTTGCTAATTCCTAACCTCTGATGAGAAGGAAAGTATTTCTTCAAAACTCCGCGGATTAAGGACTATCCATTTGAGATTAAATATGTTTCTAACTCATTTCAAAGTGTTTTTAACACGTTTTATTAACTGTTTGCTCATATTATAAGCTCTATTTCCTATTTGGTTTTATTGAGCTTTTACATCTGGCTGAGATAATTTTATAAATATTAATTCTTTAATATTTATAATATACTTTAATTTTACCATCTTGGATCATTTTGGTAAATTTAATTGTAATTTTTATTTTATTTTATAGAGAAAGAGAGAGAGAGAGAGAGAGAGAGAGAGAGAGAGAGAGAGAGAGAATAAAAATCTTGATATAAAAGACATTTTATGTGGGTGTGGGTCTGTGGGCTTCGAAATAGCTGAGTTGATTTTTTTTTTAATTTTGCACAAATTAACTTTGTGTCTGGGAGTGTTATTAGATAGGTTTCGTATTGAAATGCCTCGATAACTATTGAAAAACGGTAAATGAGAAAAAATCTTATTAAAAACTAATGTAGTGGGCGAGGTGGGGGTTGCCCGGCCTTGCCCGGTCATGAAATACGCTTAAATATATTTTAATTTGTGCAGATTCCATATTTTTTATTAGAGAGCCAATTCTATGTTGATTATTATATTGTACCTAATATATAATGCACTGATTTCGAAAGTTAAGAAAAAATGGCTTAGGTGCCATGAGCTAGAATCAAAACCAAAACATTTAGCTCTCCAGCCGCATTCCCTACCATTTGGGTTATCAACAGATAGATAAGGAAAGTTTAAAATTAAACTGCTTCAAGCTATGAATGAATTTACACATGCGCAAAAGTAATAGAAATATGTCGGCAAGTTGAAATGAACATTTCGTATTTAAACTTGTCTGCATTCCTGTACACCTTATTCATTCATTCAAACAAAGATTTTACTCGTTATAAGCCATCCTTGGTGTATGATTACTATTTCCTGTTAATTTAAGAGTTATGTGACCAGTAGTTTAAGAGTTTATCGATGAAATATTTTCACACACACACATATATAATCTACTGTTTTATTTATAAAGAAGGAACAGTCTGATTTTGAGCAAAGCGAACACCCTTATACACCCTAACATCATAAGTGCATTTAAGAAGTTTTTTCGCCGCACAAGCAGAAGAGCTCAGGTTCTAAAATCAACAGCAGATGCTCGACTGCAATGTAGACTACAATTTATTTTGAACATGAGAAGTTTCTTCCTGGTGCACTGCTGTAAGTCTCTGACTAGAGCAGGCAATCGATCGATTTGGTTGAAAAAATGCATGATTTCACTGATTTTGACGACAATAAAAGTATTGCAAGAGTGGAACATTCGTTGATCCTCATATATATAAATATATATAAATATAAACATATATATATATATATATATATATATATATATATATATATATATATATATATGCAAATTATTTATTTAAAAACTATACATTATAGACTCCAGAAATGCACCATGGTTTCATTGATACGGGTAGGTCTTCAGTGTTTACAAAATCATCAACATCTCCGAGAAAGAAGACAGTTCAAAAAATGAAATAAGCAGTAGTGTTTTACCAGCCTGATGAGATTAATTGTGATGGTAAAAAAATTCACTGATGCAGCCTTTTAAAAATAAAGCTTGAATTTTGTCATCAAGAAAATGAATGCTTTAAAATGAGCAGAAATAATTGTTTGAATTAAAATGTTCTGAACATTTACTAAATTATTAACCTATTATATTTTGAGCTCAGATGATGTACACAGCATGGAACTACTGTACCAAGTTTTTTGTTAATTTAAACGAATTTATATGCACGCACACACACGCACGCATATATGTATGTATTAGTGATGGGATGATTCCAATATTTTTCCCAATTCCAATACAGTTACCGATTCTGATACAATTACTGATTCCGATTCCGATTCTTAAAAAAAAACTCTAGCTATTTACCTATAAAGTTGTTATTTTTTCCTTGATTACTGTAAAAACGCATGTTAAATGTGCAGATCCTCAAACTTGGAAATACACTTGTGAGGAGGTATAGTCTATTGATTTTAGCTTTTCTGGTAGTTTGAAATTAATAGATATTTATTATTATTATATCATTACTATCAGCAATAAGTGATTTGGCTTTAAATAGAATCAATGAAAAATACAATTAAAAGAATTGTTCTTGGCATCGGGAAATAAGCACAAATTTTTTCAATTCTGATACCCCCAAAAGTTTTGATTGTTCCGATTCGCGATTTCGATTCCGATTAATCGTCCCACTACAAATATGCACACACACACACACACACACACACACACACACACACACATACACATATATATGGGTGTATAACTGTGTGTGCAGGTATGTATGCAGAAAGATTGAAACTCTTAATATAAAATAGTGTATATTTTTCGTATTTCACTATGTATATCTGATGTAGATCTAAAGTTTTTCATCATAAAAGTAAAGTTGAGTGATAAGTTCAATTTTTCAAGACAATAAATCAAGTTTATCAAAAAAAAAAAAAAAAAAAATGACAAGAAATTGTCTTTTCGCGCTCTTCCCCACACACTTCTCATAATTGTGATTCTAAAAATCTTAGGTGCAACTATTCTAGATTTTCGCAACAATTTTATTTCTGTTTGTTTTTCTCTTTTTATTTTATTATTTCTTCTCATTCTTCCCTAACCCTAGCCATTCACCATTTATCATAGCTCTGACTTGATATAGTCTTCCTACAGGGGCCAACACAACAAAGGCACTTCCTTACTTTAGAAGATAGCAGCTCTATAGGGACTCTCCCCCACACACATGTAGACACCTACATGAAGAACAAAAGAAAAAAAAACCCAAACAATACAAAATTACAAAATAAAAATCGTTACTTCTACTTGGGCTTGTGAAAAAAATTAAAAGCGAAACTTGATGCAAATAAACAATCCATTTTTTTTTTTACCTCCCCTTGAGAAAATATACAGATAAATATCACTAATTATTTCATTCTTTAAGTTATTTTTTGTTTTCATTTTTTTTCTCTCTCCTTTTTTGGCATACATAACTTTTCATGACAATTTCCACTCTTTTTCTGCTTTAAATATTGCATTGGGGAAATATGTTTCTCGCCGTTTACCAAGATGATATTTAAACTGAGATAAGACATCTATTATTACAATATTTAGACATGCAGCTCATCTGATAAAAATACTGGCTCTTTAACCAATTTGAAAATTTGTTTCCAGGTTCAAAGCAAAAACTAGTTAAGCCGACTTGAACTTAATATAGTTGTGTAATTTGGCTAATTTACACTAATTGTAAATAACATTTTGCTAAATTTACAACACACAAATATTCCATGGATCCATAGCGCAATGTATAAATTGCTTAATTATAATCAATTCAAAATGATAATCTGCTGAAAAATGAACATTCAATCTTCAGTACAGGTGTACTAATGAATATAACAAAATACTTAAGACTTTATAGTATACGAAATTAGAACAATCTACTCTAGTGGATTATATTCAGGGTTCAATTCGAACTTACCGATTCCCGAGTTCAACAAGGCGCGCCCTTTTTTATATACAATAGAGTCACCACTTATCAAGGCCTGGAAGTCACTCAAGGATAAGGGTTAATGACTGTCAGGTGAGACAACACTATGATGATTGATGATTAATTATTTAAGAAGCTGACTTAGCAAGAACTTGTTTACGTTGGACTGGAAAACGATCATGTTATAGTCAGCTAGGAAGCAGCTCTGCAGTATTAGGTTCCACAGATTTTTTGTTTAGTTTTAGGCACAGATAGTTTACATCGACTGAAAACGTTGTAAGAATAATATCCAAGATGAGAAGCCTGGTCCAAATAATGTAAACAATGCAGTTTTGAATTGTTATTAAATATAAAGCCGTCCAATGGTTGCCAGCATATAAAACGGGCGTTTAATCATTAATGACAGCAGCGGATAAGAATTTTTGTGAAATATTAACAATAGGTATTAGACATTAATTCCTCAAATTTCAGTTTCTTTATGGTGTGTTAAAGGAGTTTTAGAGGGCATAATATGTGTATGACCCTTCATTTGAAAATTAAAATATTTCAGATTTGCATTAAATTTGACCCATTATCATTAGAAAACAATTAAACAAGATTCCTCAAATTTCAATGTTTTTTTTAAACACCGTAATTCCTTTAATACAATTAAAATTATGTAATAGATTTTAATCAAAATTAGAACGAGAATTCTAAAAATAAGGTTTAGTTGCATTATATCTTGATGTCAATCTCCATAAAAGATATAAAAGTAGTGCAAAATTCTTCTGAATTTTTTTTTCACTGCTTTTTGGTTCTGTTAAAAATATATGGATTTACAATATATTGATATATTTTTTTTTATTGATCCCCCGACAAAAGGAGGGTGGACCTGTAAATTCACCCTTGTCTGTTCGTCCGTTCGTCTGTTCGCACTTTTCTCAATAACTACACTTTGGAATTTTTTGAAATTTTGCACAAATATTAAACATAAAGTAAAAAAGTAACAGAACGGATTTTCCAGAGAAAACTCCAGTTGCCCCCTAGGGGTACCTTTCAGGTTAAAATGGCTAAAATTGACACTTTTGTGCTTATTAAAAAAAACTGATGCCTTAGATTTTTATAAAACTTTCTGAAAAGTTGTAACTAACTGATTTCTATATAATTTTGTCTATCTATACTTTGTGATAAGTCTTTTTTTAGGACTATTTTACCATATTTGTCCAAAATTTTCTATGTATGTGTATTTAGCAGTTTTGCATGGTGCTGAACTCAAATTTAAATATGTTAAGGCCTTAAGGACTTTTGAGGCGAAATGGGGGGGGGGGTGCAAATGATGGACTTAGTCATTTATTTCCTTTTTTGCATGGTGCAGAACTCAAATTTACCGAAGGCCTAAAACTACACCGTTTGTTCATTTTCACCAGGATTAAATGGGGAATGGGGGCGGGGGGGGGCAAATGCTGAACTTAGTCATTTTTTTATACCTCGTTCACTACACATGCATGCTTCACTTGTTAATAATTATTAGCAATAAAATAATCAGGAAAAAGATTTGGCAGTTTAACTGATTTCTAAATAAGGCTTTATTTTGGATGCTAAATGAATAAATATATATATGTGTATATATGTTTGTGTGTACATATACTTCTGTGCATGTATATATATGTATGGGTAAGTATATGTATGCAAGTGTATGTACATATGTATTTATTTGTAAGTATATATATGTATGTGTATACATATGTTTTTGTTTGCATATATATATATATGTTTGTGTGTATATATATATATATGTATGCATGTGCATATATGTGTATACATATGTTTGTGTGCATATATATGTGCACGTATATATATGTATGTGTATATATGTATGTGCATACATGTATATATGTGTTTATATATGTTAGTGCATATGATCATATATATATATATGTGTGTGTGTATGTATATATATATGTATGTGTGTATGATCATATATATATGTGTGTATATATGCACTTTTATATATTATTTCATTGGAATTCATTATTAAGATGAGTATTATTTATTAATTTTATTTTCATTGCAGACTATTATCCTCATCTTATTTTAGTTGTATCATGACGTTTCGGCCAACTATTCCTCTGGCCTTCATCAGGTGGTAACCGTGACGGATAGGAACTCCGAATCTCCTGACTGCATTCGCTGCAATTACTGCCTACCGTAGGTGCAGTTGATAGAGACGTTGAATCTCTAAAGTTCCAGGTAAGAATTGTATGAAGATAGCAGTTTCAATCCTACCCAAAGTTAGCTAGAGGCTTACTTGGCCAAAAACGTGGTGAGACGACAACAACTATGGAAGGCAGTAATTGCAGTGAATGCAGTCAGGAGATTCAGAGTTTCTATCCGTCGCGGTTACCACCTGACGAAGGACAGAGGAATAGTTGGCCGAAACGTTGTGAAACAACTTAAATAAGATGAGGATAATAGTCCGCAATAAAAATATACATTTTACTATTATATATATACATACATATATATACATATATATGCATATATATATATATATATATATATATATATATATATATATATATATATATATATATATACATACATATATATACATATATATATGCATATATATACATACATATATATATGCATATATATATGCATATATATATGTATATATATGCATATATATACATATATATATATATATATATATATATATATATATACACAGGCAGATGTGCACTGTTATGAGTTTGAATATATTTGCATCTACACATATGCATATATATGTATATACATATATGTGTGCATGTATTTATATGGATATATATATATATATATATATATATATATATATATATATATAGTAAGTTATAAAATATATATGGCAATTAAGCTACACAGAATATTCTGCGTTTCATCCACGCTAGGATTCATCAGGCTTATGAATCCTAGCATGGATGAAACGCGGAATATTCTGTGTAGCTTAATTGCCATATATATTTTATAACTTACTACCTAGCTCTACCTACGTATTGAGCACTGTTGAAGTAAATACTTAAATTTACGCATAAATTTATACTTTCGTATATTAATTTGTGTGATTAAATGAAGTAATCATATATATATATATTAGTCCTCGCGTGAAAGCGCAGGACACGATATGTTTTAAATAATAATAATAGAATAACAATAACAAAGTCTTTCGCTAGCGAGGATTACTATTGAGCGTAACCAGTTATACACTCGTTTTGAAATTTTCATCTATATTTTTTTCGTTATCTACTGAATATTTTTGATGAAACCTATATGAAATATGTTCCTTATTAAATTGTAAAGATTTTCTATTCTGAAAGAAGTTTTTAAAAAATTAATCTAAAAAAGTTATTTTAAAGTTTTTGTTAAAAAAATTCAGATTTTCTTATTATTCAGACATGTATGACAAAGATAGAGTTGCAAAAAAAGTTGTGGAGTGAGGAGAATTACAAATTGAAACAGAGAGAATATTCAGACCTGTAATAATACAAAGAGGGGGTTGCAAAAATGAGTTGTGGTGTGAGGAGAAATACAATCAGAAATAGAGAGTAGGAGAGTTTTTATAAATACATACAAAATCACATTCATCTTTTTTTAAATCCAAATTAATAAATTAAATAAAATATAATCTTAAAAAGATAGGATACAAGTTAGAAAAGCATTTCATCCAAGGCATGAAAATTGTTAAACAAATGTTTTTACTATAGGCTTTAAAAATAAAGGTACAAGATTCAATTTGAAATTTATTTATCTTCAAAGTGCACTTTTATACATTTTACAAAATAAGATATTAAATTTGCATACCTTACTTTGTAAAATGTATAAAAGTACACTTTGAAATAAATCTTGTACCTTTATTTTTAAAGCCTATAGTAAAAACATTTTGTTTAACAATTTTCATGCCTTGGATGAAATGCTTTTCTAACTTGTATATATATATATATATATATATATATATATATATATATATAACTTAAACTTATAATTATATATGTACACATTAAAACTCATGACTATGTGTATATGTATGAATATATTTAAACTTAGAACCTTCTTTATATACAGAAATACGAGTATATCATATACGAGATATTGTATATACTTCATTTTGATTATATAATGCGTCTGCATATATGTACACATACACACACACACACACACACACACACACACACACACACACATATATACATATATATATATTTGTATAGTTTATTATGACAATCTCTGACTTTCTTTCTCTTACTGATAGCGATGTGTGTGTGTGTGTGTGTGTGTGTGTGTGTGTGTGTGTGTGTGTGTGTGTGTGTGTGTGTGTGTGTGTGTGTATGCGTGTGTGTGTGTCTAACTACGAATATAAATATCCATTCTTTCTTTTTGTAAACTTGTAAATGACCACCCTGGTAGTCGGGTTTGCTGTGCGCAAAGGAGATAGAGATAATCATGTATAGCTTTGTGTCTCATAGGCATCTCATCTCAGTGAAAACTCTTTCCCTTGTGGGTGGTCTGTTCATGTGATGCTCTAATATGCAATACTTGACTGATATTAATATCAATAACAATGACCTCTGGATGTATCAGATTTACTGATACAACGTTGCCATAATACATCTCTTTCGCTTGTTGTATTACAGCTCATCTTCTTAATGTGTCTCATCTCTGTCTGTCAATATTGCGATTACACTTGCAACACATTTTTTTCTAACGAATCAAGAGCGTGATAAAATGACTATCTGATTTGTTTTCTTCAGCGTGACGCATAAGAATTACTTTTTTGCTATTACTTTACTTAAATAAATCGTACATTGGACTAAATACTAGTCCAACTATCGATAGAAATGTAGAGAATGCGATTAAAAAAAAAAGAACGCATTCATTTTTACAAAAGTATTGGTGTAATAATAAATAAACTTGCGGGACCTGTGGAAATTCCACCAGAGACTCTTTAATATGTAATATATTGATGTTGGCATTCTGTGGATATTCAACGTAAGTGGAGATGCCTTGATATTATTGTAGCTCTTTTGTTAAAACTGCAAAAGTATTCATCTAAGTTAGCAGGGACGCCCGGCGTAATCCAGTCGTAAAACACACTTAAATATGATATGTTAATTTATGCTGATTTCGTATATATTATTACAGAGTTAATGTTCTATCGATTTTTATATATTATGAAGTTGTGATTTCAAAAATAAAAAAAATATATCCATATGACTTGGGTGAATCAGCTTGAATCGAAACCGAAACCAAAACCAACGAAGAAAAATATATGTATGTATATAACTTGAGTTCTTTCGAAACCGAAACCAAAACGTTTGAAGAATCCTTGGTAAAATCATTTATTACAAGAAATGGAGTCCATAACAATTAAAAGACGGTCACTCAAATGTAAAGGTGACACACAAAATAAATAACACACACGCTATCCTATTAATGTATAGATAAGATAGAAAAATAGATAATCTATTTGAAATTAATAATTATCACAACTCTAACTTTCATATTACGTGTGCCAACAAGTGGACTCTTTACTAACTTTTTTTCTTCAATTAAACATCATAGTGAGGGGGGGGGGAATGTATAAAATTGTGAGAATGGTGTCTATGACCGAAATATCAATTTTAAACAAAAATATTTGTTTATTTTTATAGTATTGCGTTGTAATTTAGCTTATAAACGTATTTCATACCTATCTTATTTTAAAATTAATCTAGTTTTTTGGGGGCGTAAGGATCTACTATTTGACATCATACCGACATTGACATTATGTAGAGAGTTTAGCAGCGAGATGTCTGTTCATATTACACTTAAACTTCTGCATGTCAGTACAGTCAGGGAAGCAGGGAACCGGAATGGAATTCCAAAGTCTAGCAGTAAATAAGGTAAAATTGGAAATAAACTATATAAAAATCTAAATTTTTAAAAATATACTAATAACTTAAATAATAAAAATATAAATAATACATGCATCTGACAATAGTACTTATGCAATAATAAATAAATAAGACAGAAATTATAAAATAATAATGCATTTATTTTACAATAATAATTGTGGTATAATAAATAAAGTACGGCACAATCACGTTGACACACCGGTTCTTGCCAGATCGCCAAAGTTAAGTAACGTTGAGCCTGGCCAGTACTAGATGGGTGACCATTTGAAAAGGCTAGGCACGATATGTACCTTCTGGGGCCAGCACTCTCACCCCGAAAAAAGAACTCTTCACTACAAAAGCATCTACAAAAGTTGTGGATGGCCTGTGCCCCTCCAGGGGCTCAGAGGCTATGGATGGAATAATAAATGAGATAGAAAGAAAAAATAATAGATTATTTATTCAAAAGAATACTAAATAAATAATTTAAAATATGAATAAATAAATAATAAATGCGAGTAAAAATAGAAATAAAATATATAAACATTCAAACAAAAATAAGTATATTAATTAATTAAATAATAAATATATGAATAAATAAATGGTATGCAAAAAATAAAATATGAGTAAAGAACGAATAAATATAAATAAAAAATTAAAATTATAAATAAGCACTATATAAAATTAAAACTTAAATAAAATATAATAAATATATTAATAAATTAAGTAATAAAAGTATAAATAAATGATTGATATGTAATGAATAAGCAGTATAAATAAAGGACCAATAAATATGATTAAAAGATAAAAGTAAATTTTTTAAAAAGTTTAAATAAAACATAATAAATGATGAAATATACATATAAATATTCATATGATAAACCATGTGATAAATAAAAATAGGTAAAAAAAAAAATCAATACAAATCAATCGATGATATAAGTTTAAGCAATTGCTTTTGTTATTATACTTTTTTTTACATAGGCGTCACCACTTATCAAGGCCGAGAGGCCACTCAAGGATAAGGGTTAAAGAGTGAACAGTAGTCAAAAGGGCAATATAGTAATTGACAGTAATGGAAGTTCGGTAAATTTGTTAACTTAAGTGGAACGGCTCATCAGAAACTTGTTTACATTAGACTTGAAGACAACCATATTATAGACAGCTGGAAAGCAGGAAAACGGAAGACAATTCGACAGACGTGCAGTTCTAAGAAAGAAGCTTTGTTCATGGAATCTACGTTTAGGTTTAGGCACAGATAAAGAGTGGGGGGAAATATTGATAGTGTTTACAACTAGACGAGTGTTTCTTGTGAAAGTGTGGCAAGGGGACCATAGATTGAAGCTCAGTCGAACACTTTACATGAAAATAACGATAAAGCAGGGACAAAGTCGCAACATCTCTTCTGTGAGATAGAGGTTGCAGTGAAGAGAAAAGGCCATCTCCCACGAAGCCACAAAGTTTATTTTGAACAATATCAAGGCAGGATAGGTCCTTTCTAGCAGCTCCTGCTCAGATGTAGCAACACTATTCCATCCTTGGACATATCTGGCTCTTATATAGATAGAGAATTGCATCAGCAGTGAGATATCTACTGGATCAATAGAAGGATCCCACCATTTTGCCAGCAGCAACAGATTTGATGTATGTATTCCACTTAAGGTCAGAAGTAAAGGTCAAGCCCAGAAGCTTGTCAAAACTTGAGGACTCCCCAAGACGAAAGCCATTCATTTTAATTGATGTCAGATGGGGTCAGAACGTTGATAATGTAAAGATAGAAGCTTGGTTTTAGATGCATTAAAAGTAACCAGCCACTCCTTTCTCCATTGTACGTGATCAAGATCAGAGGAGAGAGAATCGGAGAGAACTTGGTCGTTTACTGTCTTAGATGTGCTACCATAGATGGTAGTGTCATCAGCAAAAATGTCTATGAATGATGTTTTGATGTGATTTGGAAGATCATTAATGTAGATAAGGAAAAGAGTTGGACCCAGCATTAATACTGTGAGCTTCAGATTTTTGCCCATCAACTACTACTCTTATGAACCTATCAGAAAGAAATGATTTAATAATTGAGAAGACATTTCCAGCTATACCATAGCTAGAGATCTTGTGAAGTAAACCTTTATGCCATACCCTATTAAAAGCCTTTGATATGTCAAGAGTAATTGCCCTAGAAAGGTTGCCTCTGTCGAGAGATTCGCTAATCCTATGAGATATAACTGTCAGCACATCTGCTGTAGATCTAGCAGAACGGAAACCATATTGTGTGTCACTAAGAAGGTATATTTTTCTGAGATGGTTGATTACTTCTGTATTTAACACAGATTCCAGCAACTTACTCATGACGCACAGGAGATTATTGGCTTAATACAAGCCAATAATCTCCTGTGCGTCATGAGGGGGATGAGCGATCACCTGAATTCTTAAATACAGGGCATACTGATGAGATTTTCCAGGGTGATGGGAAGCAATTCTCCTTAAGACAATGTTTAAACAGTTTTGTAAGTATGGGCGCTAGTTCTGGTTGAAGTTTTTTGAGTACTATAATTGGAATACCGTCAGGGCTGGTTGCTTTACTGGAATCAAGGTTTTTGATTAGCTTGGCAACATCATGAACAGATATTTGTATATCACATAGTGTGTTTTCTGATACAGGAGGAAATATTGGGGGTTGGTGGCCTTGGTCACAAAGGGTAGAATTAGCTGCAAAATTCTTGGCAAGAGTTTGGCTTTGTCTGATGCTGACGAGATTACCTCAGGTCCATTGATGATAGTTGGGATAGAGCACACGCTTCTGTTCAGGATTCTGTTTGCTATTTGCCAAAACTGGTGGGAACCAATCCGATGCTCAGCTACTTTGGACTTGACGGACTGAGCATACAACTCTCTTGTGTTCTTTATTACTTTCTTACAATGGTTGCTGGAAATCCTGAAAGTGGCTTTTGTTTCCATACATCTGTTACGTTGGAAGCAGTGGAAAAAGTGATTTCTGTGCGCAATGGCAGCAGCACATTCTGGAGAGAACCATGGCTGGCTGTTAGGTTTTTGCTGGAACTTTTTTGAGGGTATGAAACGGTCTATACCTACAATTAACCATTCCGTCAGGTCTGATACTATAGAGGACACATCCTTTTTAAACATGGAATGCAGAGGTAGATCCAATATAAATGTACGGAAACTATCCCAGTCAGCCATAGTGTATCGATATACTGTACGATGGAGAGGTACGTCTGAGGACTTATTACATTTCATTTTTATCTTATTGTTACTATAGACATAATTAGCGATCATTGATATCAATATATTGCATTAATTAGCTATCATATTTGAAAAGAAAGAAGAAAAATTAAATTGATAAATTGTACAATTTTGTCGACAAGCTATTCTCAGTACTTTGCATATGGCATATGTAAGTTGAAAGCTTGGACATAAAAAAAATGAACACATAGTAAATTTGGATGTTTCTTGTAAACTTTATTTTTATAAGTAAGTAAAATATATCTATCTATGTATATGTAAAAGGGATTTGAATCTGTGGAACAAATTGGATTTGATTTTTAGTTTGAAAAAATAGATGCTAATGGGTCAAAATTGAAAAAACTTGGAACTTGGCAGGCATAAGGAAACTAAAAGTGCTACTTCTACGCACATGCAAGTATACATTTATATATTTAACAGCATTATTTTTTAAGATTTTATATTAGTATATGCTTAGCTCAGATGGTAACAAATAATGCTGAAGAGCTACATGTTTTGGTTTCCACTCTAGCTGATGGTACCTAAGTCATATTTTAATTTTTCTTTTTAAATTTTCAAATCACCACTTTATATTGAGTATAATATAATAATCAAGAAAGAATTAGCTCTATGATAATAAATACAAAATCTGCATAAATTAAATATCATATTTAAGCATATATTATGACTGGGCAATGCTGGGTGGCTTGCTAGTAAGTCTCTAAAGACACTACCGTTATGAGTTGGTTGTTTTCTCTTTTCAACAAATGTTTGTCTAAAATATTTATTTTTCAACATTTTTTTAAATAATCCATTCAGCACTTGATATTAAAAATGAAAGAGAAGACCTGATTCGATAAGCTTCTGGGCCTGACCTTTGCAGTTGACCTGAAATAAAAGACTAACATCAAATCCATTGCCAAGGTCACTGAAGAAATAGTTGCTGTATTCTACCACTCCAAAAGATATCTCATGCTAAACGCAATCTTCTACCTGTATAAGAGTTAATATCTCCTTAAATGGAATACTGTTGTCACATCTTGGAAGGAGCTGCTCAGAACATCCTTTCCTGGCTTGACAGGGTTCAAAATCGGTTTCAAAATCTAGTAGGCTTTCTAGTTCTTTCCTCCTCCTTACAACCTCTTTCTCACAGAAGAAATCTCTTTTTCACAGAAGAAACCTTAATATGTTAAGTTTATACAAACATTTTGATAAATCATTTTCATGCCTTGCAAGAAATGTTTTTCTAATTGTATCTCATTATATTATATTTTATTTAATTTTTTTATTTAAATATTTAACAAATGAATATGCTTTTGCATGCCTACAGGCAAATTTAAATTATTTTTTGTTTCAATATTCTACCTTGGTGAAAGAGTAATATTATCTGATTTAAAAACATATTTTTTGACATCCATTATTCTTTACGTTTTGATTTTAGAATTTTACTTTAAACACTTTCTTACCATTATTGTTATCAATATAATTATTATTAAAAATTATCATTATCAATTATCATAAATATCACAGTCACCAACATTTTTTCCCTCATTACCTTCTACTTTTAATTATCATTATCACAATTAGAGTAAATGATTATATTTAAGCATGGAGATAAATTAATTATACACATTTTGAGATTTTATTATCATTATTATTGCTATAAAACTTTAAAAGCTTCGCATAGTAAATGAGTAGAAAAGCTATAATGAGAGATGGGGTGATTATGGGTGGAGTGGACGGGGATGTGGGATGAATAGAAAGGAAAATACATGCCTTAGAATCACAACCAATAAATCATTTATGGTTTCCCAGTTTCATTCTTCCTCTTTCCCTTATTTCTTTCTCATAAAATTGCCCAAAAGGGTGATATATATATATATATATATATATATATATATATATATATATATATATATATATATATAATGGACTCTCCCATCGATTTCGACACATGAGGTTCCGCTACAACAACTAAGTTGCTCAGAAATCCACACAGATGATTTGTTTATGATGGTGAAGGCTTTGTGTAGAACTAATCACACTTTTTGGTATTACTGATAACGTTTGTCAGTGCAGATGACTGGCACAGGACAGAATATATAATAAACCGCAGGTTTTTACATCAGAGTTCCCTTCTTTTAGATGCATGTCTTAACCAAGAGTGGGGGTGCATCTCTCTCAGTGAATTAATGCGCCTCCAGATTCCAATCTGGAAATTTCTATGACTCGGCATAGTACATACAACGCCTAACCTTCCTAAATGGTTACCCATCAGGTACTCACCAGGCTCGATGTTGCTTAACTTCGGTGATCTAGCGAGAACTGGTGTGTCAACGTTATTGTGATATATATATATATATATATGAGGATTGCTACTTTTTGACAGAAGTTTGCCATCTTTTCAGTTAAGTGTTGTGCGTCTGTGTGCACATAGGTGACTTTTTAATCCAGCTTTAGTCCTACATGAAAGTACATATATGTTACATAAAAACTTTCTTTCTTGTAAAGGTGATTGCATGATAATATTGCGAATCCTTGAACATTGTGTCAGGCCACTTTTAGATTTGCAGATTAGACCACAAATATGACAATTTAGTGTTACCGAATGTGCTGTAAAAGCCTCGTCATAAGACTGTTGTTCCTGTCTTTAATTGTGTGATTTCAGATGATTTACAAAACCAGCTTTTGACAGTTTCTATTGCAATTTCTCTCACATTATATTATCGTCCTTGCTTTCTTTTTTTCTTTTTTTTTTTTACACAGTGATCACCACTTATCAAGGCCCGGAAGCCACTCAGGGATAAGGGTTATTGCAAGTACATTACGTTAGTGTGGAGATTTGATGAAGTGCTTACTTAAGGGGGCGGTTCATTAGGAATTTGTTAACATTGGACTTGAAGACATCCAAGTTGTAGTCTGGAGGGAAGCAGGCAGACGGAACAGAGTTCCACAGGCGTGCAGTTCTAAGGAAGAAGCTTTGTTCATGGAATCCGCGTTTTGATTTAGGCACAGATATAGAGTGGGGGAAATTTTTCACAGTGGATTCGGCTAGACGGGTGTTTTTCGTGAAAGATTGGCGAAGAGGACCAGAGATTGGAGTTCAGATGAGCACCTGCCATGGAAATAACGATAAAACAAGGATAGGCTCGCAACGTCTCTTCTGTGGGAGAGAGGTTGCAGGGTAGAGAAAAGGGCATCCCCCACTAAGCCACAAAGTCTATTTTGTACTCTGTCAAGGCAGAATAGGCTGTTTTTAGCAGCTCCTGCCCAGATATGGCAACAGTATTCCATCCTTGGACGTACTTGGCTTTTATATAGATAGAGAATTGCATCAGTAGTGAGATATCTTCTGGAGCGTAGAAGGATCCCACCATCTTTCCAGCGACCTTGGCAACAGACTTGATGTACGTGTTCCATTTCAGATCAGGAGTAAAGGTCAAACCCAGAAGCTTGTCAAAACACGGGGCCTCACCCAGACGAGAGCCATCCATCACAATTGATGCCAAATGGGGATCAGAAAGTTGATGATGTAAGGATAGGAGTTTGGTTTTGGATGCATTAAAGGTAACCAGCCACATCTTCCCCCACTGAACCACGTGCTCGAGATCAGAGGAGAGAGAATCAGAGAGAACTTTGTCATTTACAGCCTTTGATGTGTTGCCGTAGATGGTCATGTCATCAGCATAGATGTCAACGAATGATTTAAGTATGTGTTTAGGGAGGTCATTGATGTAGATCAGGAAGAGAGTTGGGCCCAGGATTGACCCCTGAGGGACTCCAGCATTTATATTGCAGGCCTCTGATTTTTGTCCATCTACCACTACTCTTATGAGCCTATCGGAGAGAAATGATTTAATGATTGAGAAAACATTTCCAGTTATACCGTAGCTGGAAATCTTGTGAAGTAGACCCTTATGCCATACCTTGTCGAAGGCCTTTGATATGTCAAGAGCAATTGCCCTAGAAAGGAAGCCTTTGTCAAGAGATTCACTAATCCTGTGGGATATAACCGTCAGCACATCTGCGGTAGATCTTGCAGAGCGGAAACCATATTGTGTGTCACTAAGAAGGTTATTCCTGCTGAGGTGGTTGACTATTTCTCTATTTAATATGGATTCCAGTAACTTACTCATAATACACAGGAGACTTATTGGTCTGTACTGAGAGGGAGATGACTTATCACCTGAATTCTTAATTACAGGGCAAACTGATGAGGTCTTCAAGGGAGTCGGAAAGCACTTCTCCTTAAGGCAGCGCTTAAATAGTTTCGTAAGTATGGGAGCAAGTTCTGGTTGAAGCTAAAAAGCTATAATTGGGATGCCACCAGGGCCAGTTGCTTTACTGGAATCTAGGTTCTTGATTAGCTTGGCGACCTCATGCACAGATATTTGTATGTTACCTAGCTTGTTCTGTGTTATAGGAGGAAATATGGGGAGTTGATGGCCTTCGTCGCATAGGGTAGAATTAGCTGCAAAGTTCTTTGCAAATAGTTTGGCCTTGTCTGACGGCCTTGTCTGCATTTTTTATTACTCTTTTACAGTGGTTGCTGGCAGTCCTGAAAGCAGCTTTAGTCTCAGTGCATCTATTACGTTGGTAGCTATGGAAAAAGTGATTTCTGTGCACGATAACAGCAGCACATTCTGGGGAGAACCATGGCTGGCTGTTAGGTTTTTGTTGGAATTTTTTAGATGGTACGAATTGGTCTATGCCTACAATTAACCATTCGGTCAGATCTGATACTATAGAGGACACTTCCTTTTTAAACATTTTTGATGATGTAACATTTATGTATGTAAATTTATATGTATGTATGTATATTTCTTAAAACACGTTTTAAGACAGCAAGATTTACACGCTGCTCTTCTAAAATCTTACAACTTCCTCTGATGGTTTTCTTCACAGTGATCGATCTTTCGCTTGGGCTTCTCAGTTATGTACATCCATCTCAAGTAATTTTAAGCTGTTTTTCAGAGCATCCTTAAACCTTTTTCTTTGTTTATGCTTTGATCTTTTACCTCTCTCTCTATCTCACCATAAAACAGTTTTTTAGAAAGTCTTTTGTCCTCCATCCTAACCAAGTGTCCAGTCCAGCGCATCTAATTTGGAATGATCTCCATTTCAATACTATTACTATTTGATTGTTCAAGAACTACAGTGTTAGGCGTTAGAAACCTCCATTTAATATTAAGTATTCTCCAAATACAACTTCAGTGAAACTTTTCCAATGACTTCAAATGCCTTCTATATGTTGTCCAAGTCTCTGGCCCATATAGCAGTGTAGTGATAAAATATGTTTCGTACGCACTTGGCTTTGTTTTTGATATGATTCCCAGATCTGACCACACACGTTTCTCCAGTTTGCCAAAAGCAGAACAAGCTTTGGCTATTGTGATTTATCTCAGCATGTCTGTTTCTGAATGTGAAACAAGGTCTGCATCATCTGCATATAAAAGTTCAAGAACAAGATTCTGAAAAGTTTTCAACTTTGCATTGAGGCGTCTGAGGTTAAAATGTTTACCTGACGTGCGAAACCAAAACTTCACCGCAATATTGCAATTGTTGAAAACATGCACCAGCATCACAGCGAAATATATGGAAAATAATAGAGGAGCAAGGATATCTCCTTGTTTCATACAGTTTTCAACTGAAATTGGATCAGACAGAGATCCATTAGGGCTTTCATATTATGGTGTAATTGCTGAGAAAAATCCACAAAATTGGTAGGACAACCTAGTTTCCTAAGAATCTTCCAGAGTGCATTGCGATTAATATTATCAAAAGCTTTTGTCAGATATACAAAAACTTGATACAAAGGTACTCGCTGCTCTATACATTTTCCATTAGCTGTCGCACAGAGAATATCATGTCAATTGTGCCGCAGTCAAATTTCAAACCACATTGATTCTTTTTAATGATAGAGGGACAAATCCATTTCAGCAAACGATTTAACAACATCTTTGCTAAAAAAATTTCTACTGGTTCAAGCACTCAGATTTTGATCCCTTTCCTTTATAGATTGGGATCAATATTGCATCAATCCAATCTTGAGGGATAGTATTACCATGCCAAACAGCGAGGATGAGTGTATGGGCTGCATTGATAACGCTATCACCTCCAAATAGAAATAATTCAACAGGTATCCCATTAAGCCCTTATTAATCTGTTAATGTGCTTTTGGTCTCATCTATACTGGGATCAGTCATCATCTCATCAACGACTTCCTTTTGAGGGAGACTATCAATAACTATATCATTTACTTCAGACAGATCATCAAATGATCTTGAAAATATTCCATCCATCGTTGCATGATCCCCTCAACATTGTTGAAAAGGACAGAACCATCTTTATATTTCGCAGGTACCAATGTTAGAGGTCCTAAAGCTTGTCTAATTTTGTAATACATATTTTTGAATTTTGCGGTCATAATTTGCCTGGATGTCTGCTGACAAATTATCCCACCACTTGTTTTTCATTTGGTGTGTCTCACGCGGTATTTTTAATTTTTTTTCTTTATACACTGTTTCTGCAGTTATTTTATCTGATCCATTAAAACACAAACAAATCTTGGGAGCTTTTTTTCTCTTCAACAAGATTAGTTATTATAGAATCATTTTCATCAAACCAATCCCTATGTTTGTTTTTCTTAAAGCCAAGAATTTCAGCTCTTTTATACATAAAGACCACAATTTTTGGCAATTTTATAAGTTTGAAATCTCAGCGACTATTGATCAGAATTTAACAAATGAAGGCTCATTGGAAAGCTAATGATCTGAATTGTGTAATGGACTATGAGACATTTACTCTTAAGGGGATCATCCATTATCCAGAGCCTATTTTTAGCACTTTTTTACAGCCATAAATGTTTTAATCATAGTCATAGTTTTGCATATGATATTTCCCTAAAACCCCAGGCCTTGGTGGAGAGGAGACTAAAACTTGCTGCTATGCTTTCAAATTATCTGAAATAACAGCAAAGGGAGACTTGATTCCAAATATTTCTCATGTTATATCTCCCCTCTATGGTTTTCATACATAAAGTAAATTTCACAGTGTATGAGGAGTATGTGATACTGGAGATATTCATAGCCATACACTATTTCCAAAAGATATAACATATCAGAAATATTTGAAATCAAATCTTCCCTTGCTTTTATTTCAGATCATTTGAAACCAACCATAGTAGCAAGTTTTAGTCTCCCCTCCATCAAGGACAGAGATTTGGAACTATATATATATATATATATATATATATATATATATATATATATATATATATATATACTGGTAGCCAAATTGAATATTGAAATGCTCATATCTTTGGTTCTATGGGATTAAACTACATGAAAATTTACAGGCTATTTGAAAAATATACTCCAATTTTATGGTTAAAATTTTCTGACAATTGGTAAGAAAAAAAAAACTATATTTTCAAACCAATGAAATATGCCCTAAAATTGCCTACATTTGTATATATAGTGTCCTGGCAGACCAGATTCAGTTTTGCGGCTTTGGGATGAATTTTGCTTTGTTTTTTTTTTCTTCCCTGTGGCCTTGCTCCCCCCCCATATATATGTGTGTGTGTGTGTGTGTGTGTGTGTGTGTGTGTCTGTGTGTGTGCGTGTGTGTGTCTGTGTGTGTGCATTTTCCTATGTATGTGTGTATATATATATGTACACCTACAATTGAGTTAACATTGTAAAATAAGTTCCATAATATTCTCTGGATTGTCACTCTGCTAGCCTCCTTCAGTGTTGAGTCAACTTACATCCTGGAAATTTGTATACATGAAAGAAGATGCCAATTTAAAGATAGTTTGCGGTGGGTGTTGGAAGGGTGACTGCTCAATACGCGAAGATGTTCGTTTACCCTGTGAGGTCTGCTCGGCATTGCTGCTTAGAGATTTTAAAACAACAAAACTTGCATGACTGAACATCAGTGCAACCACCCATGAAGTTAATCAATTTTTCTTTTTCTTTTTTTTCTTTCGATTTTAAACTCGCCACCATTTTAAACTCTCCCCCTTGACATCTTAACAAAGCATATTATAAAAATGAGAAACATTAAAAGCTTGGTGAAAGTTTATTGGACTACCGACTCTGTTACTTTCTCTGCTACCTGGGTGTTGATTAACACTGATGATGCTCTGTGTCTTGCTTTCACAAATCTGCGATGCTCCTTTAAGAAATTCTATTCATTTGCACGTTTTCTGGATGTGATGATTTTTTTTTTTAGTATTCTTATTTTATTTTGGCAGGTTATTTAAGATCAGTTATGTCTTTAATTGGGATTCCTTATTTGTATGTATTTTTAGCTCTTTCAGAAATTTAGATATTCTCTATATTAGTATATTTAAATAAAATTTTCATATCATTCAGTTTAAAGAAAGACTTTCTGAGGTTCTTCAGTGTTTCACATTCTATAATGATGTGTTTGTCTATGATAAGCGTTTGGCATGTGCTACATTTTGTTTGTAATTCTTTGTTCAGTATAAAGTAGTGGGTGAGATTTGTGTTCCCTATGCAGAACTGAGATAGGATAACTTGTTCTTTCCTTGATTTTGTGAGGGCAGGGACATATTTATCTATCTTGGGTCTTATTTGAAATAATTTATTTTGGGTATTTTGGTTCCAGTTTTTTTACTATTTATTTTGGAGAAATTTATTTTTGGTTTCAGATCTTTATATGGAATTTTGAGATTTAAGATTGGACATTTTTCCTATATGGCCAGAGGTCTAGTATTCATAGCATCATGAGAACTACAGAGATATTGTTTAATATTATTTATTCTAAAGATACATCATTAATTTTTCTAGAAAGACAATGTAAATATATGTTTATATATGTTTTTATGAGAACACCAGTTCTCATCAGATCACCAAAATTAAGCAATGCTCAGCCTGGTTAATACCAAATGGGCGATCAAATATGAATACTAGGCGTTGTATGTAGGAAGACGTTGACACCTCACTGCAAGAATTGTAAAAACGTAATGTTGTCATCTATAATATAAATCTCACCTGCTTGTTTAAATGTATGTATGTATGTTTGTATGTACGTATGTATGTCTGTCTAAAACTTTCAACAGAGGCAACAAATTTTCACAAGATCGGTATCATTTTGAAGCTCGACGTCTCGGACGACAAATATCGAAAAATTAGCCCAAACCCCTCAACTAGGCACTTTTCTACAAGGACGGGTCAATTTTTTTGTGAGTCATTTTTGCAAGTCATTGTATTGGTTGGATTGATTTTGCTTAATTTTAACATTCCTACTTCCTATTGTCATTCAATAAAGGCATTATTTGTCATCAGTTTCTCTGCAGATAAATTTTAGTTTTATTAGGTTGTCAAGAAGATTCTTGCAGAATTTTTAATTTTGATTTCAAATGATGTATTTTCAAACAAGTTTTTATTACAATGTCTTTACTTTATATATCATTTTAAAGAACGTTTACCGCTTTATCTAATCATTTAAATTACAATCGTTTTAAAACAATTATGTCATCTTTTCAGAACATTGAATACAAGATGGAAAAAAAAAATTCACACAATTTTCTTATTTTAATTCAAGTTAGGCCCAAAAGCTTCTGAAACAGCTAGCGATATCAGCACTACTGAACACACAACATAATGGTGGTTTAAGAAATTTTGTGGTGGTGACTAGAGTATTGAAGATGATGAGTGTAGCGGTCGGTAATCAGATGTTGACAACCATCAATTAAGAGCTTTAGTTGAAGCCAATCCATGCACAGCTGTTCGAAAACTAGCTTCTGAATAAGACTTAATGTATACAACGATTTCCAACCATTTGAGAGAAATTAGAAAGACAAAAAACTTGATAAATGTATACCTCACAAATTTAGTGATAACCAAAAGAAACGTCGTTATGAAGTGTCATCTTCCTTTCTTTTACACGACAAGAACAACCTGGTTCGCAATCAGGTTGTGACTTGCAATGAAAAGTGGGTTATGATGCTCAGTTCAGTAGTTAGATGCCGATGAAACTCCACGGCACTTCCCGAAGCCAGAGTTACACCAAAAGGTCATATTGACTGTTTTGTGGTCTGTGACCGGTCTCATCCATTATAGTTGTTTGAATGCAGGCGAAATTATTATGGCAGAGAAGTATGTCAACAAATGGATGAAATACATCGGAAACTTTGACAACAACACCTAGCATTAGTCAACAGAAAAGGCTCAAATCTCCTCTATGATAATGCCCAAATACACGTTGCTAAACTGACCCAGCAAAAGTTGAACGAATTGGGCTATGAAACTTTGCCTCATCCACTATACTCTCTAGGCCTCTCCTCTACCGACTACCACTTATTCAAGCATGTCAACAACTTTTTGCATGAAAAATACTTCAAAAACCTTAGCAATATCGACAACGCCTTCAGCGTCTTCATCGCCACCAGAACGCAAAACTTTTACGTTCCTGGCATAAATACACTTGTTTTACATTAGTAAAATTGTGTTGATTCTTATGGTGCTTGTTTAGATCAATAAACTTTTGTTTGAGCCGAGATATGAATTTAAAAGTTAAAAACTGCAAGAACTTCCTTGTCAACCTAATAAATAGACAGCGATTAGTATACAATTTTCTACAATGACAATTTAAATATATGTTACTCAATAGTAGGGACATTTTTCTATTGTCGATTTCTTTATAAAATATATTGTTTACTATCATTTTCTATGCACAACATTTTACTTTCTATTGCTCTAAAAACAGTGTTTACTTCTATTTTCATTAGAGATGCATTGCTTATTATCAATTCTTTTCTAAAAGTGTTTATCATCAGCTTCTCTACAAAGATAATGTAAATTATATGTTACCCAATTGTTTATCATAAATTGCTCTATAAAAATATTACATAGTATCATTGTTTTGCAGAAAATATCTGTTTCTCTAAAGGCATTGTTAACCACCATTTTCAATAATGACATTGTTTATTATCAAGTTATTTACCATAATTTGCTTTACAGAAACAATTCATTATATATTGCCCTACAAAACATTGTTTACTATCGGCTGTTCTACCGACATTGTTGAGCAACATTTGCTCTAACATTGTTTATTATTAGTTTTTCTACAGCTGCATTGTTTACTCTCAGATACTATAAAGACATTTTTATTAGGTTATTGCCTTAAGGCCACTCGAGAATAAGGGTTAATGAGTCTTTGGTTGACTGTGAGACAAAATCTTGACGATCAGTAATAATGGAACTTGATAGAGTCTGATTATTTAAGAGGACGGATCAACAAGAACTTGTTTACATTAGTTTGAAAACGACCAATTATAGTTAGCTGGGAAGCCATACCACAGTATTATGTTCTATTGACGAACAGAAAAGAAGCTTTGCTCATGGGACTTTCGTTTAAGTTTCTTTATGGAAACATTTTCATCCTAAATTTCTTTGCAGCGACATTGTTTACTATCCAATTTTTTATGGAAACATTTTATTATAAGTTTCCCTACAGCGGCAGCATCAGTTACTCTAAGTTGCTATAAAAGGACATTGTTTATCATGAGTTTCTCTAAAAATCGAATGTTGTTCTACAAATATTGTTTATTGTCAGTTGTTTTGCAATGATGTTGTTTAGCATTTGCTGTAAATACATGGACATTGTTTATGCACGACATTGTTTATTTTAGACACTTTGTTCTACAAATTTTCTACAGACGTAAACTTACTCGATGCTGCTAGCAGCAACAGAGTCAATAGCATTTTGACCTTTTCCCTGTTGACTGCGATATGTTGCTGGTCCTGTGCAGTTCTAGGAGGTCCAAAATTCTAGGTTTTGCCTTCTCTCTTTGAGAAGAAATTAGTTTATTGTTAATCGCCTGAGGCATCTTCACTAGGGAATGCCGACGGTACTATCCAGGCATTGGTGCGGGCCAGATTGTTCCTCCTCAGGGGAGGGGGTCTCTTCAATCCCACTTTCCGATCCTACTGTCATATCTTCCTACTGTGGGAGGGAGATGAATACTAATTACGTATTATTCCGTTATCTGTGTAGACATTGTTTATTATGAATTGATTAAATTGCTTGTAGAGACATTGTTTACGCATACTTTTCTATTATTATCGGTTGCTGTTGTTTTTACGGTCAGTTTCCCTACAGAAACTTTATTATCAGTTGCGTAATCGAAAAAAAATTTCAACAAGAACCAACAATTCTTCTATTTATCTGAATAAGTTTTTATGGTTTAACATATATCAAAGCATTTTTTCTTGCTCAAAATAAATCTTGTGTCCACTTCGTTCACTTAGAACAAAAATCATGACTATAAACATTGCTCGAGAACCATTGATAATTGCTTCTAAATCGAAAGGTAAACAAAATACTGGAAGAAACATATCCAATAAATGTCACCAAACATGCAAATATTTTTATCATTTTTACATCATACCTATGGCAGTTGATCTTGTGAATATTTTGTTATCAGCTGAACCGTATACAGGTACAGCATTTATTATGCTCTTAAGATAAGTGTTTATCAACTGTTGGTCTTCATAGACAATATTTATAATCTCTTGTACCACAGAGATATTATTAACCATACGTTGTGCTACAGAGATATCGTTTACTATAAGCTATGCTGTAGCGACATTCATTTTTTCATTTGAAATTATTAGACAAATTATTTATTATCGGTTATTTAAGATGGCATTGTTTATTATCAGTTGCTTTACAGAAACCTTTATATTATTTATTGCTTAATAGAACAACGACCGATGACGTTGTGGATGAATTAATTGGCAAAATTCAGTTGTAATTAACCCTTTTCTCAAGGTCGAAAGTTCAATCTTCAGTGTAGGACTTCTACTCAGTTATGGCTGAAGGAACGAGAGAATGCTAACTCTGTGGATTAAATAAAGTGTTCCATTCGAAATTCTGTGCAGATTCTCGAGTTCGACAGAAAGATTTTTGAGTCAGACAGAAAGATTCCCAAGTTTGACACAACACACCTTAAGAAGTTCGGAGGTTACATCAACCAAAACATTGTGAAAATAACACTAAATTTGAGAACAATAGTCCGAAGAATCCAAATAATATGGAGAACATTGTTTATCATCAATTGTTATATGGGTAGATCTTACTATTAACTGGAGTACATAGACTTTATTCTATTATCTATTACACTAGATTTAATATCCGTTTTATGTGTTGGACGACTTTTAGTAATTGACTTCCAAACTAATTTATCAGAGGAAAATTCTTTATATATCCTTCTTTTTCTGAAGTTAATTCATATCACTTCTTATGTTTTTTCTTCGCCTTCCTATGTGAACTGACTCTGCTATCACAACTGTTTTGCATCTACTAACTCTCCTCCATTCTTCCAGTGTGGCCATACCATCAAAGTCTACTCTTCTGCGCACATCTCCCTGTACTACCCAAATTTAATCTTCCTTTGAGATCATCAAATCTGCCTTCAAGACTCACATTACACATGCATTGTATCATTTATATATCATTTCTCTCCATGCAACGCATATCCTTACTCGTTACTAGACAGCTTTCATTTCCATACATTATTTACACTTCGTACAAATGACTCATAGACCCTTCCCTTAGTCAATGGTTGTAAGTAATAACTGAACGTACTCTGAACGTACTCCATTTACTCCTAGCCTTTGCAATCAAACTAGCACCTGCAGCTACCTGCACTCCAACGGTATACCTTGGTAGCATGCTGCACTTAATTTTTTCTGTCCTTGGTCAGAAATGAGGAGAAATTCTTCATAACTGAGGCATTTTTTTTTTTGTTCAACTCCAATGCCCCTTTTTGGGGAGCTGGATTTTCCCCACATTAAAAACCGAACTTGTGTCTAACTCTGGCCTTGTGGAAAAGCATGTAAATAGGAACATCAATAGCTTCATCATAAAAATATAATCCCTCCATATCTGTTCTCCTATATTTCCATATTTTGTACCCAAATTGCGTATCATCTCCCAGCTTACCTGTAATTTCATTGTAATGTGATGTCACAAAGTTGACATCCACATTCACTGAAATGAAATCGACTCTCCTATATCGAACTATATGTTCGAATTGAAACGAACAATCAAGTTTATGACACCTTAGACATATATGTAATTGCCTTTCTAGTTCAACCTAATGATTGTTTAAATTATTTTATACATACATATTTTGTTTAATGAACCTTCTTTTCTATCCTGAATGTTTGTTGGAGCTTTCCTTTATTATTTCCCATGATAATTCTGATACTCATGATACAACAATTATTATTAATATCCATCAGTTATATTTTATTAGTATTATTAGTTATTAAAATATTAAAATTTGTTATTTATAATGCAAAACTCCTAGTTACAGGAGCAAGCCATAAAGACTACATTTAGCATAGTTTCAAATTCATGAAAAATATTAGACTCTTTTTTTTCATAAGGGAAACAAAATAAATGGATGTTTTTCTTAAGTAGAACGTGCATATTTACTGACTGAATGCTTGAGTGTCACATATGTTGGCTGTAAGTTTATATACAAGTGCAACACTGATTTTCAGGCAACTGATAGTCCGGTGTCATTTTGAATTTGGACAAAATTACAAGAAGGAATCTGATACTCCTATCGCCACCAGATTAGTTTACTGGGCGGCCAACAAATCGCTCTGTGTATCCCGCCACCAATTTCTTTATTTACACTGGATTTTCTGGTGTTAGTCCACTTTAATATGAGATCTTTTTTTGCTTAAATTTAACCCTAGTTATAATTCATGGGCAAATTAAAGCGGTAGCTGTAGTGTTAAACATAAATATTGTTCTGCTTCCATCAAAGAAAAATGTTTAATTCACATCAATTCCTGGTGTTTTTTTTTTTAAATACTAAAGTATCACCACTTACTAAGGCCAAAATCCACTCAAGGATAAGGGTTCATGAGATTGTCAGTTTAATGATAAACAATACTATGAGAAGATTGAAACCTATGAATAGAATGGGGGGAATTTATAACTTAATAGAATGGTTAAGGAATGTGTTGATGAATTACAATTAAGGTGAAATTGGATAGTCAAACGAGATGGTTTATGCAGCAAATCTCTAGAACCAGTGGTGCCGGAAAATCAGTGTTGCTGTTTTATATAAATTAACTATTTTGTTTCTTTAAAGTAAAGCTAAAGTAAAGAAGACAGTTTGAAAGCAAAAGTTAGAAGTTTTTATTTTATTTTATTTCATTTTATTATATTTTTCTTATATTCTTTTTGTTTTTCTTTTATTTTCTGGTAATCATTTGATCCTTAAACATTACAAAATGATGTCCTTTATATTAAAAAACAAAACAAACGAAAAACTTTTAACTTCTGCACGTTTTAGTCAATTTCTGTCGCTTGTGTTTCTTTTGTCGAATGTGCTCTATAGAAAAGTTGTCCTAAAAGTCCATGTCCTTCTTCCTTTATTGTTCTTTCTTTCATTTTCTTTTATCTAAATGCTCGCGATTGAATTCCATCACCTCTA
Organism: Euprymna scolopes; assembly: GCF_053919585.1. NCBI lineage: Eukaryota > Metazoa > Mollusca > Cephalopoda > Sepiida > Sepiolidae > Euprymna > Euprymna scolopes. The sequence goes on from NC_136509.1 coordinate 68,427,402, forward strand.
AAACGGGTAAAAAATCTCTGCCATTTTGCAAATAGAAATTTGTTTTGACTCCTAATCCCTGCATATATTCTACGCTTTTAGACTTTGTCTTAACTCGTTTTAAACTCTTTCGTCTTACCTAAACACTTTGGAGTCTTAATATGAAATAACATAACGTTAGTTCCTATCAACCTCTTCAAATTCAAATTAATACAAAAACTGAGCCGATACTCTTTGTTATGCAAAATACAATTTTGAATTTTTATAAAAGGCAGATTTATAATCAGAAAAACTTTATTTAAGTAATATCTACAATTTGTATATGTTCGTATCTACTATACCGTTGTCCATAATACTAAATTTGCCATAGCTTATACTTTACTCCCAGTTATACCTGTACTGAAATCTACTTCAAATTATAGATATATTGTTACTATATTCTATATTGAATAGATACATTTTATTATCTCTCTTATCGTCTCAAATATTCAGAGTTCGTGCATCAAATGTTATTTTAATTCCTAATATCAATTGAATCATACCTTAACATCTTATTCCTAAACTAACATATAAACAATATTTTAACCATATATTAACTCCTTTCTCTCAGACCAACCGGTTGCAAATTTAGTTGCATGCTTTTGCAGCTGTACTGACATAGAGAAGTTCAAGTGTAATGTGAACAAATATCTTGCTGCTTAACTACTTAGATTGTATCCCTGCAACTTATGTTCCTAATAGTAGCCCCTTACATCAAAGTGGCACCGTGCCTTGTTTGGGGTGAAAATGTAATAAAAAAGATTAATTCTTTATGATTCTAAAAGCAGCAATTCTTTTAATTAGCCATCATTTTCAAGTTGGGGTCACAGCAAAGTTGTGATTTTTATGTAACACTTTGCAGGTGAGCAGGTGGCTTTACTAGCTTCAGAACCAACATTTTTATATATTTCGTATTAGCAGACAATGTATCTCAAAACTAAAGAGATGGGAATCGAAGAAGAACAAATCTAAACAGTAATGCACAGGTGTTTCTGCATTGTATACTATCAGACAATGGTTTTGCAAAGACAAAGAAATAACCAATTTAAAAAAGACTTTAAACATAAAAATTCATATTGGAAATTAAATTTTAATTAAAAATTTACAATAAATAAAAACAACAGTTTTTCTCTATTATTTTTGTTGCCGCAAGTCAGATCTTTAAAAATGAGAAATTAAATTGGCCATAAACTTTGACAATTCACTTCCGAGTTTTTTGCTAACATCAAAACTGGTGCTACATTTGTATGTACAGACTCAGATTAATTTATCTACTGGTTGGAACAATACAATTGTCGCCATAGAAAAAACGACATGATTCCATTTCTGTTTGATGAAAACCGGTTTTCCTTTTTGTTGTAAGCCATCTTACTAGTTGGCCAGTTATGTACAAATTCCAAGAGCAAAAGGAGCCTTCTATCTTGTTTGAAAGTAACACAATGTTCAAGGAGCGAGATCGGAGATGCGCCGCTATACAGCTCATACTCTCTATTGATACAAGTTATAACAGCAGAACCATTGCCAGCATCCTCAAAATGCACATCTGGATGGTTCAATGCTTGAGGGCATGCCTAGGATGATGAAAAGTTTCCGGCCACGGTTATGGTTTTTAGTGTGGTGTGGTTTCAAGTGAGGGCCACATCATACTACCTCACATCTTTGAAGTCGGCTTGAAAGTCAATCCAAACAAATTCTGTGACTTTATCCATTAAACTGGAAATTAGGAAGACAATTTTTATGACGTCAGAAATAATGAAATGACATTAGGATGACGTCATTTATTAAAACAGGGAACATAGACGACCATAACACTTCGTGAACAGTGTCTGCTCTCAAGGTGAATCATGCCACCAAAATAACTATTTTAAAATAACTACTGCCATCATAATAATTATCGCAATCATCAAAGTCCTAACCAATGTCATAGCCACCATTATTTAAAATTCTTCTGTGAAAATTCTTTGTAAGAATCACCGAACTTGATGTCTCGGTCAACACTGTTTATGGTTTATATCTATTTTATATCATGTGTTTATCAACATGGATCAAACACAAAAACCTATCCTCCATTAAAAGGCGATCTCTCTCTCTCTCTCTCTCTATATATATATATATATATATATATATATATATATATATATACGTTTTATTTTTTATTACCGTATTTCTTTGCTCTACAACAGTATTGAGCACTTTCTTTAGGTTCTTATTAATTACCATTTCTACTATATATAAATATATATATATTATAATATAAAGCTGAATGTGTGTGTGTGTGTGTGTGTGTGTGTGTGTGTGTGTGTGTGTGTGTGTGGTCACGAATAGGCTCCTATACGGTTTTAAAAACTGATTACATATTATGATAGAAGATGTATCAAGACACAGGAATGGATATGTTTGATCTGGCAGAACGGTGGTTCATTAAAATTGTGGGGTCTGCGTTCAAAAGTATGGAAATTAAAAATTTAAAGATTAAAAAAACAACGTTTACAAGTGTTTTTGATATAGATGTACATAAGAATACTTTGATAAGTATGTTTTATCTTAAATAGGGATGGTATAATAAAATTGTGGGGTCTGCGTTCGTGCCTGGCCTCCATAGAATGGAAATAGGCACAAACTTTAATAAAGATCTTCATATCTATCTGCATAAGTATACTTTGATAATTATGTTTTAGTTTGAAGAAATATGGTATAATAAAATTATGGGGTGTTCATTCGCACCTGACCTCCATAGAATGGAAATATGTCACAAAGTTTAACAAGGTTTTTTAATATAGATCCACAGAATATTGTGATAAGTGTTTCAGTGTGAACTGGTATAGTATAATAAATTATGGGGTTTATCTATTTTATTTTTACTTTCATCATATTTTGCTTTGGTTTTGATACCTCCAAATTCGAAGCTATCTCTTTACAACCCTTCCTTTTCATAACCTATCATACTTTCATAAATCAGAGTCCATTTTCTGTAGGCTGTTTTTGAACCCAGTCAACGACGGGTACTTTTGCTAGTATATATATATATATATATATATAACCGGAAGCCCAAGACTCGAGTTTCGCCCTCATTTGGGCTCATCAGTTTGACATATCCAAACTCAGGATTCGAAAATCAAGCCTCTTGCATGCGAGGCAAGCACTCTGCCAACTGAGCAAATGCCTCGTATACAAGAAATTCTATTAACTAACACAAAACAAGCAAACTGCGCTGAAATCTGACTGTAAAATGGACCTACATGTCATGGCTCTTGTGGGCTGCAATGTTATTTTGCTGTGGAATTTATTATATATAATCTCTCGCATTCTGAAAATTACACACACACACACACACACACACACACACACACACACACAAAGAAAATGGTAATATGATTCATGGAAAGATCATTTACTTAGGCACCAAGAACTAAACATCAACAAGCAATCAATGAACGATCGTTTCTGAGCCGATGCATTTTTCTTATTTGAATAACTTTTCATCATCAGCACCGGGATTAGACTTAGTGAATACATTATACTGCATGTTCATAGCCTAAAAAGAGGTAAAATAATATACTTAGAGAAATAGTTATAAGAGTTATATCAGGCAAATATATATGTCATTTAAACAATGGCTTACAATATATCCGTCGCCTCACACAAAAGTTAGCAAGTAAAAAAACTGCTGGACGATTTCAAGTTAAGGAATTCAAAAAGAAAACAAGTTACACAATTTTCAATCTATTCGTCATTCATCTATTCGTCTTCAATCTATTTCCATGATGAGACGTTGTCTTTCTATATTTTTTTCTTCTATACGCAAAACCTACCTTAAAAACCTTGGTTTCTACAGGTTTCTGGATGTGCTGAAAATGAATATCGCATTTAAATTTGCTGCAAATATGTATTTTTCCGGGTATTAAGCAAAAATATGTGCATGCTTGCACGTACAACAATGACCACCACTTTTAACATAAACAATTACATTGCTTAATACCTTTAAAAATATGCATTTTCGGAAAATTTAAATGCGATATTCGTTTTCAGCACACCCGAAACCCTATTGAAAACAAGCTTTTTAAGATAGGTTTTGTGTTGGTCTGCCAGGGCTTAATTGCCAAATAACTACTCGTTATCTGGAATTTTAAGTGCTATTTTCGTTTCAGCATTCTCAAAAACTTATAATAGTGGTAATTTTAAAGGACTTTTGTGGTTGAAAAAATACTGCACCTTTACCAATATTTGAATTATAGTCATTTGTTTTCCTAGTTTTGCATATGAATATCTTATATTTTCCCAAAACATTTGGCCTTGATGGAGGGAAGATTAAAACTTACTACTATGGTTTAAAATGATCTGAAATAACAGCAAGGGGAGACTTGATCCCAAATATTTCTCATATCTTATATCTCTCCTCTTTAGTTTTCATGCATAAAATAAATTTCACAGTGTATAATGATTATTTGATACTGGAGATATTCATAATTGTACCCTATTTCCAAAAGAGGGGAGATATAACATATGAGAAATATTTAGAATCAAGTCTTCCCTTGCTGTCATTTGAAACCATAGCAGCAAGTCTTCTCTCCATCAAGGCAAGAGGTTTGGGGGGAGATAGCGTGTATGTTATTTTGTGTGTCACACTTACATCTTTTTCTTCTGAGTGATTGTCGTTTAATTATTACTAGCCTGGGTACCTGGTGTTGCCCGAGTGTTTGGAGGTGTGTGTTGAAAAAAAAAAGTGGTAGTAGGTAGGCAGGCTCCAACCCATCCCACGAAGGAGGAAAAGAACGTGAAAAAAAGTGGCATGTTTGCTGTTGCGCCTATCGCCAAACAGGAAGTGACGTAGGTCTAAATTAAGGTTAGGCAATCGAAAAGAGGCAATGACTTTCGAAAATATCGGCGAAAAAAAGCTACCCCTCCTTGTAGAAAAGTGCTCAGTTAAGGGTGAAGAAATTAATGTTTTCGAACAATTTTTCGAAATTTTTTGTCCAAAGCTTCAAAATGATACCAATCTCGTGAAAATCCGTCGCCTCTGTTGAAAGTTTTTGCAGATATACATACATACATACATACATACATACATATATACATACATACATGCATACATTTAAACAGACAGGTGAGATTTATATTATAGAATATGATCTTCCATTTCTTGTAATAAATAATTTTACCAAGAATTCTTCATAAGGTTTGGTTTCAGTTTTGATTATAGCTGATGGCACACAAGTCATCAATTTTTGTATAAATAATTTATAAGATAAAATAAAATTTATAATAATAGTATATATAGAAATCATGCTGGAATAAAAGTGTATATAAGTCCGTTTTCAGTATGAAATTTAATTTTCGATACTGTACCATTTGTACAAATTAATTACAAAACAAAGAAACACACAAGAATACGATTTATTACACACACACATACATATATATATATATATATATATATATGTATATATATATATGTATATATATATATATATATATATATATATATATATATATTATAGATATTATATAACTGTTGTTTTTCAGTAGGACATATATAAATAAAGGATTTAAAACCCGAGTGACTTGTATAAACACAATTTTGTCACTTTATTATATAAAATGAAAAGGCACAAATGGTGATTTTTCTTGATTTTTGGAATTATAAAACGTTTTGCTCTCATTAATATGGTATCAAAGTGTAGAATCTTATTACTTTGCAACGTTTCCTATTGATCAAACTTTTCTCGGTATCCAAGGTAATCTAATATTTATTTGTTCATATATTCCTATTAATTTGATTTATTAATGGCAAAATTTCAATGTAACCCAAGGACATTTATTAGTGGTAAATACTTGACCCAAGTGTATTTTAGAAAGACACTCTCGGTCTCTTAGCCTGAATCATAAGATACTGAAGAAAAGCAGCAGGTTGCCCATCTTCAATATCCTACAAAACAAGGATATATTGGCATATCTGAGTGACCTTTTACTATTGGCTAGCGATAATAGATTTCTTTAATTCTACAGAGAGTGCCCACCTTCTGTGCACTGTGACCGGTCAACCGGTGTCCAGCACTAGAATGTTTTGCTATCAACTGACTCCCACACAATTGCATACTGTGTCTTGTCACTCCGTGTGTTTGGTTGGCTTTATGAAGAAGAACTCCAAACAGATATTCTTCAGTTCGTGTAAATATGTGATGTAGTGTCCAGCTGTTCTGTAACCTGTGTTAAGAAGAGATTCATTGGTGTGGGTGGGGACCTTAGCCCCTTTCTTCTCAAGAGTCTTTTGTCAGTAGGGAGTGTGAAGATTCTTACTGTCCCAATACGTGACCTAGATAGGATTCATTTTTCCTTTCTGTTTCTTTTTATTCATGATTGTTTTTTAAATCCTATTTTAAAAGCAACGTCTGAACTTTGAACTTTCTAGTGTGTGCATATGTATCACCATGTATGACTAGGTAGTTGTATCAGTATGTGCATATGGGTATAATAATGTGTGTGTGTATGTATATATAATCAATTTTATATGTATAATCATGTGTACTATTAGTGTGTGTGTGTGTGTTTTGTATATATCATCATGTCTGTATATATATATATATATATATATATATATATATATATATATATATATTATATATATATATGTATGTATGCATGTATCATAATGTATATGTGCATGTACACGTTTCATTATGCATGTGTATGCATATGGACAATCATGTATATATATACATAAAGTGGTAAATATCATCATTTTACCATGTGTATATATCGTTATATATATGGGTATGTATTTGCATCATCATATTCTATCATCGTTGTATATGTATACATTTACATGTGTATGTCTGTGTATTGTTTATGTACATGAAACATGTGTGAATGTATATATATATATATATATATGTGTGTGTGTGTGTGTGTGTGTGTGTGTGTGTAGACATGTTTTTTTTTCAATTATATTACACGTTTTATTTACACCAATCCTTTAATTTATGAAGCTCAATATAAGTATGGAGATGTCCATTCACATTACACTTGAACTTCTGCATGTCAGTACAGTTGGGAAGCAAAATTCCGGAAAGGAGTTCCAAAGTCTAGCCGTTCTGGGTAAGAAACTATTAAAGTAAAAGGATTTCTAACATCTAGGGATCTCTACTGTATAGGGGTGGGTTTTGCTGCTTGTTGGGTTTGTCAAAGATGTTTATGTCCAAGGAGTACAAGTGCTTGTAGTTCGTAAGAGCATTCACCATTAAAATACTTGTAGAACAGATGGAGGGATGCAACATTACATCGATACAATAGAGGTTGAAGCTTTGATGACAGTTTAGGACTTATAAGGTTGACGACTCTCTTTTGAATCCTATCCAGGAGCGACAGACTAGTAGCAGATGTATCAGCCCAGATGTGACAACAGTACTCCGTACATGGACGAATGGTGGTCCTGTAGAGATACAGGATACTTTCAGGCATAAGTACTTTCTAGCACGGTAGAGAGAGCCTACTTTTTTGCAGCAGCCTTGGCAATGCTCTCAGTGTATCTGTTCCAACTCATGTTCCCTGTGAACGTTAGGCCGAGGAGTTTAAAAGAAGTACTTCCAGATAATCTTTAGTCATAGCTATTGGTAGTGTAGAAGGGTCTTGTAATTATTGGAGGAAACAAGCTTAGTCTTGACAGAATTGAATGTGACCACCCATTTTTGTCCCCATTCCACTACAGATTGGAGGTCTTCCTCTAATGTTTTTGCCCTTAACTTATATATAATTATATATAACATATATAATTATATATAACATATATAATTATATATTAACACATGTATAACATATATAATTATATATAACACATGTATAACATATATAATTTTATATTAACATATATATATATATATATATATATATATATATATATATATATATATATATATATATATATAATTCCAGGTTAATATTTCTCACAGGTAAAGCAAGCAATGTACTTTTAACGAAGTTAATGCTCTAAAGTGCTTAATATCGAATTAGAGCTAGACATACTTTTATTTGTTTTACATAAGCATTAATATATCGTTACATATCCATGAGCATAAATATATCGTTACATATTCATGAGCATAAATATATCGTTACATATTCATGAGCATAAATATATCGTTACATATTCATGAGCATGTTTTGGTCAACCAGTTACAAGTACACAGAGACCTGTTACAGGCAATATTGCTTATACAACAGTTCAGTCAGTAGGAGTTCTCTAGTTACTTGTAACTGGTTGACCAAAACATGCTCATGAAGATGTAGTGACATATTAATACTTATGTAAAACAAATAAATATATATATATATATATATATATATATATATATATATATATATATATATATATATAACGAGATGGTTCCAATATTTTTTTCTAACTCCGATACAATTAAATCCCCGATTCTGATACAAGTATCGATTTGGATTCCGAATCTTTTTAAATCTCTACCTATTTAACTATAGAGTTGCTGGTTTTTTTTCTGGTTATTCTAAACTACATGTTAAATGTGCAGATATTCTTTCAAATGTGAAGATATTCTTTCAAATGTGCAGATATTCTTATCAGGAATGATCTATAGATTTTATTTGTAAAATTAGTATTTATTATTTTATTTATCAGCTGTGGTTGATTTTCTTTTAAACAAAATCAAATTATAAAAGACAATTAAAGAAATCGTTTTTAACATTGGAACATAAGTGCAATTGTGCTCAATTCCAATACCGATTCCGATACTCCAAGGAATTTCCAGTTTTTCTGATTTTTAATTCCGATTAATCATCCCCACATTAATATACATGGTGGAACGATAAAGTTGTCGCCTTAAAGAAAACAACACTACAGCTTTATTTCAAAACTTTTATTGAAAAAATCAATTCCGGTAACTTGATTATGTAGTAGAGCTGACACCTATTCAATGTAGCCACAGTCAGCACCTCAATCCTTGCCTTGATATGGGTCCAGAACTGGGAGCATGCCTTTTACACAAGCTTGGCGAATACTCGGTGATCAGGCTGGTTTTGGTGTTGAGGGAGGTCATGTTAGTGATGTTCTCGACGTATGACCAAAAGAAGTAGCCCAGCCAGTGAAGGTCGGGAGATGAAGGGGTGCCAGTGAGAGAAGGATATAAAGTTGTAACACTCCTTCTGAAGCCAAGCCTGGGTCTCTTTGGACTTGTGGACCAGCGCCGAGTCCTTCTGCCATATCCAATGTCTGCCAGCGGCCACTTGATTGCACCAGCGGATCACCACGGTTTCAAGTACATCCAGGTACACGTTGGTATTGACTTTCAAGCCGACTTTGAAGATATGAAGTGGCTTGATGTGGTCCTTACTTGAAACCACACCAAAAACTATAACCATGGCCGGAAACTTTGTTTGTATAACCCTGAGCACATTCCTGTTATTCGTAGCAATCCAGCGATGCATTTTGAGGCTGCTGACAATGGTCTTGGATCGGTAGAGAGCATGGTTTTACAGCAACGCATCTTTGATCATGCTCGTTTAACATTGTGTCATCTTCAGACATGATAGAAGGCTCCTATCGCTCTTGGTATTTGTACACAACTGGCCAATTAGTAGATGGTTTGCAACAAAAACAGAAAACCGATCTTCATCAACCGGAATTGGAATCTTTTCTAGGGCGACAATTTTTATTGTTCCATCCTATATATATATATCACTTGTCTTCCTTCACCAACAACTTTTCATTTCTTGTATTGTGATAGCCTTCTAACACTTCTCTTATACACACACCTATAAAGTTGACTTTTTCTTATGCTGACATTGATATTTAAAGCCTACTTTTTTATTTAAACATTATTGAAACTAACTTTTTAATATAATCAGTCATGAATATGCAAGCGATTACATGAAGGTATACTAATTTGCATAATCCTTAGAAAAATGAGTGTTAATTAATTACTTATATATATATATATATATATATATATATATATATATATATATATATAAATTTCCCACTTTACCGATGATGTGATTAATTAAAAAGAAATAAAAGACGTTATATAATAATGCGCATCCATTATTTTATATTTAAATTAAATGCTAAATAAATTATCTACTAAAGAGTTCCTTTGAACTTGAATTACTGGACAACAACTTTGCCCATCATGTTTATTCTCTTCCAATGTCTTAGACCTCCTCTATTAGGTGGTGACTCATACCAACATTGAGAATGCCAAAATATGAAGCTTTACCAATGCCTGTCAAATTCCTGAGTCATTAGGAGACAAGGAGCCCCAAACGTCACAATAAATAACGCAGAATGATCGAAGGGAGGGGGGGGGGGTTCTATAAATGAGGCAATAATCTCAGTTTCATTTTGTCAAAACAGATTTGGTATATTAGTGCACATTATGATCGTTAGTACAGTGGCCGTGTGCCCATAAGGTTTTGCCTACCTCCCTTTGTGAATAATCCTAAAATGACAAATCAAAATAATGATTTTATTCCTTAGTGCAAAGTGCAGTATCTGTTCTTTTGCTAAACTTTATCTTTTCTTTCATCGGTTTGTGAGAAAGAAATCCTTCCAGACTGAGACAATATTTATTTTTGTTCCAATCCAAAGTGTTCCTTTCTGGGGAGCTAAATTTTTCTCACATTAAAAATCGAGCTGGTGTCCAACTCTTATCTCATAGAGAAACAAGTAAGTAGTGACATTCCGTCTTTAAATAATAATTGATGGATGAACCCCTTAACCCTCCAGGGTTATTGAGGTGCTGCATTATATCATGTAGTGTGTCTTCGGTAAGAATAGTCTGGTGGTACACATCCCTCTAAATTGCGAATTACTTAGGATTTCTCTCCATTTATGGCTGATGGAAAAGCAGCATGGATTAAATAAAAAGTTTTGCTTGAAATTATGTGCAGATTCCCGAGTTCGACAAGACATCAACGAAAATGTTGCGAGAATGACACTCAAAATTAGAACAGTAGCGTTCAAATAATATGGATAATTAATCCTAATCTCAAAAATATCAGAAACATTGTATGATTAGCAGTTAAAAAAAAATCATATCACATATTAGTAATTTGGAAGATTTATAAAGATTATCCTACAGAGCATATAAGTAAAATGATATAGGTTTTTAGTTGAGAGTTTCATTTTTTTGGTGAAATATCTTATGAAAAATGAATTATCTAATGCTAGTTATTTAAATGCAGAATGAGAACAGCCATTACAATTATCATCATCATACTTGGTTTAACGCTTGTTTCACCAGCTAAGTTCCCTAAGAAGTGTTACGGTGTGCAATGCACAAGTTTAGAGTGGAAAAGTGATCAGTGCATGTACAATGCATGTACAGGAACGTCTGAAGCAGGGTATGGGTAGATGACATCTACACGATGAACTCAGTGTAAATGTGTGAGCACGTCAAGAATCAGTCCTTTTTTGTTCAGTGATGTCATTGAGGCCCTTTTCAATTAGTTTCAAACAGGATGACCATGGGAATTACTTTATGCTGATGACTTGTTCATAATAGCAAATAATGAACGAACTGAAAAGAGAATGTAGTATAGAAGAAAGGCATGGAAGCAAAAGGTTTGAGAGCCAATACTGAAAGACAAAGGTTAGTGGCCCATAACTAGAGCCTTTGAAAGACTCTAGTTGATACTTATGTGTACTATGCAGAAAGAAGGTTAGGAGTAATGCGATATAGGGCATTCACTGCACTTTATGATGTCTATGACTAGTATGCCTAATTGACAACTGCTTTATACTGAAGTTGAAATAGGCAAGGACACCCTAGAGATGATAGACTCTTTTTGCTATGTCGCTGATATGCTGAGTACTGGAGGTGTTTGCAAAATAAGATGGCTTGGGGAAAATTCAAATAACTTCTCTCAATCTCGACTCATTAAGATTATTACCAAGGTAAGGTTTATAATAGCTGCATAAGAAGCGTGACGTTGTATGACAGTGATTTTTGGGTCCTTATGCCCGACGCCAGAGAAATGACAGGGCAATGATTAGATGGATATGTAATGTAAAGCTAGATCAGATTCAGAGCATTAGGTCAGGCATTGTACTAGAGAAATTAGCCATTTCAGAACTTGATGTCCTAATAAAGGAAAACTGTCTTCACTGGCGTGTTGAAAGAAGAAAAGGTATATCAGTACTTGCAGAGATTTAAGACTGGCCAACAAAAAGAAAAAAAAACCAGGTGCCATAAGAATACACAAAAAAATCTTTAGGTAAATCATAAAATATGTAAGCCATTAAATCTAAACACATTTGTATGCAACCTAAAACACGCCTTACATATACTCACACCCATACCAGTACGCCTCGATATATGCACGCATGAACATGTAAAAACCTAAAAACAACATGACCAAGCTTATTATGGTATATTCAATCAAACAAGCTGCAAATCGGGTGTGATTTCGTATCCCTCTTGTTAACCCATGTGCATATTAACATGTCACTCTGTTCAGATATACATATCGCAAATGTTATTCGTCCTTGTTTAATCTCGATTGAAAGTTTTAGCTTGTAAACGAAATGTTTTCATGAAGTAAAAAAAAATAAATAAATAAATGGTAAGTTTGATTTTTAAATATTTTGAATTTATTATAAACTTTTAAAAATTGAATCTACCTCCTTCCATGCAATGAAAGCATAAAGCGAAGACATTTTGGCTTGAAAAAGTTTCGCTTTTTTATATGTGAGACTGAAACATGTTTTGCAAATAGGTAGGCAAATTATGTTTGTATAAATAAAGATGTTTATTATAAGTAAATAGTTGTATCTATTACTAAGTACTATTATATAAACAGAGTAATGATTCTCTTGATTTTTAACCTGTAAATACAAACCTTGTATATATATATATATATATATATATATATATATATATATATATATATATATATATATATATATATATATATATATATATATACATGTCTCCCATCTTTACTTTTTATATTTTTGTATTAACTTTATTTCATACAGTCTATCTCATTTTAGTCTTTTCCGTTGCTGCTTAACAACACATGCCATAGTGTACTTTATTCCACACTCTCACTCTGTGGCTCAGATGTTTTGTTGAAGTACACTTCAGGCATGGAACGTTCATCTCTTTACAACCGGCGATGTCTGAGAGCTTTCTTCATGTTTGCTTTTCGTCATGATATATTCATTATTTTTACTTTTCTTTAATAGATATATTTTTTTCATTTTTAACATTCAAAGCTATACATTCTTCTTGTAATATCCTTTTATTTTTTTGTATTTCAACGTTTTACACTCTTTTTTTAATCTCACACTTCTGGTGGAAAGTAATTTCACTTAGAAAACTGTCATTCCTTTTTATTACGTATTTTCATCTCTTCTTTTATTACAACGATTACAACAATATGCATCCAAATTCTCTTTTAGTTTCTTAGCATTTGTTCATTATGTATTGCTCTGTTTGGTTCAAACGTTTATTACCCAGTTTTCATTTGATCCAGAACTTTCCTTTCCTGTGCCATTTTGTCTCATCTGATTGCAACCTTTCTTCTTATTTAATCTGGTCAAATATTCTTTCTTGCATCCTCGTTCTATCTGACCTTTCTTCTTACATCCTTGCCGCATTTGACTGCACCTGTTTTCTTGTATCCTTGTCCTATTTTACTGGACCTTTTGGCTGTACCTCTCTTCTTGTAGTCTGCCTAGAAAAGTATCATAAAATATCTACTATCACTGAATATTTACTTGTTACGCATGATCTATAATCTTGAAAGTATGGCGAAAGTGTAAGTACTCCAATTTTTGTCACAAATTCCCATTCTGATAATCGACATGAATCTCATGTAAAGGCCATAGTAAACATATTTATATATTTGAAAGTTGATAATTACGACCCCCACTCGCCCTACCTCTTCCCCCCAAAAGTAAGCAGATAACATTGAATACCAGAAGAGCATAACAAAACTGAATAATTCTATCTTTGTAGCAATGAATTGGAGTCAACCCACTTGACAATATCTAATATGGTACCATTATAGAATGCAATGTAAATTTTGTGTTTTCCTCCCACCATTTTTAACTAGGCTTTTATGGATGGTAGAAGTATTCTGGTAGGGAGTAGAAAGTGATGGTTGGTTATGTCTCCTTTACTTTGGCCTGACAGATGATTAAAAAAGAAAAAAGGAAAGAAAAATGAAGATAGAACAGCAATGTAATGCTCTTCTCTTTTGCCAAAATAATTTATTTAATGATAACGGTGTCTTTCTTGCATTTTCTTGACTTACACCCCAATTAGATTGTTGTCAGTTTTGCTCCAGTTGCTCTACTACTTAACCTACATACGTACATGACCTCTTTCCTTTTGTCCTTCTCAGAACTATTCACTTTTTTACCAAGGCGATACTTTATAACAGGCCCAGCAGGCATACAAATAGGGTCCACTACTGAAAACGATTATAATCATAATTATATAAATATTTTTCATCTTAAAACAAGCTACAAATCAGGTGTGTTTTCCTAGACCTCTTGTTAACTTATGTGCATATTAATATGTCATTCTGTTCAGAGAGATATGGCGGAAATAGTATTCTTTCTTGATAATCTTGTTTTCTAGGGTTTTAGGTAAGTAACTCAAATTCTTTTTATTAAAATAATAAAAGCAAAAACAACGATAAATTTGATCTTAAAATATTTTTAATTTATCATGACCTTTCAAAGATTGAATTTGCCTCATTCCACAAAATAAGAGCATAAAGAAAAGACATTCTGGCTTGAAAAAAAATCTGGCGTTTTATAGATGTAACGGAAACATGTATTGCAAATGTGTAACCAAATTATTTCTTGTTGTTTCTAGAGTTATTCACTTTTTACTAAGCTAATACTTATAGCAGGTTCAGCAGTCGTACAAATAGAGTCTGCTACTTGAAAGCGAGCACAGTATAAATATTTCATCATCATCATCATCATCATCATCATCATCATCGGTTTAACGTCTGTTTTACACGCTAGCATGCGTTGAACAGCTTTTAGAAGATGATTTCTAAACTTACCGATCTCTGGCCAGGTCTTTATTTATCACTCTTTCTCTAAAGTTCATCTTTATCATTTCTTTTTTTTTTTTTTTTTTACATAGGCATCAACACATTATCAAGGCCAAGAGGCCACTCAAGGATAAGGGTTAAAGAGTGTACAGTAGAAATTGGACAATATAGTAATCATCAGTAATGAAAATTTGGTAAATTTGATAACTTATATGGAACGGCTCATCAAGAACTTATTTACTTTAGACTTGAACACAACCATATTGTAGTCAGCCGGAAAGCAGGAAAACGGAAGACAATTCCACAGGCGTGCAGTTCTAAGAAAGAAGCTTTGTTCATGGAATCTACATTTAGGTTTAGGGACAGATAAAGAGTGGGGGGAATTATTGATAGTGTTTACAGCTAGATGAGTGTTTCTTGTGAAAGTTTGACGAGGGGGGACCATAGATTGAAGCTCAGTCGAACACTTTCCATGAAAATAACGATACATCAGAGACAAACTCGCAACATGTCTTCTGTGAGATAGAGGTTGCAGTGAAGAGAAAAGGATATCCCCTACGAGACTACGAAGTCTATTTTGAACTCTATCAAGGCAGGACAAGTCCTTTCTAGCAGCTCCTGCCCAGATGTGGCAACAGTATTCCATCCTTGGACGTACCTGGCTCTTATATAGATAGAGAATAACATCAGCAGTGAGATATCTACCGGATCGATAGAAAGATCCCACCATTTTTCCAGTGGCCTTGGCAACAGATTTGATGTACGTGTTCCATTTAACATCAGGAGTAATGGTCAAGCCAAGAAGCTTGTCAAAACTTGAGGCCTCCTGAAGACGAGAGCCATTCATTTCAATTGATGCCAGATGTGGATCAGAATGTTGATGATGTAAAGAGAGAAGCTTGGTTTTAGATGCATTAAAAGTAACCAGCCACTCCTTACCCCATTGTACTACATGCTCAAGATCAGAGGAGAGAGAATTGGAGAGAACTTGGTCGTTTACTGTCTTAGATGTGCTACCATAAATGGTAGTGTTGTCAGCATAAATGTCTACAAATGATGTAAGGATGTGATTTGGAAGATCATTAATGTAGATCAGGAAAAGAGTTGGTCCCAGGATGGACCCCTGAGGGACACCGGCATTAATACTGTGAGCTTCTGATTTTTTCCCCTCAACTACTACTCTTATGAACCTATCAGAAAGAAATGATTTAATAATTGAGAAGACATAGCTAGAGATCTTATGAAGTAAACCTTTATGCCATATCCTATCAAAGGCCTTAGATATGTCAAGAGCAATTGCCCTAGAAAGGTTGCCTCCGTCGAGAGATTTGCTAATCCTATGAGATATAACTGTAAGCACATCTGCTGTAGATCTAGCAGAACGGAAACCATATTGAGTGTCACTAAGAAGGTTATTTTTGTTGA
>NC_136509.1:68446383-68568883 GCF_053919585.1 Euprymna scolopes
ACAACGTTTTATCATCGAATCTTGACTTCTCCTTTATTACATCCTCAGGCCGAAAATGATGTTCACATACCTAAAAACATAATTAAAGAAAACATTCATAACATAATGTAAACTATGATTAAAATATAAGAAAAGATAGTAAACAAACATTTACAATAAAATAATCACAGTGTAGTATCTGTTCTGATGCTACGCTACACTTCATTTTTTCTGTCCTCGGTCAGTGGAGGAGAAATCCTTCATGACTGACACAATTTTTATTTTATTTTTGTTCCTATCCAGAGTGCCCCTTTTTGGTGAGCTAGATTTTCTCACATTAAAAACCGACCTTATGTCTAACTGTGCCCTCGTGGGGAGGGAAGTAAATAAATTTTTAAAAAAAATTTGACAATTATTCTCATGTAAAAATTATTTGTTTATAATTTTAAAAAGAAACAATCAATTTTAATATATAACGCTCAGTCACTGGTAATTTTATTAATAGCCACGTGGTGAATAATTTTCAAACCGACTTTAGAAAAAATATAGAACTTCAAAATAATTTGGAAATACTCAATGAAAGGTTTTATACCTTACTAAAAAGACATTTTGACAATTATTCTCATGTAAAAACTATTTGTTTATAATTTTCAAAACTAAAGCAAAATTAAATTAAATTTTCAACCTTCCTGATAGACTTTTTAGCCTTATAAGAAAATAAACAGTTAAAAATATCAACATAATATTTGCTATATTAGCAATAAATAGTATTGTTTATTTAATTTATATTAACAATGTTATCAAACGTTATGAAAGTACTTGAATACAGTTCTAATTAAATACACGTTTAATTATTAACAAATAACATTACTTACTTTACTATATTTGGTTGGAATAAAATTGTCCCTTCTAATGGCACGTATCCAAATTGAGAAAATTTAGGAAAAGAAAATATATGTACTTTGGGGCCTTTTGGATAATTCCCCCCGTAATTTGGAACAACGCAAGAATACACCATGTTAGACAGCAAACTGAAAACTAGAGGAAATTGCTGCTGATAGCCTAGACGATATACCTACAAGTGAATCTGATAATGACGTCATGCTGTCATGTGCATCGGCCTTCTTTACTCTCGGTAGCCACGCCTGACCTCTGTGTCTGAAAGTATCTTTTGACAAGTCAGCGTTTATGTGAGAAGGACACCCAAGAAAACTTGCAGCTGATACAGTTATCTTGCACTTGCTTGTCATTGGATTTTGATTGTGGATGCTCAGAGAATGGTACATGTGTCGTACAAACATTTATCATTGAGATCATTTTGTACAGATATCTATTCTTTACAAGTCCTGTAGTGGTAGAGGCGAGGCAACGTGTACAGACCTAACAAGTTGGAAGTATGTAGTCATAAATATTAACATCGCTGTTAGCTTTGAGGAACAGGAACTAGTTTCGATGGAGATTTTTGCAACTGAGCAACCTCTTAAAGGGACAGTGCAGCTCACCCAGATGACGTGAGAGGTTTATAAAAGGTGACCTAAAAATCGTCTGTTCCTATTTTCAGCTGGCCAGTTACCTGTGACTAACGGTTGTTCATTTCTGCACGAGAAACAAAATAAAAATACAATGAGATTTATTTTGAAAAGAAAACTAAATTGAATATTGCTACCTGGAATTTAAGGACACATTTTGATACGAAATAGTCGGTTAATCCAGAGCAAAGAACAGCTATTTTTGACAGAGAATTAGCTAGATACTACATGAATATTACTGCTCTATTTGAAACCCGTTTTAGTGATGAAGATCAATTTACTTAAAAGGTGTAGGGTATACGTTTTTCTGGAAATCTATTTGAAGAATACAACAAGAGTTGTCTACCTTACATGTAAAAATCTGCAAAAAATGACAATTAAAATGACTTCAATGCATTCCGAGTTACACCAGGCATTTAAAGCTACTATATATAAGTATAACAAATATATATATATATATATATATATATATATATATATATATATATATATATATATATATATATATATATATATATATATATATAGTGCAAAATTTTGTTGAAAGTTCAAAGACTCACGTTTTCTTTTTTATAACCTTCGTTTATTTCCTGGATTTTTTCCATTACTGCTGTTTCATTGATGAGTTGGCAATTTTACGATTTATGTTTCTATAAAAATATCCTGTCCCCACCAACTTCTTCAGCTGTTTATCCATTAGATTTTTACAACAAAAGGTATATATATATAGTGGAAGCTCTAGATACAGAATTAATCGGTCCTGCCTTGGCTTAATCCTGAAATTTTCGTGTCCTGAATGTTATTTTACACATAAATCGTCTAATCCATCCCAAGACCTGTGAAAACATTAAATTTTACAATAAGGGTAAAACCAGAATAAAAGAAGAGCCAAATAGTATCTAACCGAACCATTAATACCTGTAAATGAAGTAGATATTAAAATATAATGCAATAATAAATCTAAACATTTTTTTAGTACAAATATGTTGAACCTTACCTTTTGAGTGAGGTGATATTCAAACTTTACGAAACACTTAAAATTGATTTTATACTTCAATTTCTAATTTTTATCACTTAACTATTAAGCATTTAAATTTAATTTTTACTTTTTCAGTTTCTAATTTTCATCAGTTTCTTCTTCTCTTCTCTCCCATCCCCAGATCACTTTGACCGTCAGCTTTGCTTATTGATGGGCACTTTGAGAAGAAACAATTTCCAGTATATTCGTGAAATTACTCAGATAAATGTCATTATAGAACGACCTGTGCGGACTTTTTCTCTGAATTTTGTTAGTTTATCATACGAAAATAATATTTCTGAAATTTCAAAGTGAAATGGATTATTTTCTTTTATACAGTTAATTTATGATTTCTAAGAAAAATGTAATTTACAATAAAAATATGAATTTAAAGGGTGTTTATAAACAACAAACCCCTCCACCCTCACAAAAATTTCGAGAAGATGTACGATAAAAATGAAAACTTCTTTTAATCTATATTCTTCAAATGTTCTAAAAATGCGTAAAGCATACATTAAATTTTCAATTTTAAAAACTTTTTAAATCATGGTGGAGTATAAATATACATTCAAGAATAAAAACGTTTCCAGATAAAAATCAACAAAAATATTTCCAGAAAATCGAATAAAATCCCAATTTTAAAGACATTTTTGAAGAATTATTTGTCTGAAAAAATAGTGATGAATGTTGGCCATCCTAGGAAACTAAAATCTTTCTGCCACTCGCATCTTTCATATCCCAGAAATTTTTTTGTATGTAGGGACGATAAAATTTTCACATTACATTTTGTAAGCTGAAAATTTCGTAAACACTCTTCTGTATGTAGAGGTCCCCTTATATATATATATATATATATATATATATATATATATATATATATATATATATATATTGGGCAAATTTGTATTTGCATAGACTCGAGTATATATATATATATGTCATCACTATTAAAAACAGATATATCTAAAACATATAACTTTCATGGGTGTAGGAGATTTATAGATGACCTTATATGTATAAACGATAATGATGAATTCGAAAAAAATAAACATCTTATATATCCAAACGAATTAAAATTGAATTGTGAACATAGAGGACAACAGGCTACATTTCTGGATTTAGATATAAAAATTGAGGATGGGATTTTTCTTTATAAAATATTTGATAAAAGAAACGCTTTCCCCTTTAAAATAGTACGTATGCCCCATAAAGATAGCACCTGCCCTGTTTTTGTGTTTTATGGAACCATTATGTCAGAGTTTTTGAGAATAGCTCGCGTTACTTTAAAATTAACAGATTTTATACCACCAGTTTCTAGCTTAGTAACAAGGATGATAAAACAAGGTGAGGATAAAAATAAAATATTTAAACAGTTAAATAAAGCATTTGTTCGTTATCCTGATGATTTTGAATCGTTTAAGATAAACCAGACTATATTAATAAAGGAAATCCAAAACTATATTAGCAATGTATAAAATGTATTTATAATTACATACAATAAATTTATGTAAAAAAAAAAAAAAAATGTATATATGTAAAAATATTTTTAACCTTTATATATCTAATTTTAAACAAATAAGAATGTAAATATATTAAATACTAATCATAGTGTAGGTGATAAGTAGTCAAATGGATTAATCCTAATCTTATAAATACAAGAATGATAAATCACAAAATTAAAAAATGTATCCATTTTAAATGTAGAAATTGATGAATCGCACAGGTAAGAAATTCATTTTTATAGTATGAAAAGGTTAGTAATTGCAATTAAGAATAGGAAATTGGATCAAATGTTTGTAACATGTCTTCTTCCTAAAATT
The DNA here is from genome assembly GCF_053919585.1 of Euprymna scolopes. NCBI lineage: Eukaryota > Metazoa > Mollusca > Cephalopoda > Sepiida > Sepiolidae > Euprymna > Euprymna scolopes. The sequence goes on from NC_136509.1 coordinate 68,450,730, forward strand.
AAGGGTGGTGGTGTTTGATCAACACTGCTGGGGAGCCATGATGTAATATACTGTTTTGTTTTTAAATCCCCGAAACAGTGTTTCATGGTAAACAACTGATGATCCCTTGAAAAATAAATTATGGGTATTAATAGTAAATTCGAGAGCGAGTTGATGCAGTGATTGCAGGTGATTAAATGACTTACTGACTAGATGTTTTTCTAACGAATGATAAAAAATATTTTTTTGTATAGTTGTAAAGGTTAAAAACTTCGAAGACTATATATATATATATATATGTCAATTAATTAGAATTAATAATTTCTCAAACAGGACAGTTTTGTACAACTGATATCTTGCCTTACAATGATTAAAACTAACACATAATGCTACTAAGGCTTATATTTAGAATTCTTATTTCAATTTAGATCTAAATTTATTACAAAATTTTAATTGTAAAAGATATCTAAAATTTAAGGCTTAAGAGGTCTTAAGAAAAAATTGCAATTCACGGATTTTTGTTTAATTGGCGTCTATGGATCAAATTCAATGCAAACCTGAACTATTAAAATTGGAGATTATGCCAATATTATGCCCTCTAACAACTTTTAAAAATTACTTACTCCAAATGAACTCAAATTTGAGGAATATTTATTAATGTTTAAATCTTATTGTAAGAGTTTTACAAAAATAGGGGGCATCTGAGTTTTCACAAAGAGCTTCTACCTCATCTTTTACTTATTTTCATAAAACTAAATTAAATTAAACATAGCCCATATTGCTATTATGATTAGCATTTTAATATTTATGATGATTAGTTAATTAGTTTAGGAATTAATTTTTTACATGCAAATATATAGACATATGCATATACGTAACTATACACACACGCGCACACACACACACATATATATATATATATATATATATATATATTACTATCACAGATGCCATTGTGTGTGTGTGAATCACAGATGCCATTGTGTGTGTGTGTGTGTGTGTGTGTGTGTGTGTGTGTGTGTGTGTGTGCTTGCAAAAGAAAACCATTTAATGATATTCATTCACTAAGAATCCAGCAATTGTCATAATGGAATTGCAGCAAAATTAAAAGAGATTCCAAGAGAAACATGGTACAACCAAAATCAGTGTCTTTTCACAAATCAATGGTTTATCTTCTTTCTTTTTAGCTATTGCCTCCCCCTTACCAGCTTCTGTTATTATTCAAGACTTTTAACAATTGCACATTGCCGACTTTTCAAACACGCATGCGTACATAATTAGGCAACCGCAATACATATTCAAGAAAGCGTTTTGTTTTTCTTCATCTTTTGGACACTGGTCTACATATTCATGTCCTGGTTCACCACTGTGGCATGGCGAGGACAGGTGTTGTAGTCCTAAGCTTCTCTAGCCAGTTTCATACACATATCAAACGTCTCTTCACTGCACCTTACACCTATCAGCGTGTTGTTCTGCTTGACATGAGGGTCAGGTGTGCTATGAAGGCTGATGCCAGCCTGACTTTCGATGGCGATCATATTCACTGATGCTGTCAGTATGGAATCTCTAACAGTTCATTCCTGTCTTCTTTAGGCTGTCAAAGATTTCTGCAAAGAACAGTGATTCTCAGACCCTTGTTGCCAAGTGTTCAGCCTACTTATACGGTTCCTGTTTGGTGTGAATGATTTTGGGAATTTTGATAGATATATCTTTCAGGAACACAGACCATTCTCATGAAGATGGTTTGGAACAGTTTGGTCAGAAATTCTCACCCCAGTGTCAAAGGTGGTCTGAGCAGAATGGATAGGTGCTTTGGAACCAATGTTGATGGGTTCCCTGCATCCGGAATCTGTCATATTGATGATTTGCAAGGAGTCCCCTCCATGTCTTCATGCTGCCGTAGTTTTGTTTCTGACTTGTGTCTCTGAAGGTGGCTCTTTGGCCAGTGTCAGGGTCATCTGCCACTTGATTGTGTGAAGCGTTATTTTGAAGAATACCCTCAAGCCAAATGACAGCTTCTTTACTGTTTGCAAAACACTTTCATTATTTTTCTTCTTTTTTTTGAGTTATACCATATTTAGCTGTAATTCTTTGTCGTCTTATTGAATATATATATACGGAAAGAAAAAGCATTGACCAAATATTAAATGGCTATCTGATCTTAGATTGACGTGAATCTTTGTCATTTGTTAGCGGATAAGAATGTACTAGTTTAGAAAAAATATCTGTTTAAAAAAGAATGTTCTATATTCCCAAAAATATTTTACCGAATATGAATAGGGTTCAAAATTATTGAAGAAGCTGGCTATTACACAACATTTTGAGAATAATATAATCTATTGTTACTAAAATATTAAAGCATTGTTTTCTATCTATATGTCTCTTTTATATATCACACATTATATATATATATAAAGTCTTTTTTTATGAGGGAATTAACTGCTTATCAAGGCCCAGGAGCCACTTGAGGATGAAGGTTTATAAGTGAACACTGTGATGATCTGCAATGGTGGAAAATGAGTAGAAATTGATTATTTACAATGACGGTCCAACAAGAGCTTGTTTACATTGGACTTGAAAACGAACATGTTTTAGTCAAATGGGAAGTAGATCTGCGGTATTGTGCTCCACAGGTGGGCAACCCTATGAAAGAAGCTTTGCTCATGAAATTTTCATTTATTTTTAGGCAGAGAGAGAGAGAGAGAGAGAGAGAGAGAGAGAGAGAGAGAGAGAGTAAGGGAAATTGTTGGCAGTGCTTGTAGCTAGACGAGTGTTTGCCATGAATGTTTTATGGAGGGGGGTGTTATAGATTAAAGTTCAGTCGATCACCTACCATGAAAATAATGATAGAGCAGAGGTAGACTGCTACGTCTCTACTGTGAGGAAGAGGTAGCAGGGAGGAGAAGAGGACATCCCTCGCCAGATTTCGAAGCCAGTTTTGTACTCTGTCCAGGCAGAAAAGGATGCTCTGAGCAGCCCCATTTTCAGATGTGGCAACAGTGCTCCATTTCAGCACATATTTGGCTCTTACACAGGTAGTGGAATGTGTCGGGAGTGAGGTACCTTCCAGAACAGTAGAATGATTATGTGTCTATATTTGTATATATAGGATTCACTTATAAACTAAATAAACAATCATTATGAATCTTAGAATATAGTGGCTAGGCGTAGTTCATAGAATTACTACCCATACCTACTTGACGTTGCTTGGGATAGTGTGAATTAATTTTAGTTTTTAATGTTAATTTGTTTTTTGCTTATTTTAAAACTTAAGTAAGTGACTCATGAAATCAAATTTATAAAAATCACTATGTCTGTCTCCATATTTTCAAAGTTTATCTCTACCGAAGCTAAAAGTCACAGAGCAGTGCTTGGGGACTCAAATGTTTGGATTTTTTATGGCTTGTTCTTTTATGGGTCTTTAGCTGGTTAAAATAGGATTCAAAATTTAAAAAGAAATCGCTAAGCATTTAGTACATTCATCTTAATTTATTTTTAATCAGTTCATATGCATGTCACCTTAGTATAGTGGTAATATATACGAAATCTTGAAAAATTAAAATATCATATTTAAGCATATTTTACAACAGGGAAAAGCCGGGCGCCCTCATACATGTTAGTATTTCTCCAATCTAAAATTAGTTAAATTCTTTTTTTTGATAGATTTTGTAAATGCCTTAAAAATGAATTGTAGATGTCTAAAATAGAGTACTTAATTGATATATATATATATATATATATATATATATATATATATATATATATATACATATATATACATATATATATGCATATATATATATATACACATATATATAGATATATATGCATATATATATACATATATATACATATATATACATATATATATATACATATACATATATATACATATATATATACATATACATATATATACATACATATACATATATATATACATATATATATGTATATATATACATATATATATATATATATATATATATATATATATATATATATATATATATATATATATATATATAAGTCACATTAGTCTGAACAAAATATATGCAAGGTAGAAATAAAAATATTCTTACAGCAACAGATAAATTAGTTAGTTTTAAGATAAAAAGTTACAATATCTAAGAAAAGAATGAAAGCAGATTATTTGGATAATTTCCATTAGTTGGCAATATCTGCACTAACGGTTAACGATTATTAGTGAACATTTGATATTTTCCCTCACATCAGTATTGAAGAATTTGATTGGATTTGCAATCTGTTCCTATATTTATCATCAACCTTTCCAATTTTGAGTTATGTGAAAAGCAAGCCTTTCCAGTGATTATAGTCTCAGATTAAAGTATGCACAATAGCCATTGAACGCCTTTTGGATTTGTCATTGACGAGTATCCAACTCTAAATATAAAAGCCATCAAAATCTGCAATTCTCAGCTTCATACCTATGTGGTCTGGGTTTTTTTTTTCATATTATTTGGATTTTTCAGATTACTGTTTCTCATCTTAAGTGTTATTTGTACGTTTTGGTTAAAGTAACCTCCGACCATCTTTAGGTGTGTATTGTTAAACTCGCGAATCTTCACAGAATCTTGAATGGAATCCTTCATTCAACCCACAAGGGCAGCCATGATTGAGTAGAACACTCATTCTCATTTCCAAAAATTCAGAACTGGGATTTTCTTACATAAACAACATTAAAGATTTAAAAAAAAAGCGTAAAAAACTTTAAAATATTGAAGAAGAGTTAGGAATATGTCTCTCACACATTCACCCACACATTTCAGCAGTAGTTAAAAAGCACTTGGTACAACTGTTCCATTGACATTTATCATCATTGTTCCATACCAGATATTGAATGCAGAATATGTTGATTTCTCTTTATATAATCTCTTTGTTTTCATCCATTGCAAAAAGGTTTCATATGTAGAAGATATTTATTTTTTATAATAACTGTGCTGAAAAAATACAAAAATCTCAATAGTGTATTGCTATATATATAAAAGTTGGGAACCACTGTCTTATAGTCCACGTTTATACCCTATTTTTACTGACACGTTAATATTATCAAATTGTGCAGACATAAAAGAAATGGCAGGTTATTTGGCTTTTCCTTCTGAAAATCAGAAATTGTTTTCCCTTCTGATTTTCGTAAATTCTTGTAATTTTACAAAGACCAAAGTGTAAAATTTATACACAAATTTTAATTTACAGTCCTTATTATCCCTGCCAATTTGTCACTATATTTGTATGTATACAACGTAGCATCCACATCGCTTGACTAATCGTCACCAAACGTGCTCAAAATATCAGTCATGGTTCAACTTAGAACTGATTTAATTTTGAGATATCTAGGTCAAAGGTTAAGTTCGTGGAAAAACTAAAAGTCACACATCGATTCTGTTTAGAACAGATACTCGGTATTTGGCTCATATTTCAGCTCTATACCTTATATTATCTTAACCCTTGATCTACAAAAGTTTAGTCATGGTCAAATGTTTTACGGAATTTCAGTTGGCAATTTTTCTAAATTTGATACATGGATTTGATGCTTATTGATAACTAACCACCATGCAAAATTTCAGGCTGATAAGATAGATAGTTTTTAAGTTATCAACGTGTACATAACATAACTTTGGGAATACATTATACAACATTGAGAAGTAAGGCCCATATAAGACTCTGACCCATCCTTACGTTGTCAGGTAGAATTATGTAGTCTCATGACTGGTTTATATTCCCATTTCAATATTGTAATGTGTAGATTTATGAGTTTAATTGTTAAATAAATATAGAAACTACAAACCTTTTAAGTAACAATTCATATCTTTACACACATTTTTTTCTAGAATATAATTTTCTTCTCTATTTCTAATGGTCTAAGAATAAGAATGAGAATTTGAAAGTGCTTAACATTCATTCTGCTGTGTGTATCAGGCTGTGAAAATTTTCATAAACAAGTATTTGCTTTATCCCCAGAAAGCAGACAGAAGCTCAGAACAACGTTATTTACCGCTCGGGTCACGCTTGAGATCACCCCCACCTGTCTTCTCTCCTCAATTTGCACTTCCTGTTCCCTCGACATCGTATCAGTCTTGCTCTCCAGGGAACCTTCAGTGACTTGTCAACAAATGTAGATTCATCATGATGACTGTCTGGGGAAATGTGACCCATTTGTCACCATCATTTTTGTACTTAGACACCCCAATCTATTTTTTGTTTAGAAAGAGGTGATATTGTTACTTATTATAACGTTATAGGTTCAAAGCAGATTGCACTTGATATATGGACTTTGAAATACAAGAACACTGTTCTTGTACAGTATGCCAGTTTCTCTCATCATAGTGCCACATTACCCTAACCTTTCTGTGCGTAATATTACCTACATCCGATGAGAGCTTTAGGTGTGTGGTGTCAACTCATAGTTACCATTAACTTTAGGTTTGCTCTGACTCGAAAAGGTAGAAAATATCAGGGATTCATCTATAGGCTAAACAGAATGTGTGTTAAGTATTCTATAAAATGGTATCCAGTGTTATACATATATATATATATATATATATATATATATATATATATATATATATATATATATATATATATATATATATATATCATGAATAACCTATGACCATTATTTTGCTGAAGAAACGTTGCTGGTTCCTCTCTACTCTATCGTTATTTCCATGAATGGCAGTTGAATATCTTTTAATCTTTGGTTTATTTTTGTAAAACATTTACAGCAAAACGCTCACCTTCTACCACAATGTAAGAAAGATTTTCCTTTCTCACTCCATGTGCTTGCGATCAGGCAGAATTTTCATGCTCTTGTTTCATCAGCCATGACTGGGCAGAAGCCATAAGTAATTTGCAATTGTTTTTTGAGTGTCACCTGTACTGAGGATTGAATCTTCAACCTCCAGAAGAGTGTAAATTTAAGACTGAATTTTACCAAGCACTTTATTCACTATAACATGGGTTGTTGTGAATTAAATAAAGGGTTCTGTTTGAAATTCTGTGTAGATTCCTGAGTTAGACAGAAAGATTCATGAATTCAACAGAAAGATTCCTGAGTTTGACAGGATACACCTAAAGAAGGTCGAAGGCTACATTGACCGAAACATTGTGAAAATAGTACTCAAGATTAAAACAGTAGTCCAAAGAACCCAAATAATATAAAAGCATTTTGATCTAAGCAAGAGGAGACTGAGACTGTCATATGAAGCCGGTTATTGAGTTACAGAATGAGACCACATGCTGAGAGATTCCACAGACCATCTGTATTAATAGTTATTTATAATTCATATTATTTGGATTCTTTGGGCTGCAAGATACACCTGAAGAAGATCGAGGTTACATAGGCCGAAACATTGTGCAAATAACATTCAAGATGAGAACAGTAGTCTGAAGAATCTAAATAATACGAATCTCAAAAGGGTTGATATGTTGTAAAAGAAGCCAACCAAGCGATGATTGAGCAGTATGTACATCTAAGTTTTTTATCACATCTTTGATCAGGTGGAGATGAATATGATTAGAGTTGTTTTGTTTTTCTTTTGTCCTTTTTAGTGTTGGACATTGATACAAATTGATATTCTTTGATATATATTCCAATAATTTATAGGTTTTTGTTTGTGTCACAATATTTCAACCAACATAAAAGGCTGCCATCAGTTTTGGTGTTGACAGATGATGTATTTGTATTCAGAAGAGAGATGTTCTCCGTGAGACATAAAGCTTACTCTTCTTTCAAACATTGGCTGAAGGGAATGTCTCTTGCAGTCAGAAGCTACTTTGTCTAAAGTGACCTTTATTGACAAACAATTTGTCAAACTTTGAGCCACATCACTATGCTTGGATTTCTGTCAGATAACACTGATGAGATTTATTTCTCGTGTGTTTTTTTATTTCATTATATATATATATATATATATATATATATATATATATATATATATATATATATATATATATATATATATATATATATATATATATATATAAAGAAATAAAGGATGACAATTCAAAGTTGAATAAAACTTAATTTCATTACCTAATCAATAAGGAAAAAAGAAAACCTCTTTAAGTCATAGCATTTCGAAGCCAAATGCTTCTCATCAGAAGAGGAGAAAAAGTCAGGGTTAGATATACAAAAAGCTGGCATAAGGACATTAGCTTAGAAATGATAAAAGATGCAATATATGTATATAAAAACAGAAAGAATAATAATAATAGAGATAGAAAAAAGATAATATATATTGGGTCATATATAAAAAAAGGGAAGGTACATATGGAGAGATATATAGAAAATATAAAAATACATATAAAATACAGTGAAAATTACAGGAATAAAAGTAAAAATATATAAGCATAAAAATAAAAATAAAATTTTTTATATAAAGATTATATTTTATTTTTATAAATTTTATTCATTACTAAATACTTCCTATCTTGGGTTGAGCGCATTGGCGAGTGAAATAACAAACAGTTGCTAGCGTATAAAACAATGTTCTTTGTGTAAACAAATAGAGCTTAGTCGTTTGGACAATGGCTTGAGGTATTGTGAAATTAAAACAATGATATCGAACATCATTAGAGAACTTCTAGTGGCATTGCCAGAAATCAAAAGAGAAGCGTAAAAGGACGTTTTCATTTATGAAGGACAAAAATGTTTCAGCTGTATTCTTATTATGCGCTGAGGTCCTGTTATATAGTGAAAGATGAGTACTTCCTGAAAGTCTTCATAATAGGATTCACTGGGGGAAAAAAACAAATGAAAAGCTTAATGAAAAACTATGGGTACTGGCCGAATATGAATAAAGCTATCATGGAGATGATTAATGCTTGCAAAGGTTACAGAAAAACACCACCTATAACACACATACCCTGTTCAAAAACTGACCAATCCTAACCAAGATATATATATATATATATATATATATATATATATATATATATATATATATAATGCTCCAAAAGTGTGAGAGAATATATATATAATTATTTCCACAGCCGAACCAACGTCGCAGCCCACAAGAGCCAAGAAAGCCTACAAACCGGAAGTCCAAGACTCTGAATGAGAGCGAAACTCGAGTCTTGGACTTCCGTATTGTTGGCTTTCTTTGCTTTTGTGGGCTACGACGTTGGTTCGGCTGTGGAAATAATTATATATATATATATATATATATATATATATATATAGTAATTTATGCAAATTTCTGGCAATTAAATTAGACAAAATCTTCCACGGTTCATAAATATATATATACTAGCAGGGAGACTCGATGTTGCCTAAGATTGAATGAGGATCAACAAACGTTTCAACGTCCCATACTTTTATTGTCATTGAAATCGGTGAACTCGGCCATTTTTTTAATCAAATCGATTGATTACTTGCTCTAGTAAGGAACTCCCCTTCCCCACAGTGTAGTGGAGGCAGCTTCACGGTAACCTAGTCCACAATACATTGTAGTCTATATTGTACTGTAGAGAATCTATTGCTGATTTTATAAAATTATCTGTAAATAATAGCTCCAAATGAAAACTCAAGTATCATGGTTCAGTTGCGCTCTAAGCAGAGACATTCATGTCGAACGCGCCCCTGTCTTATGAAAGAACCAACTGTTGATTTTATGAAATTATTTTTACATAATCACTTAATGTTAAACATACAAAAGTCAAGTATCATGGCTCAGTTTGTGCTCTATAAAAAATATTAATTTCAAATGCGCCCCTTATTTATTAAAGAATCTACAGTTGATTTTATAGGCTGGACCTTTCTGTTTGTTCGATGATAAATCTTCTCAAATGCACTTGTGATGTTAGGTTGTATAAAAGTGTTAACTTTGGTCAAAATCTTCTTTAATCAAATATTTTTCGATTAACAATTTTTTATACTTATCAGACACATTCTGATACAAAACCTATGTAAGAACACTTTCAGATACATAGCTACCTTTGTGTAAAATTAAAAAAAATTGTCCCAGCTGTTTCCGAGTTCATAGGGAATGAACTCACACACACAGACGTAGTTCCTTTTATATAACAGTAGATATATATATTTATATTTATATTACTACCTAGCTCTACTCACGTGTTAGGCCCTCGAAATAAATACTGAAAATTGATACATAAAATATTATATCCTCTCATAACATTTTATGTAGATGCATTAAATAATTATATACATATATATATATATATATATATATATATATATCTGTTGTTGGAAAATTGCCAATATTTAATATCTGTCATTGATTTAATGTTATGCACTGCCTTGATGTTTATTCGTTCCATTTTCCTAGCACCCTCCCCCAGTTCCACATTGCTGCTGGACAATATCTGGACACTGAGACATGACTGCACAGCTAATGGTCAAGAAACCTCTTACTGCTACATGCCAATGCTTATAATCTTTTTCAATGTCACTGTGGTCATCCTTGTACTTGTGAATTTGGCTGCTGACCAACATCTATTGTATACACAATTGGACATATCAGTTTGGACCAGTTACTTTAACGCAAGTCTACAGTCTAGCATAATGTTTTTCAGCTCGAGACTGACCGCAAAGCAGCCATTCTTTGTACGGTCAAAAAATAACCCTCATTTGGATAATTCTTTTATATCACTGGGGAGGAGGCAAAGTAGCCGAAGAAAGCTCTTGAGAATTTGTTTTTGTTGGTTCCAAAAGTGCACAAGGTCGTCACTGCTTTGTTGCTCTTTTGCTAGATCTATCCAGTGTCCATTCATGCAGATGACCATATTCCCTTGGATGTGTCTTGTCCATCTTTATGACTAGACACACTTCACTGATCGACACAGGCATATTACTTTAGGCTAATCCCAAGACAAACAATAAGTGAGCAGATGGTGGCTGTGTACAGGAGTGTGTGTGCGTGAATGTCTCATTCAACACATTACAGCATGACGGTATTTTGCTATGCTCATGATTCTGCAGAAATGCTTTCGGAGGCCTTGGACAAAGTTTTAAGATTTATAATCAATTTTTTTTTCTTTCTTTAGAACTTTATAAAATAATAGCTGATGCAGATAGTTAATTCTGGTTTCTCAAAGTTTCACAAACTTTAAGTTATATTAGTAAAGTCTTCCAGTCATTATGGACAGATTTGAAAATACATAATATATATAACTTATATAGACTATCAATAAAAAAAAAAAGGTGGTGTGTACTACTTCTTAGTAGATCTTGGATTTGTGGAAATCTCTTAACTCTTGTTACCCTTATTTGGTCTTTTAGTCCTCATATTCCATGATTGCTGTTTTCTGGGTTGGAATCTATTCATCCAATAGTTATAGTTAGCTGGATTTTGGATTTGAAGCTCTTTACACCAGATGGCTCGTTTTGCTTATACATTTTTCACCTTCAAATTATATATGAGAAAAATCAAACAAAAAAAGTAAATTTAATTAATTTATTATTATTTTTGTAAGTAATAGGTCGCCATTTAATGTGCCACTTAAGGAGAGAGGATGAAAAGATTGTCAGTTAGATGATAATCTCCTCCATGAGGAAGCCGAAAACAATAGGTGGAATTGACAGATCACTTAATAGGAATTGATTATCCAAGAGGACAGCTCATCACGTATTTGTTTACATTGGACTTGAAGACGAACCTGCTGTAGTTGGTTCGGAAGCAAATTCGTGATATCTTGATTCACAGATGGAATCTTCTAGGAAGGAAACTATGTTCATGGAACTCCCTAAATGTTCACATTAAACAAAATGAATTCTACTTTTCTATCGTATGCAATGAACAAAATAATAAATAAATCAAAACATGAAATGATCATAGAAGAAATCAAACATGCAGCAGGAAGTGATGCAACTAGTCAATTATGACCGAATCCCACCTAACAGCTAACAAAGGAGTAAAGAAGACACTCTTCAATGTTACAACACATGTTATTCAAAGATAAAACAATAAACAATGTACTATGACAGAGAGCATTAAATTATATCTACACTGAGCACATGGCTTGCTTTTAATTATCTTACAGTAATAAGGTGATAAAAAGAACATTGCAATGGAGAATATGCTCTGTTTCTTTGCTGTCATGTTATGAAGTCTGGCTTTAAAACACTATCAACTTGCAATGTAAAAAAGAATTGCTCTTCTCAATGAAACGGAGACAGATTGACGCATAAATCATAAACTGTTTTGTAATAAAATAGCAACATAATAGTAAATCAAACAGGGACACAAATGTCAGACAACCACCGCACATAAATTCCAAACCATCGCACATGACTTATAAACCATCTCACACAAATAACAAACCATCACACATAAATTAAAAACCATTGCACATAAATTACAAACCATCACACATAAATTACAAACATCAAACATAAATTATAAATCATCACACATAAATTGCAAACATTCAAACATAAATTGCAAGCATTCAAACATAAATTACAAACATCAAATATAAATCACAAACCACCAAACACAAATTATAAACCATCACACGTAAATTATAAACAATCAGACATAAATTACAAACTATCGTACATAAATTACAAACCTTTGCACATAAATTACAAACCTTTGCACATAAATTACAAACCATCGCACATAAATTATAAACCATTGCTCATAAATCACAAACCATCGCACATAAATTACAAATCATTAAACATAAATTGCAAACCATCGGTCATAAATTACAAACCATCAAACATAAATTACAAACCATCAAACACAAATTACAAACCATCAAGCATAAATTACAAACCATCGCACATAAATTACAAACTATCAAGTATAAATTGCAAACCATCAAACATAAATTACAAACCTTCACACATAAATTACAAGCCATCAAACATAAATTACAAACCATTGCACATAAATTTATAAACCATCAAACATAAATTGCAAACCATTAAACATAAATTACAAACCATCCCACATAAATTACACACCATCAAACATTAATTACAAACCATTGTACATAAATTACAAGCTATCAAACATAAATTACAAACCATCGCACACAAATTACAAACCAGATTTTGGCAGTGGTAATGATGGATCTAATAAAGGTACAACATGAATATTAAACCAGTAACCTGTGACACCCAGAGAACTGAATAATAAGTTTCAGATTAAAGGTAAATATGGAAATGTAAAATCTTCCAGCCAGCGCGGCCATAGCCGAGATTGAACTCACTACACGAGTTTGTAGTGTAATTAAAATCTTGTCGGTAGCTGAATACTCAATGTGTCACCAGGGCTATAAAGGGTATTTTTTATCATAACGCCATCACTAGATGGAGTGCCTACCATGGCTTAAGAGAGTCCCATCTATCCTCAAGAGAAGGATAGACCGTGCTCAATCTGGTATTTTACCTCGTGGTACATACAGCGCCTCACCTTCCCAAATGGTCAACTATCTGGTACTGGCCAGGCTCAACGTTGCTTAACTTTGGTGATCTAGCGAGAACCAGTGTGTCAACGTGATTGTACCGTACATATACGTGTGTCAACGATATATGTGTGCTAACGTGATTGTGCCTTATATAGTAAAATCTTACTATGAAACTACTGAATGGCACCAGTGACTGGAGTGTAAGCAGATCTTGTGACGCATTAACAATTTCCACATCATCCAAACTGACGAGCATCATGACATTGTGGCATTATCAGATTCAAAGATTAATAGAGTTAACTCTACCACGGGTGGAGGACAAGGAGGAGGTGTAGAGCAAAAGAAAAACCGATACAAGTGGTTGCATGCAGATTGCATGGAAAAAAGGATGGACCGGCCTTGTGATACAAATTAAGGTCAGGGTTAGATCTTTAGATTTAGGAGTCATTTCCTTTTTTTAAAAAACAAGCACAATTGGCCACTGTTTAAAAAGTGCTTCACATCATCTTCAAACGAGAGCTCAGCAGCCATAAAGCTGGATTAGATGAAAACAGTGGAACATAAATTGCACGAAACAGTTCCTATTTCCCATGCTTACCTAACACCAAGTGACAAACGTTGATGATGCGTGATGTCATGAACAGCATAAAGTAAATGCGTTTCAATAAGACATTATTAACATGCAAAGATGAACAAATGTTTTTATGCATTGTCCAGTGACAAATACTGCAGTTGAACCAGAGATGGCGGTACTATATTAGCCATCAAAACAAGACATGAAAGAAAAACGAATGTATACATATTCAAGATAATGACAGAAACCCTAGAAAACGACTTTGTCTGCAATAGAATGAGGCCGTAAATGGATGTTAACATTTAATGCTACTGAGACAAGCTTTTTTCCTTTAACAATTACAAAACACCTTCTCAACCATCGATTCCCATGCCAAATAACACCCTACCTGAGACTTCATCTTTTAACTTCTGAGCTTAACATTCACAGGCAACATGAATTAGAACAAATACATTGAAGACATTGCCAAGACTGCTGCAAAGAGAGTGGGCTTCCTCTACCATTTTAGAAAATTACTCAAACCAGAGAGTATCTTATGTCTTTACAAAGCTACTATTCACCAATGCATGGAGTATTGTTGTCATATCTGGGCTGGTATGTCTACCACTTGTTTTTCACTCTTAGACAGGGTCTAAAAAGAGCCTGAATTTAATAGGTTCCGCACTATCGACCCAGCTCTAACCTCTGCCCCATCGTCATAATATTGTATCTCTGTGCCTGTTTTACATGTGCCTTAATGAACACGTAACCTTGTGTCTCCTTGACATACATACTCCTGACAAGCAGTAAAATCCGATCTCTTCAGTGTTGAGGTCCCTAAATGCCGGAAAGGAGAGTGTATCACTTTTATGCTAAAAACTGAGCTTAGTCATTTGCATGAATAACAAAAAAGTATTAGTAAACATTTTTCAAAGGTTTCTTTATCTAACTTCAGTACTTGAAACTGAATGCTGCTTGCAGCCCTTTGTGTGTGCTGTACTACTTAAAAATGAATTACTTACGCCATTTGTCTTTCTTTGCTTAACTAAAGACAAATAACGATCTCAAACAGATAATGACTCATTTACAACCAAAAGCAATTATTTAATCCCATAATTAATATGTACTCCCCGTAGTCTATCGAATAGTTCATTTGCAAAATCTTTGAGCTATTTTGTAATACCATGTTTATAAAATCCTTAATAGTTATTTCGTTCTTGGTATAGAATGTATAGATATCAAATATAGACTTATTGGCACAGAAGATTTCTCTTATTCAAACTATTCATACGTTTACCACTTTCTTTAATTGTAAAAACATTATGTAAACTTAAATGTTAACGCACAGACTTTGTCACAAGGAAACAGAAAGGAAAACAGAAAGAAATTCGACTCCTGTTTCAGTTTTTAACAAAAGACCTTTATTTCTGCATCTTCGACCATGTGTGAGTTCTCATCTTTGCTGTGACGTCACCCACGTATCTTGAGCATATGCTTTTCCGAACCTGTCTCAAACACCTCTTTCTCTGAACGCGTCTTGAATACCTCTACTTCTCCAGACATGTCTCGAACACGTGCTTCTCTGAACAACCTTCTCTGTCCAAGTGTGTCGTTTTGTTTGTGCTGTGGCGTCACCTTGTGCAGCCAGCTTGATCATTTGCATATGTTAGCTGATATATGCTGCTGCTGCTCACAGTATTAGCGGCTCTGTTACAATTAGTATGTCTTGCAAAAGTAATGCAAAATGTGCATTCAATTTTTAATAATTTTTGCTTTTATTGATGTTCACCTCAAACAAGACAAATTGCTATTATTTGGGGCTATGTCTACTAAGCACTATGTGAGGAGATGAACGAGATGGCTGTTTACATTGCATTTTAACTTCTGCATGTTAGTGCAGTCAGGGAAGCAGGAAACTGTGAGGGAATCCTAGTCGAATAGTCCAAGGAAAGAAACTACTAGAATAGGAGACTTTCCGGCATTTAGGGACTTCTTCAGGGTTAAGGGGTGGAATTTTGTTGCTAGACGGATTTTTCTGTTCAACAGAATATCAACCCCTTTTAAGTCATATAATAGTAAAACACAATAGTTACTGTTAACTGTTATATATGATTAGTTGAACACATCAATGATCTTCCAAATCATATCCTTAGATTATTCGTAGATATTTATGCTGACGACACTACCATCTATGGCAGTACATGAAAGGCCGTAAACGACCAAGTTCTCTCTGATTCTCTCTTCTCTGATCTTGAACATGTGGTACAATGGGGAAAGAGGTGACTGGTTACTTTTAATTCATCTAAAACCGAGCTTCCGTCTTTACATCATCAACGCTCTGATCCCCATCTGGCATCAATTGAAATGAATGGCTCTTATCTTGGGGAGGCTCAATGTTTTGACAAGCTCCTGGGCTTGACCATTACTCCTGATCTGAAATGGAACACGTACTTTAACCCTAATCCTAACCTTCTTCTTGATCATATAATCTATGTATAATAAGTAGGGCTGTGACAACAGCATATTCTTTTCATTGTTTTGACTCTTGAGTGTGTATCCATTAATATCTTATATGTTTTTATGTAGACTGATGTGGTTCTCGGTTGATTAACTGTGTCTAACTGTGTCGGATATATATTCGAGAGTCAGAAGAATGAAAAGAATATGCTGTTGTCACATCCCTAATAATAAGTCATGAGTCTCTCATGGATCTTTCCATTATCCTTTATGTTCCTTGGGGAGTATTCTATGATTATTAATGGAGTAGTAGATCTGTTCTGTCAAGTTAGCTATTAGGGTTTTCTATATGGTTGGTAAACAGGTTATTAGCTTGTAGTTGCTTGGAAATATTCTCTTCCCTGTATTTTGTTTCATTAACTTAATTTTTTCTTTACTCAATTATTCTGGTATGTTGAATTGTTATTATTTTTATATGCACAACCTATGACACATTCTATATCACAAAGACAAAGGCTGTAAAGCAATTCTCTCCAATACTTTTAAAAACTTCTTTATTATTTTATTAGTAGTAGTATTAATAGTAATAGTACTACATGTAGCAGTATCATGTGATATATATGGTGCAATTTTGCCCAATAGTTTTAGAGTATCTAAATGGCCACAAACAAACAAAACTACTTAATAAATGATTAATAAGTATTTTATTCCTGTTAGATACAAATACATAAATTCTTAATTGAATCGTTTTGCTGTGTATTAATAAGATATTAAAAACTGTAATTTTCCAGTGGGATAAAAAATATATCATGTTATGAAGTAAATAGTTTTGCTAATCACAATAACATTTTGAATAATAATACAGAATTTGATTATAGACTCAAAGCTCTCTCTCTCTCTCTCTCTCTCACTCTCTCTCTCTCAGTCTCTCTTTGTCTGTTTCTCTGTCTGTCTGCCTGTCTCTCTCTCTCCACACACACACACACACACACACACACACACACACACATATATACATATATCTATAATATAAAGCTGAACGTGTGTGTGTGTGTGTCTGGTCACCAATAGGCTCCTATATAGTTGACTATTTTAAAAAACTAATACATATAATGATAGAAGATGTATCGAGGATCAGGAATGGGTATGTTTGATCTGGCAGAACGGTGGGTCATAAAAATTGTGGGATCTGCATTCGCGCCTGGCCCCCAAAATATGGAAATAAAGAATAAAAAAAACAACCTTTACAAGGGTTTTTGATATAAATATACATAAGAATACTTTGATAAGTGTGTTTCAACTTAAATAGGGATGATATAATAAAATTGTGGGGTCTGCCTTCGCACCTGTACTCCATGGAAATATGGCACAAACTTTAACAAAGACTTTTCGTATCTATTTTCGAAAGTATACTTTGATAATTATGTTTCAGTTTGAGGAAATATGCTATAATAAAATTATGGGGTGTTCGTTCGCAGCTGACCTCCATAGAATGGAAATATGTCACAAAGTTTAACAAAGTTTTTTAATATAGATCCACAGAATATTGTGATAAGTGTTTCAGTGTGAACAGGTATGGTATAATAAATTATGGGGTTTATCTATTTTATTCTTACTTTCATCATATTTTGCTTTGGTTTTGATACCCCCAAATTCGAAGCTTTCTCTTTACAACACTTTATAGAATATATACTATATAGAATGTAAATATGTCACAAAGTTTTACAAGATTTTTTTAAAAGGGGTGAGGGTCCACAATAACACCTTAACTTTAATCTTAATTCACGTTAGCTTCTTTTTATTTTTTTGAGTTGAATCATATTGTGTCGAATAAATACCCCTGATAAATTCACGTTTTTATTAAAGTGAACCAAAAAAAAAAAAAAAATATTTGGAACTTTAGACAATTCTCAATGCAAATTTTGCATAACTTTGTTTTTTTCCTTCTCCACTTGCATGTGGCACTCTTTCGAAAATAGATAAATGGATAAATAATAAAAAATAAAACCGTTACTTGCTATTGTGTCAAAAGAAGGAAAAAATCCTGCTCACGTGGTTACGTGTCTTTTTCAAAACATTTACATAACCTTTTTATTTTTATTTATATATCGGTTTAAACTTTTTTTGTCAGTGTACTAGAAGGAATTCAGTTGATTACAACCCTTTCTGCATGTTCTTTACATTACAATAGTACAACCCTGAATCCGACGGTGCAATACTACACCGTTCAATACTGTAAAACTGAAACGAAGCTGTTCTGCTTGAAAAGGGCGCCATTTTCTTCTTATTCATATTCATATCGATTCTTTGCTTTAAAAAACTAAAGTAATTACATGTTTACTTTTTTAATATCCCATTTTGCTGTTTTCGATTATTTTACTAAAGTAAGTAAAGCTTCATTATTTTTCAAAACTGTTTTTGTTTCCTTGTTTTTCGATATTTCGTCGATATTATTTAGTAAGAGTGTTTAGTAGAAAAGCCAACAAACGAATACCCGAAAAAATAAATATACAAGAAATAAATGTTACCATAGTCAATAAAAGTTCAGTTCATGTTTTTTTGTTGTTTTGAAATAGTTTTTAATGCTCTTTACTTGAAATAATTTCAGCACACTGAAATTAAAACGAAATTTGAGGCAATAACTATTTTTTTTAAAACTACACATGCCATAATCGAATATTCCTCAAGCACAAAATAACGGAAAATATTAAAATATGTTTATACATATTCCTTACGTTGATGGAACTCTCTTAAATTGTTAACACAGAATTCTCAGGTGCCCCTTCTTCAAATTGAAAACGGTGCTCTCCATTTCAAAGTCGCTGCCATTTTGATTTTTTTTTTTTACCGGTTTGTGAATTAAAAAAAAAAAATTTTTTTACAAACTACTTAAAAATACAAACCATAAACTTTTCTACAATAAAAATAACTTTTATTTTCTATAGTAACATTTATTTCTTGTATATTTATATTATTATATATATATATAACATTTTCTCTTTGCCATTTTGTTGGTCACTCCTGGCTATGAATGGAAAAAAAGTTGATATAAAAAAATATATTTTCCCAAAAATTATCTTTACTTTCATCATATTTTGCTTAGGGAGAAATTTTTGAGTATCAAAACCTATCTCTTTACAACCCCCTCCTTTTCATAACCTATCATACTTTCATCAATCACAGTCCATTTTCTGTGGGCTGTTTTTGAACCCAGTCACATACGGGTAGTTCGGCTAGTATATATATATATATATATATATATATATATATATATATATATATATATATATATATATATATATATATATGCATCCGTTGGAGATGCGGAGATGGATGAAGGAATTCCTTTTGGTTATCCTGATCTTATATTTTATTTTATTTTTTATTTCTATTGATATTTCAAAATTAGTTTTAAATACATAATCTACATTTATTTTTAAGAAGGAAAAAGTTTCCCCATTTAATGTCATTTGCTTTTGAATGAAAATAAACTCTTATCTCTATATTTGGCTAGTCACCAAAACGTTCTCTTTTCCTTTTCCCTTCCTCATTTCCTCTCTCACTCCCATCCTGCATTTCTTCACCCTCCCTTACTGCCTTCGAAACTGACTACCCATGGTGACTACAGGACTCAATTAATCTATAATGGCTAAATATGGCAACTTTTTTTGCGTTTCTAATGACAATATCTCTGCACATACAATGCAGATATTCTTTATTTTAGTGTGTGTTTGGGAAACTGGCTGCATTAGACTAGATAAACTCGTTTCTGAATTTTTGAGATGAGGATTAGTCGTAATTTGGTATATGTAAATTTGTGTTGGAATGATTAATCGGAGTCAGAATTGGAAAAATCGGAACGTTTGATGGTATTAAAATAAAAAAAAAATTAGCCTAATTTCCAATACTAAAAACGATTCTTTTAATTGTTTGTTTTTTTTTTTTAATTTTAAATTTAAGTTTTCATTGCTGGTACTAATGATAAAGTGATAAATATTTATTGCTTTTAAATTACTAGTGAAACTAAAATCTATAGATCACCCGCTCACAAATGTATTTTTTACATTTGTGATATTATATGAGTGTATTACATGAGTCTTTACGGTGATTATAAAAAAAAAAACAAATCTATGATATTGATTTATAGGTTTTAAAAGAATTGGAATAAGTAATTGTATCGGAATCGGGAATTTAGAACAGAATTGGAATAAGTATTGGGATCATCTCATCACTATATCTAAATAGATTTTCTCCACATCTGAGTTCTCATCCACCTCCATTGTCTTACACGTCTTGCACATAAATTGATAATCCTCTTTCGACCTACCAGTAATTCTACTGCACTTCTTGTGTACCCAATGCTTACAAGTAGAGATTTTAAAAGAATTAGAATCAGAATCGATAATTGCATCAGATTCAGGAATTTAGAACGGAATCACTACTTGTATTGGAATCAGAAAAAATATTGGAATTGTCTCATCACTAATGTATATATTTTTATATTTGTATGTACAGGATTCACTCCTAAACTAAGTATGAATTATGGAACACAGCTAGGTATAAGAAGACAGAATGTGTGCTATATTTAGTTTAATTTATTTTTATGCAAATATGGTATAATGGAGTTGGGAGTTTTTTGTCAAAAATTTACATGATTTCAATTTTTTGTGAAATTTTAACAGTCCGTATTATGCATTATTAATAAATTTTCCTCAAACGTCAGTTTCTTTGGAGTATTTTAAAGGGTTTAAAAAAGTACATAAAAATAACACAACCTCGCACTTGCAAATCCAAATAATTCAGATTTGCATTGAATTTAATCCTTAGTAATTAGACACCAACTAAGCAAGATTTCTTGACCTCTT
This sequence comes from Euprymna scolopes, assembly GCF_053919585.1. NCBI lineage: Eukaryota > Metazoa > Mollusca > Cephalopoda > Sepiida > Sepiolidae > Euprymna > Euprymna scolopes. The sequence continues at coordinate 68,471,985 of NC_136509.1, forward strand.
AAATTTTAAACATTTTTTGGAATAAAATGATATATAAGGATTCTAGACATAAGGTTTTTGGAATCCGTATCGTTGCATATATATTTTAATCTTTTAAGCATTCTAGTAAAGTTACAAAATCAAACATACCCTGTTTGGTAAACGTTGGAACATTGTACATTAGTGTATACATTTGGGACTATAACGAAGAAGGACTTTTTAAAAATACACCTAATATGTTTGAGAATAAAAGTATTGCTTGCTTTTAATTTAAAGTTTTATTGAAATTAGTCGTATTTCCCAAAATTAGCATCAGAATTACGATAAAAATAAACATATAGTTTTAGCATCTCAAACGCTTCTGCTTTTGCCGAATAAATTTATAATTATGTCATTCAATCAAAACCCTTGTTGGATGGGTGATTGAACAGATTACCGTTTATAGGTTCAATTACTATTTATGTCATTTATTTATTTATTTACATTATATTTTTACTCATTTCATCACTTTTTGTCTCATTCTTTATTCATCTCACCATTTAATAATGAAGTTACTTTTAATGTTGAACACAAGGTTTAATGTAGCATCCCTAACTTGTATTATGTCTGGAATAGGTAAAGATGTGTCACTTCTGTTGGAACTCTTCACATTTAGAGACACCATGAACATGAGGAATTTTTTTTTTACTGTGAGTTACTTAGCGCTTTTTGAATATCCATACAACTAGAAGAATATCTATCCCAGAATAGGTCAAACTAATTCCTTGGACAAAACAATTATGCCATATTTTATGCCACCTTAAAATCAAGATAAAATAAAACCTTATGTCTAAAACCCTTATTCTAATTTTGATCAAAATCTATATTTTATTCTAGAAATGTCTACAATTTAAGGCTTAAGTTTAAGAGGTTTTAGGAAGAAATTGAAATTCAGGCAATCTTGTTTAATTGGTGTTTAATTGGTGTTTAATGACTATGGATTAAATTCCATAAAAATGTAATATATTTGCATGTTCAAATGAGAGATTCTCCCATATTATATCCTATGAAAATTATTAATACATATTCCAAATAAGTTGAAATTAATTGATTTCTTATAACTATTATCAAAATTTCATAAAAATCGGAATTTTCATGAAGGCCTTCCATCTCCTTTTTATCCCCTTTTCCTAAAAGTAAATGAAACTAAATATTTGAACCCTTTACATCTAGCAGCTGTATTCCAAAATTCATAACGATCCATTAATCAGTTTATGAGTAAATCATGTATACACCACACACACACACACACACACACACACATATATATATATATATATATATATATATATATATATATATATATATATATATATATATATACTTCAGAATATATATATATACTTCAGAATAAAATTATCTAACAATCAACTGGTATGGAAACCTATGGTTATAAGTTTTACAAAATATTATTGGCAGTAATATTCTATAAGGAGAATCCCCCCTAAATAAGAATTGCTCGATATACATGATAGAAGGAACAATATGGCATAAGTATTATTTAAAATGTTTCCCTTGAGCCTTCATTACACTACAAAGTCTTATGGGAAAATTATCTATAGCAGCACACACAACATCTACTGGCATTTTCCCCCAGCATTTGCTTAATTTTATTTTAAAAACTTCAATATTTTGACAAGGAGTAAAGCAAGCTTCACTTTCCAGGATTGACCACAAAGAATAATCAAGAGCGTTAAGATCAGGTGGTTAGGGAGGTAATTTTTCTTTGCTGATCCAGGACGAACAGTTGTCTCTACACCACTGTTGTGTTACATGAGCAGTTTGGTTTGTCGCACCATCTTGTTGGAGAGTCCAAACTTCATCACCAAACACAGAATTATACCATAGGGTTAGTGTACCTTCAAAAATGTCCTCAATGTAACGTTCTTTGTTAATCTTGACCTTTTGAGGGAGAAAAACAAGTTGAGATTTCCCTCTTTCAGAAATGGATGCTCAAATCATCACTGATGGTGGTTTCTGCATTCTGAAAATCTTTCCTGTATTATCAGGTATTGCCTCACGACTTCTTACAAGGACTTTTATCATTTTGATGCTTGTGGAACTTTTGCAGTGAGAATAACTTTTCACCCGTGAAGATGATGTTATTGAGCATGACTTCTGATACGGTTTAACAAGAGTCGACTTCTGACGAGTCTCTTTGCAATTGTGGGTGCAGAAAGAAGCTGTCGCTTTTGGAGCTTATATGGTGATATCTGTAGGTCACTTCGACATATCCTTCGCAAAATCCTTGGTGATGTTTCTGCTTTATTTGCCATTTGGCTCATGGATCTTTTTGGATTTCGCCTGATTTTTTCCCTAACATTTTTGATGAGTTTAGATGTTTTTAAGATGTGGAGATTGTCTGATCATTGCCTATCGTTGATCAACAAAGTTTCCAGGTAAGAATCAATCGTCCTTTTTATGAACATTTTGTTGATTTTGAAGTTTTTCCCTAACTTAAATATTTCTTGTTGACGCAAGCACTTTTCATGTTGTTCCATGATGAATCTTCTCTTCAATTCAACAGACATTCTTAAAAATTAGTATCATTTGTTTCTGAAAAAAATAAGAAATCATATATTACATTATCATATAATGACAATAAAATAGTACATCTATTTTAATATTATCATAAAAATAGTTCCGAAATTTTGTAACAGGACTTATGCCCCACCCTGTATATATAAAATAATTTAAAAAGTTTGTCAAATGACATGTGAAATCTTTGTATCAAATATAAAGTCAATATCTTGCTTATGATATATCATTCCAGTCGATGAAATTGGCCAGACATCTGCTAAAATATATGAATTTTCCAGTGTCTCTTTGTTGGATCCAACTAGCAATGTGAGGGAAGCTAAACTACTAAAAAGCATCAATTGCTACAAAGTTTCTAGCCAACCAATAATGAGATAACGTGAGTTTATATGATTTCATTTGAAAGTGCCGGTCGATTCTAAACTAGCTGGCACCATATCTCCTCTAACTGATAAGCAATTATCTGTAACTATAGAACGCAGTAAATGTTAGTGCTGCTTTTTTTCCACTGATTTATTGAAATCACTCTGCTGGAACCGTTGGTAATATTATTTGTATTTTCAAATGCGACGTTGTGCTCATATTAAACTACATAAAAACAACTATTGAGAATATTCCAAATAAACTGAAATTAATCAATATCTAATGTCCGTTGTTAAAATCGGATGTGGCTGAATTTTTGTCAAAGGGCTTCCACCCCCTTTTTATTTTCTTTGACTAAAAGTAAATTAAACTAAATATAGTCCACATCTGAACTCTTTACGCCTAGCAGTTGTGTTCCAAAATTCATGATGATCGCGTTATTGGTTTAGGAGTAAAAACAATACACAATAAATCTACACATCGTTTGTTGGAATCCGTCCTTATTTCCTATGCCCCTAATGTAATCAAACAAAGGAAAGGATTTTTTAATATTTCTCCACATCCTTACAAATAATTTAGACACTGGTTAATTTTTTTTTTACTACATATTGTATATAGATATGCAAATTTGTATAATATACTATCCCTCCCGCCTCCATCTATATATACTTTTATTTAATCTTCTCATCAGTGAACATTTTATATTTTTACTCTTGAAAAAGCCTGCACAAAACGGGCGAAACGTCGTCGAGTTTTTAAGTCTTTCCACCTCCGTTTTTACCAAAAATAAATATCTTAATAAATAAAGTAATTTTAAAAGTTTGCCGAATTGCATGTGAAATCTTTACATATTGCCAATATCTTGCTTCTGATATATCATTTCAGTGGATGAAAGTAACTAGACATCTGTTAACATCTATAAATTTCCTAGTGTCTTTCCTTCTTGGATCTCATTCGAAGTGTTAAGGAAGCTAAACTACAAAATTATCAATTGCTATAAAGTTTCTAGCCAACCAGTAATAAGATCAAGTGAGTTAATATTTGTTCTTTATAAGTGCTACTAAGCTTTTTTCACAAGTATAAAAACACACAAATAAAAACGTGTGTAGCATCTTTATATTAAAACTCCTACCTTTATTAATCTGTGTTTCTGTCCTTTTTCTCCTTGTCCGTCTGTATATATTCCTCTCCCTACCCCTCTTTAACTTTTACCCAGTCCATTATAAGATAAAAATAAAAAATTATAAGATAAAAAATAAAAAAATTTAAAAAGTAGTAGTAGTAGTAGTAGTAGTAGAAGAGAGGAAGAAGTCGTAATCTCTCCTTTATATAATAGATAATAATATTAGAAATAGCTGAAAACCGCCACTTCCTGATGAAATCTGATCCGGTTGACCTCCAACAAATGGATAACTTATTTTAAATTTTAAATATTATATATCCGGAGCAACGCTAATCAAGAAAGTAACAACTTTCTGTGTGTTTGTCTTATAGTTTTTTTGGGTTTTTTTTGGTGAACATACATGCAAACAACTACCCTTTATATAAGTGGTTTCATTAGTCAGTACCAGTCGATTCTAAACTAGCTGGCACCATAACTTCTCTCGTTGATAAGCAATTATCTGTAACTGTAGAAAGCAGTTAATGCTAGTGTTTTTTTTTTCACTGATTTATTGAAATCACTCTGCTGGAACCGTTGGTAATATGATTCTTAGTGTGAGTAACATTATTCTTAGCATAGCGAGTGTCACCATAGCTACTGTTGGCTCGACTCAAGATGATCACTATAGTTTCCATTGCTTCCTATAACACCTTTCCTACAGTTGTCCATGACAGTTAACCTGTTGGTAGCATTTTATATTTCACGCCAATGCTAAAGGTAACCGGGCAAATTTGGCACTTTTCCAGAACTCTGTTGGACAATGCGATTCTCATCAGCCATTGATACATTAGTATGCAGTCTCACCCCCACTTTCCCCTTTTATTATTCTTTGTGCTCTTTTTTATTCTTTGTAATGACCACAATCGTCTGCATGTATTCATGTATAGGTCGAATTTAAAAGGTCAAATTTGTTCTAATTTAATAAATAACAACTTGGAAATAATGTTTCTGAATTTTTTGACATGAGGATTGATTATTCCTATCATTTGGATTCTTTGGACTACTACATATATATATACTAGCAAAAGTACCTGTCGTTGGCTGGGTTCAAAAACAACCTACAGAAAATGGACTCTGATTTATGAAAGTATGATAGGTTGTGAAAAGGAAGGGTTGTAAAGAGATAGCTTCGAATTTGGGGATATCAAAACCAAAGCAAAATATGATGAAAGTAAAAATAAAATAGATAAGCCCCATAATTTATTATACCATACCTGTTCACACTGAAACACTTATCACAATATTCTGTAGATCTATATTAAAAAACCTTGTTAAACTTTGTGACATATTTCCATTCTATGGAGGTCAGGTGCGAATGAACACCCCATAATTTTATTATACCATATTTCTTCAAACTGAAACATAATTATCAAAGTATACTTACGCAGATAGATATGAAAAGTCTTTATTAAAGTTTGTGCCTACTTCCATTCTATGGAGGCCAGGCGCGAACGCAGACCCCACAATTTTATTATACCATCCCTATTAAAGTTGAAATATACTTATCAAAGTATTATTATGTACATCTATATCAAAAACCCTTGTAAACTTTTTTTTTTTATTATTTCCATATTTTGGGGTTCAGGCGTGAACACAGATCCCACAATTTTTATGAACCACCGTCTGCCAGATCAAACATACTCATTCCTGATCCTCGATACATCTTCTATCATTATATGTAATTAGTTTTTTAAAATAGTCAACTATATAGGAGCCTATTCGTGACCAGACACACACACACACACACACACACACACACACACACACACACACACACACACACACACACACACACACACACACAGGTTCAGCTTTATATTATATGTATGTGTGTGTGTGTGTGTGTGTGTGTGTGTGTGTGTGTGTGTGTGTGTGGAGAGAGACAGAGAGAGAGAGAGAGAGAGAGAGAGAGAGAGAGAGAGAGCCTTGAGTCTATAATCAAATTCTGTATTATTATTCAAAATGTTATTGTGATTAGTAAAAATATTTACTTCATAATATGATATATTTTTTTATCCCACTGGAAAATTACAGTTTTTAATATCTTATTAATACACAGCAAAACGATTCAATTAAGAATTTATGTATTTGTATCTAACAGGAATAAAATACTTATTAATCATTTATTAAGTAGTTTTGTTTGTTTGTGGCCATTTAGATACTCTAAAACTATTGGGCAAAATTGCACCATATATATCACATGATACTGCTACATGTAGTACTATTACTATTAATACTACTACTAATAAAATAATAAAGAAGTTTTTAAAAGTATTGGAGAGAATTGCTTTACAGCCTTTGTCCTTGTGATATAGAATGTGTCATAGGTTGTGCATATAAAAATAATAACAATTCAACATACCAGAATAATTGACTAAAGGAAAAATTAAGTTAATGAAACAAAATACAGGGAAGTTTACCAACCATATAGAAAACCCTAATAGTTCACTTGAAAGAACAGATCTACACACACACACACACACACACACACACACACACACACACACACACACACACACACACACACACACACACACACACGCAGAGTATAACCCGGATATAAGAGACCGAATATAAAAACAACGGATATAAGAGAGATTTTCTCTAGTCCTAAATAAGAGTCTGTGTTAATATACAGTGTAACCCGGATATAAGGACTTCGGATATAAGTGTAATCCGGATATAAGAGAGGCTGTAGGGTCTGAAGAATAAGTCTCTTATATCCGGGTTACAATATATAATCATCCACATACAGTACTGTTTCGATGTTTCACAGCTCATCAGTGCGGCTAGACAGGCAATATATATATATATATATATATACTAGCTGTACCCTGCCACGCGTTGCTGTGGCTCAAATTGGCGCAATGGAAAAAGTTCCAAAATGAGAAAAAGCATGTTTCTTATAGCTTTAATTTTCCATTTTGCATGGGTACACAGTTTTTTTTGTTCCATTTTCTTAGCTGATATAGAGATTTTCCGGTTTGGTGACTCTTGAATACGTAACATAAATTGTCCATGTGAAAAAACAGTCAGTGTGTAACTGTAAGGCCCACAATTGTAAAGATTGTTCCCTGTGCTTTGTTGATGGTTATTGCAAATGACAATAAAATTGAAAAGTGCAATTTGCTAAAGTGTAATGATGTATCCGGTGGAATCATAGGAATGCATGGAATGAGGATATATTCATCTGTGAAAGGTTCTGTTAAGATTGTTGTTTCTATGATATTGTTTGTTAATTTTTTTTTACTGCAAGCTATGTGCCATTGCAAAGCTTGGATTGGTTTATATTTCAGAACATGATAATTAGTACACCAAATTTCAGTTGCAATACATGCGGTGGCATCCCTGGCAAATATAGCTGTTGGATAATTAACCACTTTATCTGCTTTCACAACAGTGTCGATGGATTTGTATTTGACTACCTCACTTGGAATTTTACATTGAATAATAGGGTTAAGTTCATGGGCATCTTTGTATTGACCTGCAAGAATAGCTCATTCACTCAGTCAAATGGAATTCTTATAATTTGAATATCTGCAAAAACCTTTTAAACTAACTATTCTTTTGATGAAATAAAATTACAGAAATTACAGAAGTTAAAAGTCAAAGAATTTTGCCCTTTACTCTGATCAGCTGGCACTTTTTTGTACCCAATTTCCCACAAGTGATGCAAAAGTTTTTGTGTGGACCGAACAGTCTGCAATTGGACATGCATATTTTGAGTTAAGTTTAATGTCTTCACATGGTACCAAAAAAGTAGAGTATTTGAGGCAAGCATTTATTTCATCTGCTGGTGTTGATTGAAGAATAACAGGTAACATTTGTCTGAAATCTCCTGCAAGCAATATTACTGCATTTCCAAATGGTCTAACATTGACACGCAAATCTTGAAAGGATCGACCAAGAGCCTCAAGTGATTTTTTGCGTAGCATTGTGCATTCATCCTAAATAATAAGTTTGCATTTCTGCAATATTTTTCCCCATATTGGATGTTTTTGAGATGTCGAAGATGAGATTTTTGAAATTGAATGTTTTAAAGTAGAATAAATAATTCTTCTACTTGGCAGCAAGGTCGCAGGTATTCCTCATGCAGCAAGGGCTAAGGCTATGTCATTTTGTTACCAAATGGCTGCCAAAATCAATTTGATTAGAAAGGTTTTACCAGTTACTTCTGGTGCTGTTCAAGGTAGCAATAATTTCCAAATAACTTCTATTCTCACAGTCAGTAAATTAGGTGACTAAAATAGGATTTATCCATGTTTTGACAATGCCTTATTCACTGTAATTAATTTAGGAGACTAAAATAGGATGAGGGATTAGAGATGGACAGATAGAGAGGAAGATATATAGATAGAAAAGAGAAAGTGAGAGGAAAATAGAGAAAGAGAAGGAGATAGAGAGATAAAGGGATTGATAGATAAACAGAGATAGGGGGGGAGTTAGAAACAGAGAGGGATGAGACAGAGGAAAGGAGAGAGATAGAGGGAGTTAGAGAGAGAAAGGGGCTCAAAGAGAGATGGAGAGGGTGATATAGAGAGAAAGATAGATTGAGAGAGGGAAAGGGAGAGATGAATAGAGAGAGATATTAAGAGAGGAAGAAAGAAGGTGAACTACACTTCACCGTTTTTTTCCTCGTTCAGTAGAGAAGAAATCTTTCGAGACTGAGGCAATTTTAATGTTTTGTTATTATCTAGAGTACCCCTTTTTTTGGGGGGGGGGGGCTAGATTTTCCTCACATTAGAAACCGACCGGGTTATCTGTACTTTCACTTAACAAATTAATAAAAGAAAACAGATTGTAAAATTTGAATTTAACATGAAAATACTATTTTAAAAAATAGCACGATAACATAAGTGCATAAGTGCCACTTTAGGTACTCCTTCGGCGTTGAGTTCCATGGCGACCAGCATAATTATTTAATGGTCGCTCCCTTAGCCCCCCCCCTAGTCAAGGCTAATGCATGCACACGTAACATTTTTTTTATTTACTGACGTTGGCTTAGTGACTAAACGATTTATTGATAATTTTGTAACCCTTAAACGCATGCCGGAAGATTTAAATTGGTTCATTATTGTTGTAATGAAAAAAATAAAAGTTTCATTCAACACAAAACCAAAAACACATATTAATGATAAACGATTTATTCATTGAAATTTACTAATTTTTAAATAAAAAAGTAAAAAAAAAGTTAATAAAAAATAGTTGCTTATGTGCGCATAAAAAAAATTGGTTTTTTTTTGTTTTTTTTTTTAGATAAGGCCCACCTTATAATCACCCCCCCCTCCTCATCTTAAGAACAGCTTCCGGAATAAACACCACTTTTGGAGGGGGGGGGGCTATTTGCAAAATTTAACTGATATTTGTTGTCAGCATACCCACCCGAAAATACTATTTAAAAAAAAAAAAGGAGGGGTTCAGTGCCCGTGGCAGAGAAGTAGATTTATTTATTAATAAAAGTTGCGGAGAAGTAAATTTATTTATCAATAAAAGTCGTCATTTAAAAAAGAAAATTGTGGAGGTGGACCTAAATGTTAATATTTACCCAAAAAATTATCCCGAAGTTTATTACAAAAACGTTTTGTTTTCGCACTATTCAACAATTTGTTCATCCGCGCATGTAAATTAAAAAATATTTGTAAAAGTGAGAAGTTATCAGTAAATGATTTAGTTTTTTTTAAAAATTTATTTATTTATTTATTTTTTTACATTAGGTTCACCTCCACAAATGTTAAGAACGGCTTTCAGAATAAACACCCTCAACCTCTCCATGTTAACAACGGATTTTGGAATAAATACCATTAGGAGGGGATATTTAAAAAAAAGTCGATAAAAGTGGTCATTTAAAAAGAAATTTAAAATAAAATGTTTGTAAAAGTGAGAAATTATTAATAAATGTTTAGTAACATTTTTCGGTGCTAATGCAGAGAGTGATCTGCGCTATTTTTTAAATCGTTTTTCCACGTTTAATTAAAGTTTTATGATATGTTTTTTTTTATTCAATTGCAAGGTTAAAGTACAGAATAGGTACAAAACACCCTCCCCTCCCCATGTTAAGAATGGCTTTTTAAATAATAACGTTATTATTTCAGCATGGATCACTCTCTGCATGAGTACCCATTTTTCTTTTAATATTCATAAAAAGTAAATAAAACTTTTTTCAAAATAAATAAATGTTTGTAAATGTGACAAATAATCGTTTAGTTGCGGCAACGTCAGTAAATAAAATATGTTACGTGCGGGGTGGGGTGGGGGACTAAGGGAGCGACTATTATTTTTTTCTGCTGGTCGCCATGGAACTCAACGCCAAAGGAGTACCAAAATGTAATTTTTTTTTGTCAAATAAATAAATTTCAAGCAATTTTTGCAATAAATAATAGATAGCAATTTCGTTAATTTTACGACTCGCCCCAGCATATTATAAACAGTAAACACCCTAACTTCCACATGTTAAAACGGCTTTCGGAATAAACACCCCAACCTCCCCATATTAAGAACGGCTTTCGAGGTTTATGGAAGGGCGTTTTTTTTTGTTTTTTTAACATGTGGAGGTTAGGGTTTTTATAATACGTTGAGGCATGTCGTAAAAATGAAAAAGTTGAAACAAACTTTTTTATGTAAACAATGCCGTAAAAAGAAACCAAACAATTAAAACGTAATGTTTTATGAGTGAAAAGCCTTAACATAAATTTTAAAATTAAAAAATTGGTAAGTACATAAATGAATTTAAATTTTTAAAATATGGGATTATTTTTTTTTGTGTGTGTGCTAATGCAGAGAGTGATCCGCGCTATTTTTTTAAAATCGTATTTCCACGTTTAATTAAAGTTTTATGATATGTTTTTTTTTTATTCAATTGTAAGGTTAAAGTACAGAATAGGTACATATTAAGAATGGCTTTTTAAATAATAATGTTATTATTTCAGCACGGATCACTCTCTGCATGAGTAAGTTTATTCGCAGTAACTGCTTACGAAAATATATTTATTTTATTTAATATTTTAATAATTCGCGAGGTAAATTTATTTTAATAACATAAAAACATACCTCGACTCTAAAGATGGGTTAGGTGAAAGTACAGTACTCATGCAGAGAGTGATCCGTGTTGTAATAATAACGTTAATATTTAAAAAGCCATTCTTAACATGGGGGAGGGGAGGGTGCATTTTAACCTTATAATTGAATAAAAAAACATATAATAAAACTAATTAAACCTGACATACGATTTAAAAAATAGCGCGGACAAAAAAAAAAAAAACTGTACTTTACCAACCAATCTTATATCGAAAAACAAAAAAAAAAAAACTCAAAAAGCAAGCGACAAACTTTTTTTTTGGCCTTATATAATAAAGAAAAAAATGTGTAAATTAAAAAATTTGGAAGATAAACAAATGAATTATGTTTTTTTTTTTTTTTTTTACTTATCGAGTTAACAGAAAATTAAATCTTTCGTCAATTCGTGGCTGTGAAATGAATCGAACCGGAAGTTCAGTTTTATCAACAAAGAAGATCCGCACTAACGGTTAAAAAAATATATTTATTTTATTTAATATTTTAATAATTCGCGAGGTAAATTTATTTTAATAACATAAAAACATACCTTGACTCTAAAGATGGGTTTTCTGAAAATTTCAAATAAATTGGTAGCGTAGAAATATGGTTTTATTCGCTTGTAACGAACCAAATATACATTTTTATATATATAGATATATATATAGTCTGCGTGTGTGCATATTTTTATTTAGTGAAACAGAGTGTTTCTGCTTGATGAAACTTTTATTTTTTCAATTTTTCGAATAGTTCATTTAATATTTTGGGTAAAATTGGTGTAAGGTCAGTGGATTTCTTTTCTATTTCTTTTTATCATCAAATCATCCTCATCAGGTGGGGTTAGCCTTGGTGTTCACAATTGTTCTTATTGTTGAGTTCTTTCAACACCTAGTAAATTTTTAAAGCTTTTAAAATGAACGAATGTGGTGATGAAATACCACATGCAAAATGTGACCATGTTCGAAGCACATGCAAAATTTCAAAACACATTTCTTTCTAAGCTAACAATTTATTAATGTCATTTTCACAATGTAAACTCCGACCTTTTTAAGGTGTATCTCATCGAACTCAGGAATTTTTCTGTTGAACTCGGAAATCTGCACGAAATTCCAAGTGAAATCCTTTATTTAATCCACGAAGTTAGCGTGCTTTTGTTCTGTCAGTCATGACTCGGAAGAAGTCCTAAGTAATTCGCAATTCTGTTTTGAGTGTATGAACCTTCAACCTGCAGAAGAGAGTTGTAACTGAATTTTACCAAGTACTTTATCCACTACATCACGGATCCTTCACTAGAAAGATTCCTGAATTCGACAAGATACAACTGAAAAGGTTGGAAGTTACACTAACTGAAACTTTGTGAAAATTACGTTGGAAACAATGCTTCAATATTTATTTAACTGAATAAAATCATGGATACCCTATAAACAGAGGTGTAGGTCAATTAAAAAAAAATACATATTCCCTACTCTAGGATCGCCTTTTAAAAATAAACTACTCCTAACTATCCCAAAATGCTGACATTGACTACCCACTTTGACTTCCCCCTCCCCCATGCATTTACGGCGAGCAAATTCTTTTTAGTAAAAATCTTTTCTTTCTATTTCCTATCCCGGTTTATACATTTTTCTGTATTTTTTTTTTAATATTCTTGATTGCTTTCTCTCTTTCTTTCTTAACTCCACCAATACAGATGTTATGCATATGAATATTCGTGCGAACACTATTATTTTTAACAGACCATGCACATTCATAGGTATATACAGATATATATTATTTCAAAGAACACTATATATTATCTTGATCGTTCATCGATACTACTGAAGTAACGATACTAAATGTACTCCTTCTTCAGTCGATAATGTAATGACCTGACACATTCTCTCTCTCTCTGAATTTTAGAATATATATTCTAGGTAACATGATAAATAACATGGGAATATTATTTTTTTGTAAATGTTAACATTTAGGGGATGCATTTATGTAAAGTTGTTTTGTTTTTAAATTAAAAAAATATGACCCAATCATTATAAATTTTTGGATATATATGTGAGTAACATGCACACATTATTTTTTTGTAAACTTTACCATTTAAGGGATGTAAACCTAAAAAAAACTAGTGTCTGCCCTCATCCCTTATCTCCCCAGCATTTGAAAATAAGTGTTTTGGGGACTTATTCATGCAGCAGAGATGAACTCTTCCAAACTGTATAGGCCGAGAGGTACTGAGGTGTGTGGTGGTTGCGTACTTTGTAGTATATCATCTTGATGTTAAGTACTATGACTGTTATTCTCTATATATTCTGTTTCGTTCTTAATACACAAACCTTGTTTTAACCCATATTTGTGTCCGTGTCTTCCTTAATGACCCTTCTGGACCACAACAACTTGGCAACAAGGAACTTTTATTCACAAAGGGGATACTCATAACAACTTGATGACGAAGGACTTAAATTCAAAGAGGGTCACCAACAAAATAATCTGTCTTGAGCAGAAAAGGATAAAATTATACTAGTAATTACACACCAAAGCTATTGGACAACGGAGTAGTATTCCCAGCGAACAAGATACTCTTTCAACTGGGACTATGAAAATACCTCAAAAGTGTGAAAAAAAGAGAAAAAAAATCATTTTGTCAGACACTGAATAAAAAAATTCAAAATTAAAATGTATTTGAACATATCTCCATTTAAAACTAAAGAGAAGAAAACGAATTTTCTCTAAACAAATTGTATTTTTGATCTCCTAAAAAACGTAGACTGTGTTCATCATCCGCATTAAACTGTAATCTCTTCTCTATAGAAATAAAATGAACTCATTTTCCCCTCTGAGTTTGACCTTAATAGGATTAAAACTCAAGACATTTCATGCAAATGTAATATGCACAAACTGCAGCACATTATCTGTGGTGTGCTATAGGCCTATTACCTCTACACTTGCTCGATAATCGTACATTCCTATATTTTTTCTGGTGAGAGTTCACTGCCAAAACCTGTAAGAATCAATGGAAGTTGTAAAATCTTTTCTCTCTATTTAATTCCTCCTTCCCCCCCCCATTTACACCGCCGCTTCATCGTTCATGCAGGACTAATACGAACGCACATTGATTTCGGATTTTGTAGTTGCATACAAAAACTGAAATGCTTACTATTGCGTGAAACGCACCACACCTTATTATACAATTTTTTTCGAAATATTATTACATTAGGAAAAAAATAAAACGATTTTCTCCTTTTCTCAGCAATTCCTTTTTTTTTCTTTTTTTTTTTCATTAACATTTCCTTTTCCTTTAGTTCCGTTTTTCTGTTCCCGTTTTTCTGATTTCAGAGTTAAATATTAATTTTCCAGTTATAGCATTACAAAATGTTAACTGTCAAATTATCACGTAAAGCGATTACGAACAAATCAATCTCCATTAGTAACAAATGAATTTTTGAGTGCTTTAAAATATTTACCGACTCGGATCGAAAACTACTACATTTAAAAAATGTAAACAATGCATTTCTACATGCATCTCTAAAAACCTCAGTTCCGATTTACTGCTTTTCGTATGCCTTCATTTCGTTTCTTTCATGTTCCCATCTTTCCGATTTCATTGCGATTATAAAGATCGTTACGCTATAACTCAAAGCAAAATTAATTTCGCTACCGATGCTATTTTTAGCTCAAACAAGGTGTTTTCTTTTTGTAATATTTACTTCAATATCTTAGGACTTTACTTTACTATTTCTCTTTGAATTATACCAAGACAACTAATATTTATCTCAAAATGGATTTTTACATTAGATTCGAAATTTAACCGAATTGGTAAGCTCGCCGTTACAAAATTCCTCATAACTTCTTTATAATCACATGTACAAACACTTTCTTCTCTTGGGGAAATTAAGTTTTGTCCTTAATCTTCAAATTTCTATTTCAATCACCTAAATTACTTAGTGTGAAAGGAGCTTAAGAATTTCTGCTTAGAATGATATGCCGGTACATTATTACATTACGGCAAAATCATCGTTCACATTCCACATGTCACCTTCTATAGGTTTCCGGGTATGCTGATACGGTTACGGGTTGTCTATTCAGAAAGCCGTTATTAGGTTTGGGGTGCCTATTCCGAGACCCGTTTAATTGGACATTTTTGTATTTAATTATTGAGAACGGGCAAGTTTTTCATTATTAAAAACAGATTGTTGCATGACATATTCATCAGGTTTTAAACTGGGCGAGCGCCATTTCAAAACCGAAACACAACCAAAACATTTATTGTATAAAAATTTATCAAAATATAACTGCACAAACATTTACTGAAAAAAATGCGCAATAAAATTATAATTTTAATACAACAATTTCGTAAGGAAAGCAACATTGGATTTTTTATAAATAGTTTTTCTTTCTTTTTTTCCTTTTTTTTTTTTTTGGCTGGGAAAAGTTCAACAACAAATAATTTAAATTGATTGTTTTTTGTTTTTTTTATTTATTTGTTTTTTGTTTTAACTGCAATCGTTCTCCAGTTAATATTTTTGGTTATTTAGTACATGCTTCGGCCATAACTTTTTTTTTTCGGGTGTACAAACACTTTCTTTTCCTTTGGGGAAATTAGGTTTTGTCCTTCATCTTTCAATTCCTATTTCAGTCACCTAAATTACTTAGTGTGACAGGAGTTTAGAAAATAATTTCCAAACCTAAATATTACTGATAGTAAAATATTATGCAACTTTAATAAACTATGTTTGGCAACATTTGCATAAAATGAAATGCTTTACGGTTGTAGTTAAAATGGAACAGAAATTCACTTTTCCTTCCCTTTTCAATTCGGTACATTATTACATTACGTCAAACTCATCGTTCACATTACTCATGTCAACTTCTATAGGTTTTCGTGTATGCTGACAAGATTAAGGGTGTCTATTCCGAAACCCGTTCTTAACACACGCAACATTCAATTTTAATAAAACAATTTGGTAATGAAAGCAACATAGGATTTTTATACAATAGTTTTCTTCTTTTTTTTTTTCTTTTTTTTTTTCAGAACAAATAAATCATTGGAAACGTTGGAATCAAAGCAACTTTGAAAGGTCAACAACAAATTAATTTCAATTATTGTTTTTTTCCTTTTTTTTAACGGTGAAGTGGGTTGTTTATTTATTTATTTATTTTGTTTTAACGGCAATCTTTCTACAGTTTCATTTTTTGGTTATTTTTTTCATGCTTCGGCCATAGTCTAACTAGGATTTGAACAGAAGGTGCGTTAAATAAAATGGCGTCTCCAATTTCGGCAATAAAGTGTGGAAGCACCGTTATTCTTTGGATTATATGTGTTGGGGGCACAATTTAAAAAAAAATTAAAACGGAGGATTTTTATTAGAAGCTTAGCACTTATTAAAATTATTTTATTGTTGAATTTTTCGCATTTTGGTTACATTTGTTGGTTTACAATCGCCGATAGCTCACTTCAAAAATTGAACACAAGAATGGTACTCATGAAAATCTTACCCCCCCCCCTGATTCCATTTATGGTTAGGGTTCGACCGGCAATCACCGGATTCAACCGAGCGTTGTTTAGATGTGGAAACACTAAATCAACATTTTATTTATTTTTTGGCATAATTAATGTATTAATTAATTAATGATGGGAGTATTTTTCTGTTTATTTTCTTAACATCTGTTGACAAAAAAATAATTTTTACATTCTCTTGAAAAATATTTTTATAATAAAAATTCCGTTTGCAAACAGAAACGTTTACTGCCAATTTTCTTTAAAAAAAAAGTGCAAGTTTTCCTGAAAAAACAAAACAAAAAAAAACAAACTTTTCCCTAATAATTTATGGTAAAAAAAGGAATGAATCTTTTTTTGAAGAAAAAAAAATGCAGAAAATATTAAAAGTAAATAAACAATACAAAATGCAATTTTTCTTGAGGAATGCGTTCCATTTTAACAAACTGAGCCACAGCAACGCGTGGCCGGGTACAGCTAGTTGGTAATATTACTGCGTTTATTTTCTCGGGTAAGTAAATTTCATTTTGAAAAATATCTACAAGAAATCGTTGTGCAGATATTACAATAACAACAACAACAACAACAACAACAACAACATGAACTACAGAACCAACAACAGAAAGCTCAAGAAAGACAACAGAAAATGGAAGAAAGGCTGATTTAGCAGCAACAAGAAATAAAGAAAATCAGGAATTATTTCTCAAAATCTTGACCAATAAACTTATTACGGACGCAAAACACGGAGTAGAACACCATGGATACCTTTACCTACATTCCTGAGCGAGACCAAATGTTTGACACTTCCTTTAGATTATTGATTGCAAAGACTGGCCTAATAGGAAAAAAAAGCTACGAACTGCTTACACAGTAGATTCGCAGACTACATCTACATTCTACCTAAAAAGACCATGGATGTAAAGTTCCTGGAACCTGTGGTGTTACGATCAGAACCTTTCAGTATCAATACGTCACTGTTCCACAAAAGGTGGAAATATTTTTATTTGGTTTAGTAGGACGACAAAGATTATTTAGCATTCAGGTCGATCGTAAACAAATACTATAATGACATGAAACTAACAGAATAATTTCAAATGTCTCAGATCAGATGAAGCATAGTAGTGAAACTTGAAAACGAGCATAGTCTCACTGTACAGAAATTTGTGGAGGATTGTTAAAGAGTTATAAACATGAGAAGCGATTCTAAAAAATAGTGTAATCGGGCACAGCATACATCAGAAAGGTAAAGTATATATCTAACAATTACTCCCCTAAAAAGAAAAAAAATATGTGCAACCACATTCTCAGTATAAATCAAGTAATTACTCCCCTAAAAAGAGAAAAAAGAAAATGGCTACCCTCATTTTGAAAACGAGCGGACTGTACAGAAACAAAAGAAATCACCTGCAAGATCATGTAACCTATACAGAGAATTACTGTGGGAAAAAATTCTACTGTTTTTGGAATAAAACTTGTCAAAATTGTGTCCAGCTTGGTCATAAAATGTTGCATTGTACAAGCAAATGCAAAACAAAAATTAGAATCAGACAAAATCCAACGAAAAGTCCGATGAAAATCATACAAGTAGGTACTGTCAAGATCTTCCATAAAACAGTGAAATTACAGTCGGACATTGGTTCGAACATTTAAATTATAAATTTACATACATGGAAGAAACCCAACAAACCGATGTTGCAGAAAACACTACAGTCAGACCACAAAATAAGATTAATTTTATTGGAGAATTATGTTTACCAGTAAATTTGAACAAATTTATTAAAAAGTTGAAGGTGTGCATTCTAAAAAAAAAAATTTTTTCTATCAACTTGATTAAAACTGAATAAACAGTTTTGAACTTTGGAAATTGCCAACCAACATTTTAAATCAGAAAATATGTAAGCTGAAGAAAGTTAAAGAAATGAAAACGTAGCGTAGGAAATCCGTTCAACCCGTTTATATATATATAAAAAAAAACAAAAACAAAAAAAAAACAGACTTATCAAATGGCTCACATACAGCAAATCAAGGAAGACATATAATTTGAAAATAGATCGAAAAATAATGCTGCAACAATTAAAAAGTGAACAGAAAATAAAAGCGTCACAGAGCTGCATAAAAAGGAAGCTATGTTTAAACGCAAATAAAAAGAGGTTGAAGCGTGAAGGGAAAGCAAAAACCAATATCCACAAATAGGATTGACGAATGCGGAGATGGTTTGACTATATCAACTTTTAAGATTTCAGTTTCTTTGTGTAAACCTAGGTATACTAAATTAACTGAATTTGCATGACGGAACTGGGATATCATTCATAAACTAATAAATGATACGCAGACCTTATATCAAAATCTAAAGCCTTGGCGATATGGGGCATATCATAGAAGGTACAAGAGATACAGATAGACTCCACCAAAACCAACTAAAAAAAACGTCACTCAGATGACACTAAAGACACATTATCTGTAGAGGAAGCGCCGATCGACGCCATTTTTGAAGTGGTGGATCTTAACCCACCACAACCAACTCCAGAACAGCAGAAAGAGAAAATTCATTGACCCACTGACTATCGACTCGTACGAAGCGGAAAAGATATTAGCAAGCTTTTTGGATTGCAAAAAGGATTGGGAGTGGGGTAGTGTTGTAGGGACTCACCCATGCACAAGATATAAACTTAAAATATGATATTAAAAGAAAAACCAACAATGTTATTCATTGTATTTTTTTAGAATATATATTACAAAATTTATAATGTTCCGTTCATTAGTTTAGAAGATTAAAAGGTTTTGAGGGGCGGTTTTGGATGGAAGCACCTAGTAAATATGAAGTTTACAAAAATATAATGTTTCCATGTTACTTACGAAATTGCTGAGAATCTATATTCCAAAATTTACACTGATTGGTTTATAAGAAAATAGTTAAATACAAAATCGTACACCACATATTCGTTGTGTTTGAATTCTTGGAACTGATATAAATAATGTACTAATTTTATTGATTTCCACTTATATATATATATATATATATATATATATATATATATATACGAGCAAACAGTTAAAAAAACATGTTAAAAAATACTTTGAAAAAGAGTTAAAAACATATTTAATCTGAAAAGGAAATACTTGATAAGTGGATAGTCCTTAATCTGCGGAGTTTCGAAGAAATACTTTCCTTTTTTATTTTATATATATATATATATATATATATATATATATATATATATATATATATATATATATATATATATATATATATATATAACTAGCAAACCATCCGGCGTTGCCCAGCAGTAAAATACTCTGGAATATATTTTAATTTATACAGATTTCGTATTTATTATTATAGAGCCAATCTTTTATTGATTATTATATTGTACCCAATATACAGTAGTGCTCTGACTCGGCATGGCCCAATCATAAAGTATACTAAATATTATATTTTCCTTCACGTAGATTTCATATTTATCTTTTACAAATCCAATTCTATGTTGATTATAATATTGTACATAATATATAGTAATGATTTCAAAAGTTGAAAAACAATGCCTTAGGTGCCATTAGCTAGAATCGAAACCAAAACATTTAGTGCCCTAAAATTAAGTCGCTACTGTTTGAGCTATCAACAGATGGATAAGAAAATGGTAACAAATTAAACGACTTTAACTTACAACTATATATTTACACATGCACAGAAATAACAGGTTTAGTCGACTTAATCCTGCCAAGGTCATTTCTTTCAACTTTTACCCTTTAGTAACTATTTTACCAGTTAAAGAAACAAATCAAATTGTTCCACAAGTCCAAATTCCCTATATATCAAATTTCAAATCTGCAGACCAAAACTTGAAAAAGGAGTTTGCTAAACACTTTTAGTATGTGTGTGTGCAGAATAGTCTCTACCAATAGTTTCTAACAAGGTCACTTTTATATATACACATGCATATATAAATATATATGCATGTGTATTTATAAAAGTGACATATAATAATAATATATAAATATATATGCATGTGTCAGAACCTTTTCATCCTAAATGCTATACAATTATACACAATGTAGAAAATATGCATAAATAGAACTGAGCGTAATAGCTAAATGAAGCCAATCATCTAACAAGCAACCGTAAAGAATAAATAATTAATAAGTGAAGCTTGTTTTTTTTAAAGGAATATACTAATTAACTTACCTTTCTGAAATCGCTCGCATATCCATGACTGAGTATATTAAGTTCGTTGTAATAATTTTTTAGATAGAAATAGGCTTTTCATATCAATGTCAATGCATCAGAAAGCTGAACTTTAATAAATATTAAAATTGTATTTGAATGTATTAAAATAACATAGATAATTCTATGCACACAATAATACGTAATAACTGAAACCATAACAGTCTAATACTATTTTCATGTGAAGTTCTTAGAGGTCACAATATGTGACATCATTTCTTATATCATTAAAAAATAAATAGATAAAAACTTGAATAAATTTTGGTAAATGTTTATTTTTGCATAAAATAATATACTTTACAGATATAGATATATTTCTATGTGTATCATTTATAATGCTATAATAATCTATTTAATAACTAAAAATACACATTATTTTTATCGTAGCCTGGGACTTACTTAACCGCCTACGTCTATCACTGTTGTGTAATACTGAAGATAATCTTAATTTGGATTGCATACATCAGCGTCTCTCATAAGTATTCTAGAGAATGTTTTGAGCCTGCTCTCAGCCTGCCAGGCTTTGAACTTAGATTACTTATCTTCTAGAAGAATTGTAAAAAAAATTTATATAGTTAAATCAAATATGGAAAACACAAGTATAAAAAGATCTTTTAGCATTAAGCAATTCAAAGACATGATCACAGTAATGATCACAAAGTCTGAAAGTATTCTGGTTCATTATAAACTTTTAAGAATACGAAAACCTAAATTATAATTAAGGCTATGACAACAGAATGTTCTTTTCATTCTTTTGACTCTCAAGTATATATCCGACACAGTAAGACACAGTCCATCAACCGAGGACCACACCAGTCTATGTAAAAACATATAAGATATCAACGGATATATACTCAAGAGTCAAAACAATGAAAAGAATATGCTGTTGTCATAGCCCTAGTTATAACTAATTTTGTTAAGATAGTTTTTATTAGATATAAATGAGTTAACAAATATCAGTATTTTAATATCAATTAAAGAGAAAGAATAAAGAATATTAGAAATAATCTAATGGGATTAAATCACACGGACAAGTTAGCTAGTTGACAGATCCATTTTGTAAAATTGTCCGTTCATCAAATGTTTCTCTCAGTAAATTGATTATATCATTTGCAATTTGCATATATTTCTTGAGTGTCAGTCTCTTCATGATGAATTACCAAACCAAGCTGAACTCAAAATAACCGATAGTTGTCAAATCTGCAATTGAAGAAAATAGCACTATCAATTTAAAATTTGGCACCTCTATATAAAACACCCTATATTAATCATAGCACTCAAAACTTTCACACACACACACACACACACACACACACACACACACACACACACACACACACACACACACTTGTGAAAGCGATAAACAACCAATAAGAATTCACTTTTCTCTAGTGGTCGCTTTTTGCAAAACTCACCTTCGTCTTTTCACTCCAGTTCTTTGCTTGAAACTCCACCCTTTCCCAATCAGAGATCCCACCTTCTTGAACATTCTTTCTCTTTAGTATAGCATGCTTACTGTTTTTACTATTCCTAGTAGTTCTGTGGCCGGTGTAGTGGCTAATTGCCAACGGACATGGCAGTATCCACAAGTCCCTGTTTCTTGGATAAGAACCACTTTGCACAATGATAAAATGTTAGCAAGCATCTTGTAGCCATTGAGCACAGGTTATGTGCTATACAATTTGCCCAAGGCGCCACCTTTTCAGGTGATGAGTAGGTCAGAGCCACATCTTTTTCCATATTTCTGTCCTGGTCACTGATCTGCCTAATCTACCTTTTTTTTTCACTCCAGCCAGTGGTCATTTTCTCTGTCCCTGGTCTTTCCGCTCTTTGACTATCATATGCATTCTTTTGATTGAGTTTTGATGACCACTTGATCTCTTCACTCCTCAGGTCTTATCACCTGACCTGTATGATGTATAAACATATACTCGTGCTTCAGTGCATCGGCTCAAACTTCTTTGTACACCTTACGTTGTGACTTCATCTACTTAAACTTACCAGGCTTAACTGATCTGCACCTCGTAATTTGTTCGAATCATTAAGCAAAATGCAGACTGTCAATTTGACCGTTTCAAAATTTCCCAGCTTTTGTGCTAAGGCCCCTCTGGGCTTCTCTTACCTTTGCATACGCTTACTTGTTCTGTGAGTTTGTGCTATAACGCATGCACACACACACACACACACACACACACACACACACACACACACACACACACACACACACACACACACCACGACTCAAATAACTTAGATTCATAGAGTCATAAATATACAGACACTATACTTACATGTGAATCCTCATAGAAAGATGTATATACACTATACAGGGGCAGAACACCAAGAGTATAATGGATACCAATGCAATCTATGGTATTGACTAAGCTGGGTTCAAATAAAACTAGTAGTACAGAATAGTTAAGATTCGAGAACTTGTAAATAAAAAAAAAAAACATATAATTTATATAAAACACATTAGAATGAATTTCTGTATCGAATCCACATAGTTTCAACACATGGAAACAGTTTGTAAGAGTTTTTATACCATTTAAAAATTTCCTAGAAATCTTCAAATATGTTAAAACTATGCAGGTTCTGCCATTTTGTTTAATTTACGAGTGTTAACTATTCTGTACTTTTAACGTTTAAAAAGCCCTGCAAATCATTTCCTTACATTGTAATTAGTCAGGTTCAGTAGAAAATTTAATTTTTTTTTCTTTTACTGTACACGTTCTTGAATCACCTGACCTGTATGATGTATAAACATCAAAATCAAGTAGGATCTTCGATGCTGCTGTTCAGTCTCTAGAGACAATGGGCACCTCTGTAAGGGTAACTGTGCATGCAATTGTGAAGCAAGGGTTACGCAATCTCCCAACCACACCTCTCCTGAATCAGTGCTGTTTTGGTCGAGTGGCAAGGAGAAGTCCAGGACGACTAGAAACAATGCCGAGATAAGCAACTAGCACATACAGCACCTGGAAGTCTTAAATGGTCACCCATTTTAGTACTGTGCAGAGTATACATTGCTTAACTTCGGTGATCTGACGGGAACTGGTTTGTCAACGTTATTATACCGTAGGATCTATTGTATTCATTTACATGCGGACACTATTGAGAATGGTATGAAGTAATCTATTGATTAAATAGCAACCTATGTTTAATGGATTGTTTCTTTGGATATTGTGACCTAAATATCATTTAAGTTGATAAACTAAACTTTGCTTCTGACAAGCCAATTTTCATTGGCTTATTGCTGTACCATGTTATTGGCAATATAATAATGTAGTTTGCTACAATTTATTTAAATGATTACTGTCTAGCCCGAATGACTGGTAATATGAAACATTTCTAAATAGTCATCTAAAACTAAAAATTGACTGAAGACAGGTAAAGTGCTCTTTAACCATGGTAAGCAATCACCTAGAGATGGTGTCTTCATAAGTATGTATGTATGTATGTATGTATGTATGTTTGCCTAAAACTTTCGACAGAGGCGACGGATTTTCATGAGATCGGTATCGTATTAAGCTCGACCCTTCAGACAACAAATATCGAAAAATTGGCTAAAAGTATTAATTCCGTCACCCTCAACTGGGCACTTTTCTACAAGGAGGAGTCGCTTATTTCGCTGATATTTTTTAAAGTCATCCCCTCTTTTCGATTGACTAGCCTTAATTCAAACCTTTGCCATTTCCGGTTTTTGACTAGCCTTTATTCAAACTTTTGCCACTTCCGTTTTTTTTTTTGTTTTTTTTTCACGTTCTTTTCCTCCTTCGTGGTACAGTTCGAGCTTGCCTGCCTACTATCACTTTTTTTTTGCTCAACATACACCTCCAAACACCCGGCCAACGCCGGGCACACAGGCTAGTTATATATAATTTGAGAGTATTTTTTAATCAAAATAGTAATATTTGTATAAATGATGGTTATAGAAAACCAAAATAATGAACTATTTTTTCTATATAATTTTTATTTTTAAAATTTGAGGGTATTTTTTAATCAAAATATTAATATTTGTATAAATGATGGTTATAGAAAACCAAAATAATGAACTATTTTTTCTATATAATTTTTATTTTTAAAATTTTGATTTTTCAGCAATTTTAACGCTCTTATCAAAAGTTTACGGACATTTCTAATTAGTTTTCCTTTTCTTCATTTTGTATAAAAGTTTTATAAAATATAATAGTCACCTTTGTTGAAAGTTGGAAATCCGTGTGTGGCTGATATAGAGTCAGAATGATGTCTAGTTAAGAGTATTGCATAGTATACCAGGCATCTCTCTTGTTGAAGCATCGTTACATTTGAATAAATGATAATTATAGAAAGCCCAAACATTATAATATTGTTTTATATATATTTTTATATATATTTTATATATATATGTTTATATATATTTTTGTGGAAATATGTTTTTTCAATTATAATTCACCCTTTATTTATACGAATCCTTTATTTTATGGAGCTTAATGTAATTACAAAGCATATAACATATAAATGACTAAAGTCTATATTGCAAATATTAAGATTCTGACCATCTTACAATTTATTCCTTTAAGTATGTTGACATGCACAATTCTTGACAGCACTCATTTCATAGCACAAAATCATTCATTTAATTATTATATCAATCAATAGATCTATTCTGCCCTTAACTCAGAAGAAATAGCACCTATCAATTCATTACAAGAAAATAAAATGCATATATGCCCATATATATTTTATTTTCTTTTAATAAATTGATAGGTGCTATTTCTTCTGAGTTAAGGGCAGAATAGATTCATTGATTGATATAATAATTAAATGAATGATTTTGCGCTATGAAGCAAGTGCTGTCAAGAATTGTGCATATCAACATACTTAACGGAATAAATTATGAGATGGTCAACACCTTGAAATTTCGAATATTGTTTTATATTTATTTTATTCTGAAACTTACAAACTTTTAGCAAAGTTGATTGCTTCATTTTATAAAAAAAAATGTTATTAAAAAAAATAGAAGAAAAAAAAAATAGAAGTATTTTAAACTTCTTGGGAGGTCGTTATAATTTCCCCCCAAAATAATGTTTCAAAATATAAAAAAAATACTTAAAATATCGCATTGTTTTGGCTTTCTATATTCGTCATTTATTCAACTTTGATAATGCTTCAGCAAGCGCCATTCTTACTTTTATTAATATTTTTATATATGTGCATGTACATTATAGATATAAAGGTAAGAAAATTTGCCTAAAAATGTATTCTTATGTAAAATTTGTAGAAATGGTTCCGAATCTCTAAGTGCACTCTAAAAACTTCAAATATATTCTGATAAAATGTAAATTATATGTATTAAATTCTAGAGAAAACAATGGAAGAGTCTCGAGTCTCTACATGTTCCTCCGTATACCAAGTATCTACATACTTTTCCCTCTAAGGAAGTTATGGAAGTAGAATTCTTTTAAAAGTAAAAATACGTATATTCGATTCGTATTAAATTTAAACAATACATATAAGACGAAGATAAAACACACACACACACACACACACACACACACACACACACACACACACACACACACACACACACACACTAAATATTGTACTTATTATAAGTTTTCCTGGATATTTCTGTGGAAAAATTTCCTCTCATCTGCAAAGAGGTGAAAATATGCAAAAGTTTGCAAGAAGCTCTTCCCTTGCAAAATATTCACAATAAATACTCGTCTATTTACAACAAGTGTCAACAATTTCTCTTACTCTCTATTTGTGCCTAAAACTAAACGAACATTCTATGAGCTAATTTTCTTTCTTAGAACTGTCCTTCTGTGAAACACAATGCCGTGGGACTGCTTCCCAACTGACTATAACATGATCGTTTTCAAGTCTAATGTAAATAACTGTTGAGCCGTCCTCTTACATAATTTAACCTCACCCAAGTTCTACCATTACAGTGTTGTTTAGTATAAGAAAAAGAATGATATGATGATATGATGTTATGATGTTATGATGTTATGATGATATGATGTTATGATGTTATGATGATATGATGTTATGATGTTATGATGATATGATGATATGATGTTATGATGTTATGATGATATGATGTTATGATGATATGATGTTATGATGTTATGATGTTATGATGATATGATGTTATGATGTTATGATGTTATGAGCAGAGTGAAACAAAAATGGACGTAGTGTATCTCATTCAAGTTTTCCTATAAGTAACTAATATTAGCTTAAAGTTGGATTCTAAACAATTGTTTTTTTGTTATTTTTTGATCTCTGAAGTACAAACTAATAATGGTTATATAAATTAAAAGTTATGGTTACTTTTGCTTAGTTTTACATATTATTATTATTAAGAAATAAAGGATAGAAGGCCACACTGGCAGAGGCGGCTTGAAGAAAGTATTAAACGGTGGCAGAAAGACATTGATAGAATCAAAGAAATAAGAAAAGGAGTTAAACTAGGACATAAAGCCAAGGACGAGCTTGAAAGGAGGTACAGATTGCTGGAAAAGGAAACGATGACCATTCTAACAATGTTGAAAGAGAAGATCCAATCTTGGTAGTATGAAAATTAGGAACTTTGTTGGAAAAAGTTTTGCGTTCTGGCAGAACAACCTTTTCCGGAACAATCAGTCTCAGTTGTATAAATAATTAAATAGTAGTAAATAGGCGGGAAATAATGACACTCCAAATGCAGATGATGCCAGGAAGTTCTGGAGTGGGATTTGGTCTGTCGAAGGGCGATATAATAAGAAGGCTAGCTGGTTGGGAGAGGTCAGAGAAAGGCTATCAGGAATGCAGCAGATGAAGAACGTTGAGATAACCATTGATGATGTGAAGGCTAGCATACGAAAGATGACAAACTAGAAGACACCTGGTCCAGATGGGGTGATGGGCTTCTGGTTCAAACAGTTCAAATGCCTTTATTCACCTATAGCTGCTGCCCTGCAAAGGATCGTAGAGTCGGGAGATGTCCTTGATTGACTTGTTAAGGGAAGGACGACACTAATTTGGAAAGATCCTGCAAAGGGAACAGATGCCAGCAATTATAGAGCAATTACATGTCTATCACTAATGTGGAAACTGTTAACTGGAATCTTTGTGGAAAAAATTTATGGACATATTGTGAGTAATGGTGTTTTCCCTAATGAATAGAAAGGGTGTCAGAAAGGCTCGAGGGGTACCAAGAAGCAATTACTGATTGATAAGGCAGTAATGCAGGGTGCAAAGAGGAAGAAGAAGAATCTGAGTGCAGCATGGATCGATTACAGAAAGGCTTATGACATGGTTCTTCATTCATGGATCCATGAAACACTATTGATGATGAAGGTTGCTAGGAATGTGGTAAGGCCTTTGGAGACAAGTATGGCTCAATGGAAAACGGTGCTGACAGCAAACAGAGAGGTGCTGGGGCAGGTTGGCATTAAACGTGGAATATTCCAAGGAGATTCGATATCTCCACTTCTTTTTGTAATGATAATGATGCCACTGAGCATCCTCTTGAAGAGAGAGAAACTGGGGTATAACTTTGGATCTGGTGGAAGACGCCTCAACCATCCTCTGTTTATGGATGAATTGAAGATATTCGGTAGAAATAAAAAGGAAATGGAAAGACTGGTAGAGTTCGAAGGGACATACTCAGAAGACATCGGGGTGGAGTTTGGGATTAGTAAATGTGCGGTGCTCATGATGAAAAGGGGAGTAAAGGTTCATTCGAATGGAATAGTGCTGCCAAATGGAGAAATTATGAAAAAAAAAAGAAGATATAGGGTATAAGTATTTGGGAGTGTTGGAGGGTGTAGGCATCATGAACAGAGAAATAAAGAAGAAAGTCAGGAAGGAGTATCTTAGAAGAGAGAAACTAATTGATACAGTGCGGGAATTTTAGAATGGTCTGACAAGGAGTTGCCTGCCATGGATATCAAAACAAGAAACGTTTTAGCAATGTTTGGTAAAAGATTGTGTTAGAACTGAGATGTCATTGAAGGAGCATATGGTTAGAAGTGAGGAGTAGATGCTTAAGGTCGTGGCCAATGAAGTGGAGGTATGTGAGATCAAGGCTGATTATGTGAAGCGCATGGATAGAGAAAGGGCAGAGGAACTGGCTAGGAAGAAAATGCATGGAAGGTTCTTCCAGGATATAGTAGAAGTGGCTGATGAAAGATCATGGCTTAGAGCTGGGTATCTGGCTAAGAGTACTGAAGCTTTTGTTTGTGTAGCACAAGAGCAGGCATTAGGAACATGATTGTTCCAAAAAATGGTTCTAGGAGAGGAAGTTGCTGCAGAATGCTGGATTTGTGGTAAGAGCTCAGTCAATTGGGCACCTTACAGCAGGGTGTAGTGGATTAGCCCAGAGAGAGAGTACCGCAAAAGACATGATCGCATGGGACTCTGGATATATTGGGAGGTCTGTAAGGTTGGGGTGAAGTGTGCTGGAAAGTGGTTTGAGGAGGTGCCTGATGAAGTGAGAACAAGTGAGGATGGAAATATAGAGCTATGGTGGAACAAAAGTGTCATAACAACCAAACAATTGGAACATAATCGTCCGGATTTGGTCGTCATTGACAAGGCCTCAAAAAACTGGCAGATTGTAGACTTCTCAGTACCCTGGGACAGAAATGTGAGAGAGAAGGAGAACGAGAAGTGGAGGAATTATGCTCCATTGGCCTTGGAGATAAGGTGTATATACGGGGTTAAAACATAAACAATCCCGATCATAGTAGGTACGCTAGGAGTAGTATCAAGTCGTCTGGAAGGACAATTGAAAAAACTACGAATCCTCAATGTTTAAGGCAGCCTTCAAACTTCTGCTATTGTAGGTACCACAATATCATTAGGAAAACCCTTGATCTTTGAAGCTTCTGGTTTGGAGCCGGGATTGAGGGAAATCCTCTGGAAATGAATTCCATTCCTTTCCAGGGAGACGTTGATCAATGAAATCAGAATTATTATTATTATTATTATTATTATTATTATTATTATTATTATTGTTGTTGTTGTTGTTGTTGTTGTCGTAGTAGTAGTAGTAGTAGTAGTAGTAGTAGTAGTAGTAGTGGTAATACTTTTATTAATTAATACATCCAATATATTTAATTAAATGAAATTATTCTTATCGTTGATACACTGCATTTAACAATAGTTTTACAAGGAAGTTAGAAAGATGGTGAAATTACTGTGATATAGAAAGTATTGATTAGTTATATGTTAACCAAAAATATTTAAAGAATAACTCTTTTATTTGCCTTCTTGTATCCAATCTTTTTTCTGATGGTTGCTGACAAAATTTATGCCATTTAACGTTCTGTCTTCATGCCTTGTTGTATATTTAACAAAATCATAGGCTTAACTGGATAACATTTTGATTTTGAATGGAAGAGAGAGAGAGAGAGAGAGAGAAAGAGAGAGAGAGAGAGTGTGTGTGTGTGTGTGTGTGTGTGTGTGTGTGTGTGTGTGTGTGTGTGTGTGTGTGTCTAGTATTTCCATTTAATACATTGGAATTCTGCTACTTCACCACTATAGAAACAGATAGATCTTCAAGATATTTGAGAGCATGGGAAGCTTTTAAAAACATTATTACACTGAATATGAATCAAAGATAGATTTGTACATAATAGCTACTCGTAAATTGATTTGATTCCTATATAAAGTTATCGTATTTTCAGCGTCACACCTAAAGAGCATGTAAGCTGCTAAATCAAACTTTGCTTCTGACTAGCCAATTTTTATTTGTTATTGTTGTACTGTGTTCTTGGCAATATAATAAAATACTTATATATATATATATATATATATATATATATATATATATATATATATATATATATATATATATATATATTTCAAACATGGTAGTGTTTGAATATATGGTTAAGTGATAGTTTTAGTCATTTAGAACTGCTTTAAAGTTTCACCGCTCACTCATTTTTTGACCAAATTTCAAACAATTATTACAGTTTATAGATCACTTTCTCATCTATATTCTGAAAATATTTTTTCAATTTTCATCCAGTAAAACAAAAGTTATGATGAATTTTCTAGTGTTCTAAATCGTAAAAATATGTAAGGAAGTGAGCTACGCTTTTTATGACTGGTTTCCATAACAACTACGCCGCTTCAGTGACTACTATTTCTACTAATTCACTGCTGTCGCTAAAAGAGAAGTAACAAGTGAAACAGAGAGAATAAAAGCATGAAAGGGAGATACTTGAGGGATTTTATTGAAAGCAGACGAGTGCCGTACATTGTTATGACATATGTGTTTATGGGGGCAAAAAATAAGACTGAAATTAAACAAAGAACAAGTGAATTTAGTGAAAGTCTGGAAAAATCATGGATTACAATAGAAAAATACGAGCATGAAAAGTAATATGGTTAAGTTTAAACATGGAAAAGTAAAGGACCTGTTGTTAAAACTGGAAAAGAAAAGGACAAGATATTCTAGTAAAAAATATAATAAATTTATAACTTAAAATATTTCAGCATTAAGAATTTTTTAAAATTCAATTTATAACATTATATAATCAATTCTTAATGCTGCAATATATATATATTATTATTATTGTTATTATTATTTACTATAATAATTATTAAATACCTACAAACACTAGTGTTTCATCCTTTCAGGAATCATCAGTGTAGGGTGTCACAATTAACGCCAGTCGAGAGACTCGAACACCAGCAACAGAAGTCATGTCTGGCTTCATTAGCAAGGATCTGAACCATTCGGCTACAGTCAACTGCGGGAGATACAGTTGAAATTTAAACATTAATTCTTCTTATTATTATATATATATATATATATATATATATATATATATATATATATATATATATATATATATATATAAGGAGAGAAAGAGATGCCTCCATTCAGTTTCAAGAGACGATGGATACCCCCTGTGTAAAGATAGATGTACGTGTAATTGTGCGACAAGGATTGTACAATCCCCAACCACACCTCTTCTGAATTGGCACTACTGGAGTCCAGTGCCAAGAAGTGCTAAACAACTGGAAACAATGCCGGGATAAGCAGAGAGCACATGCAGCACCTGGAATTCCCAAATAGTCACCCATTTTAGTACTGACTAGGCTCAACGTTGCATATCTTTGATGATCTAACAGGAACCAGTGTGTGAAATATATATATATATATATATATATATATATATATATATATATATATATATATATATATATATATTGATATAATTTATTTAAAAAATTATTTAGTTCAGCCCAAAGGATTATAATTATGAGACAGTTTTAATGCATTACATAAAACTAAAAATCAGCAAGTGGGAATAAATAATTTTAAGATTGAAAATATAATAGGAATTGTCAAATATAATTTTAAAAAATGTGGAAAAACATATAAAATTAAAAAACTCAAATGACTTTACTATATTCCAGGCAACACTGGATAGATATAATTAGTATTTAATATTCTTTATAACATTTCCTTATTGCTATTTCAGTTTTGAGTGTTTTATGTTTATACATGTTTGTATGTAATCTATCACCTTTCATTTACACAAAAAAATGAGATCATTCGATTACCAAAGATCAGAGATGAAAATAATTGAAAATTAACTGGTGTTATTGTAGTAATTCTGACTTTATCCATTTTAAAATGAATTGTTCCCTAATCGAATTCTGTCATCCTTTCGACTTAAACAGTTTTATAAACCTATGTGCTACAAAAATTGTGTTCTATTTCTTATCTCCCCCCAAAGCTAAACGAAAGTTCCATGAGCAAAGTTTCTTTCCTAGAACTGCCTGCCTGTATAGCGCAATACTGTGGGGTTGCTTCCAAGCTGACTATAACATGATCGCTTTCAAGTCCAACTATAAAAAAGTTCTTTAATAACCAATAAATAATCAAATTCTATCCAATTTAAACCACTACCAATCGTTATAGTGTAATCTCACCGGCATAATGACACTTATGAAGCCATATCCTCGAATGGCCTTTGGAACTTAATAAGCAGTGACTCCGTTGTAAAATATAATATAACAGTGTCACTTGAAATGGTTTTATTTCAGCAAGAAGATTCTTGGTCCTAGTAAGAATGGAGAAAGCAGTTACTTCAGAAGGATTATTTGTTGTTTTGACATCACACGCTTTCTGTCTCTTAGACTTTCTGCATAAACTCTTTTTATGACTGCTGACAACCTAAATTAATTACGGATGTCTCTTTCTGGTAGCACACCCAGCAATTATTGATGTCGAATGTTATTTACTCTTATGTCTGCCACATGATTAATAGAGAGTGGAAACTGAACCTTGGTTTTACCTTTGGCGGCCCCTCCATCTTACTTTCCTACTAAGTTTTCCTTTAATCCTCACATTCCTGGAGTGACATTTCTGACAAAGGGGGAAAGAACTGCTATTTTCTGAGTCGGTTGTTCTTTTGAGTGGATGGAATGTAGAGATTTTCAATCCTCTCATAGTATTTGTTATCAATTCTTATTATCGAGTGATTTTAAATAGTAAAAGAAGAAAAAAAAACCTATTTCACACAGTTATTTGATAAGGTCATATTTATCTACTAGCTAAAGAGTTAGACACAATGTCAGATGAGGTTATGAAAAGAAAGCGCACAAGGAGAAGTACACTCTAGCCTAAAAAATGCCCGAGCAACCCTGTCAGCATTGTCCAGTAGAAATGCCTCACGTGATTAACAATTTCAAAAAGATAAGGTAAAGTCTAGGAGGATCGACCTCCTAAGACTGAAAAGAACTATACCTCAGCCCAACAGCAACAAAGTCATTGTTGACTGATTGTCAAGGACGTATCCTCGATCGGTACAAACAACACATACTCAGGCGGTGCCAGAATCTAAAAAAAAAAGAAGAAAAATATACCATTTTAAGAATTTTGAGAATGAAGCGAACTGTATAATTATTTCGAAGGTAATGGAAACATTTTTCTAAAAGTAAGATTCCGTATGATCATCGATGTTTCATATGAAACTTTCCAATCTGCCTAGCAAAAAAAAAACCTTGTGTGACACTCTGCTGATTCATGCCTTACTCATTTTAACATAGCAATTTATTTTGATCTGTTTAACTTTGTTCTTGTTTATATCTTGTTCTTGGTTTTAGACTCATTTTCTGCAATACTGAATATTCTATTGATTTTTTTTCTACCTTGATCTGCACATATTCTTATGCAATGCATTTATTGTAATATTATTGCATATTAAAGGATTACTCACCCCACCTTAAGGCGAGAAGGTAGCAGTGGTAAAAAGAGTACCGACAGGGGTAGCTGGTGTGCCGATTTCAAGTCATGTTGGATCCATAGCGCTATTTTCACTTGGCAACTTTCATATGGTTTATCTTGTGAATATGTTATCCGGAAAAGAATCAAAGAAACCAATAACAACGTTTTTACCCTCTGTTTGAACAAATGGGTATTGCCTCTTTTATCTTACTTTATACTGTGATGCTGTTTTTTTTCAGGTCATCGTAGTGTTCTATAAAATGTGTGCTCATCATATCTTATCGTGCTAATACTGGATCCATCGTTGGAGATCAAGGTTACAGTCCATGAAATCTTGCTCAGTACAAGTTGGTCCATCTCTGGAGTCATTAAAGATGTGTTTCATTGTCTGTCTGGGATTTCTTTGAGGCTTGGAAGTTTCTGCTGCTGCTGGTTATTGTTGATGATGATGATGATGATGATGATGATGATGATGATGATGATGATGATGATCATCATCATCATCATCATCATCTTCATCATCATCATCATCATCATCATCATCATCATCATCATCATCATTCGTTTTAAATAAATCAAAGAATTTTTGCTAGCATTCATTTTCCTGGTATTTTTCTAGTTAAAATTCTTTCTAGAAAGACATTGAGTATTTACAGGATGGACCATGTGAAAATTGGCAACGTTCCAATGTGAAAGTGTTTCTATGGAACAAACTGGATTTGAACTTAGCACACTCAGGTTGTCAGTCTGTGTCATTAGCCACTTATCAATGGTCACATCCTTGTTGTTGCTTGTTCCCATCTGTAGAAGGCAACAGAATGTCATTTCAACCATCATTCTTGTTCGATTTAGAGTCACACAGTCCTTCCTTAGAAGATCTTTTCCATCTTGGAAATGTTCTCTGGATTTTTGGATAGTTTGTTTCAATTATTCCATCTGTCAATGTAATAGTTCTGCGACCATGCAAGGTTTTGGTTGTCCATGATCAAATAAAAGATTTCTTCTGTTGATTTTCCTTTTACGTTGCTTGCTTTTTACATGGTCATCCACTGATGGTGGTAAAAGGAAGGAAAATGTATGCTTATGCATTCCTACACTTTGTGAAAGTTCGTTTAAAGCAATAATTATCCGACAGAAGGTGTCGATACAGATAAAGTAGCAAGCCAAGAACAAACTAAATAGAACAGGGAAAATTTATACAGAATCATGCTTCACTATATATTTTGCATATTTTATCTGATTCTCTTTAATAAATGTAACTTTTGAAAAAGTTTCGTAACCTAAACAAAATATTAAGTGAAACATGATTTAATGCTAATGTTTTCTGCTCTGTTTGCTATTCACTTACTGCTATCTACATGAGTGTGGAAGAAATCCAAAATACTATTCATGTAGTTTTGCCATCAATGCAATTGATTTGTGATGTTAAATAAGACAACAACCTTTTTCTTTATTTGTGGCCGCTTTGGGGGGGGGGTTCTTTTTGGGGGGATTCTTTTGGAGCGGATTTCTTCTGTTAAATGAACAAATAATGCTAGATAATATTCGCTATTGATTCTTTCTTTCTTAAGATATTAATGAACAAAATCCGAAAATCCAGAGGCTAAAACCTTGCCTGTTGATGTTTGCATCATTTATCACTTTAACAGCTTTTACCTGCTGCTGTCAGTTCAGCTGAATGTCGATTTGCTTGCAGATCAAAGTCGTGAATTCGTGCTTCATCTATTGTCATGTATTGATGTGAAGTGTTGAAATTAAAGTTTGCCTTTGAACTGCTGAATACCGTTAAATGTACGTGCAAAAAAAAAAGAAAAAAAGGTTTTCTTCAGCTTGTAATGTTCTTGGCTCATGCAAAAACGCACAAAAAATGCTTTTCCACTGAGAGTGTCTGACACTCAGTTGTGTACAGAGTCAGTCTTTATGTGCAACACCTTGGTCTGCCATTGAAGCAAAAAGTTAATACCCCTCAACATGACATTCAAATCAACCAGATTAATATGCTGCGCATTGTTCTCGGGTCACAATCAACAAACGTCTTTCGCCACAGTTCCATCTCTTTCCAATGCCACTCTAGTTTCTAGCACACTGGCATCGACCCATACGTTCAGTTCCTGGCCGTCTACGTACCAGTCCTCACGAGCTGGATCATTTTGCTTTACTGTGTCCACAGTCTCGCACATCATATGCCAGAGTAGGTAGTCTGTAACCTTGTCATTCCACCCGTTTGTGATTGAACAAGCTCTTCTCTTTATTACTTTGCATGCCACATGCAGCCACATACATACTATACCAGTCATCATAGGAGCAACTGGGCTTATGAAAAAGAACTTTAAAAAGTACATAGCAAGCATACCCGGTGAACCAAGTGCAAGTGAAATACAAACGATTGCACTGAAAGGGATGGCTAGAATCCTGAAAAGATCTCTTGGTTGGACTCACTAAAATAGGGGTAAATGTCAGACATCTGGTTGGATGTCCCATCCCCTAGAAGAAAAAGTTTAAGAAAAATTTAAAAAAAAAGGGACAAACTAGGAGATGCTTTATGAGCTTTCCAGACAAAGAAAATACAGCACATCGTGTTATGATGTTGGGAATTTCTGGGATTGCATTCCTTTGTTTCCAGTGTCAGACACTGTGCTCTCTTAAGACTGTCAGTCCCAACACGTGTGTGCTGTCTTGGTCCTTGAATTCTAGCCCATATCGAGATATGGGCACAATGTCTTTGTCAACAAAGATATCATCAGTGTAAGCCAACGTTGCACAGTCCACAGCTTCCTCCTCTGATAGCACTCTGTTAACGATAGCCTTCATAATGAGGGGAGTCATGTTCAAGCCAAACCCGAACGTGTCAGACAGTATAAAATTCCATCGACCTCTATCATCTGGTATCCCCACAGTATTTTGTGGACTCGTACTTTGAGATACATTCTTCAGAGGTCAAGCAGTGACACATTTACCCCTTTTTGGGCGCCACTCGCACATCTTAGCAGCTCAAACATCTGCATTTGCCATGAATGCATCTACATAATTGTTGAGTTCGCAGTAGTCCATCACTGGCTGAACCATCACCTTATTCTGCTGCATCATGGCCATCTGAGGGCTCGAGTCTTTCTTTCGGGTATGGCACAAGCCGACCCTTATCCATCCATGCCTTGAGTTCTTGATCATAATCTGCTTGATGTTCCGCAAGCACTCGATATTCTGGCATTCCATTATGTAATATTTCAAGTGGCTAGTTATCTACCCATTTCTATGCCATGATCCATACTTGTTTCTGATGGTTAAACATAGCAGTAAAGTCTAATTTGGGATGGAGATACCGCACACGGAGAGACTTTCCCAATGTTGATTCGGATTGCATCCATAGGTTCAAATGTGATGCCTCCCAGTGCTTTTATCACATCGATCCTAACAACAGATCAAATACTAGTGATTTACAATGCACCATGAGAGCATCGATCCTAACATAGTCGTTTGTTGAAATAGTGACTACTCCTCTTCTGCAGCATGTACAGGACAAGCCTCCAATAGTTAGGATGTCCACTTTTGCTGTTTTCTAGGATCAACATCGATTCATATCTATTATTATATGTTAAACACCACATTCCATCAACGTAAGCAAAAATCTCGGGGAGCAACGCATTTACATCTCGGTGGAGGAGTAGGCTGGTGCTGGTGCCTCATCTCCTTGTTTGTTTCCCCGAACAGTCTGGGCCCAGTGTCCAATCTTGCTGCATTGGTAGCAATGGGTTCCACATCTTCGGCAATATCTCACTATCTGACACCTGTGGCCACATCTGTAACCGTTTACTCTTGTGCCAGGGCTACTTCCGGTAGGAACAGCAGATTTATCATTGAATGGACTCGTGACAATTTTTAAACTAACAATCCGATTGGCTCAGATTTTAATATATATAATTTGAAGATTAGTATTTGATAAAATTATATGAAGTAGTTTTTATTAGTGTCAGGCTCGGGATTCATTTAGTTATGTGTTAAGTTTTGCAACCGGATTAGCACCAGTTCATCCCTGAAACTTCTGAACTATCGAAAAGATTTACAAATATTGTATTTGTGCTTTGTGCGTGTGTGTCGTTCGATGCTGCGTAATCAATGGTTTCCATATGGAATCAGTATAGAAAACGGATTTAAAAAGAGTTTTTTTATGTGTCTTTTGTTTATTTCATTTTACACACCAAAAAATAAATCTGAATATTGAAAAAATAACCGTTTGATTTTGTCATAATCTGATCATACTTAGAAGTTTAAAATAAATTTATTTATTTAATCGTTACATTTTTCGAGAAAATGTGATATGTTGTGGCAAACAAAAAAAAGGTTATTGCATTTGCAAATGTTGATATAAAGATTGGTTAACTAATTTATGATTGGACTGTTTAGCAGACACATGAGATATATTTGTCTCCCTTACTGCATTTATTTAAACAAGCAGAGCCCGTTGAAATTTCATATTTAACTTTTAAAAATAGGTTTTGATTTTATCAATTTATCTGCCTATTATATAGAGCCTATCATTTACTACTAGCTGATTTTGCCACTCGTTATTGGTCCACTGACAAAAGGAGGGTGGACCTGTAAATTCACCGGCGTCCATTCGTCCGTTCACCCGTTCGTCTCCGCACTTTTCTCAATAACTACGCCTTCGAATTTTTGAAAATTTTGCACAAACATTAAACATGATATGAGTAAAAAAGTAACAGAACGGATTTTCCGGGAAAACTCTGGTAGCCTATTTAGGGGTGTCTTTCAGGTTAAAATGGCTAAAATTGACACTTTTGTGCTTATTAGAAAAAATTGATGCCTTAGATCTTTGGAAAACTTTTTGAAAGTTGTAACTTACTAATTTCTATATAATTTTGTTGTTCTATACTTCGGGATAACTCTTGGGTGTATCCCAGGGGCTCTTTTGGGGCTAATAAAAACACTCCATTTTTGGGACTATTTTATCATATTTGTCCAAATTTTTCTGTGTATGTCTATGTAGCAGTTTTGCATGGTGCTGAACTCAAATTTAAATATGTCAAGGTCTTGGGAACTTTTGGGGCTAAATGGTGGGGGGCAAATGATGGACTTA
The DNA here is from genome assembly GCF_053919585.1 of Euprymna scolopes. Lineage (NCBI taxonomy): Eukaryota > Metazoa > Mollusca > Cephalopoda > Sepiida > Sepiolidae > Euprymna > Euprymna scolopes. Next base: position 68,511,143 of record NC_136509.1, read on the forward strand.
GTCATTTCTTTTTTTGCATGGCACAGAACTCAAATTTACACATGTTAAGGCCTAAAACTGCACCGTTTGTTCATTTTCACCAGGATTTGACGCCCCTGGGGACTTTTGGGGCTAAATGGGGCGGGGGCAATGCTGAACTAAGTCATTTTTTTATGCCTTATTTACCGTGCATTCACAGGGGACCATGCATACTCCACTTGTTGCTTCGTAATTTAATTCATATTCACAACTTGAAATCATTGAAACAAAACTAAATTGATAAGACAAGATAAAATTAATGATATTGCTGCATCAAATTAATCTCCATCTGTCCGTCTGTCTGTCTGTTTATCTTTCTCTCTCTCTCTCTCTCTCTCTCTCTCTCTATATATATATATATATATATATATATATATATATATATATATATATATATATATATATATAACTTTTAATACAGCAAAATGTGCTGAACACATGTATCATATAGATTATCCATTATTAAGATTAAGCCTTTTTTTCTTTGGTAATAAAATTTAATATGTATAAGTGATTATTCTTTCCTTTATTTTTCATTATTATAAGATATTATTAAGATCAAGCTTCCCTTTTTGTTGGCTCATAAAATTTGATTTTCATATATGATTATTGAAGCAAGCCTAACACACGTACATTAACTTTTATTATTGAGATAATACTAAATTTGAGTACATCAACGTTTGATGTTTTTAAAGACTTTTTTGTATATACTTAGATTAAACCGTGTATTATTATTTGGATTCTTCGGACTACTGTTTTCATCTTGAGTCTTATTTTCACAGCCTTTTGATTGATGGCCTTTGACCTTCTTCAGGTATATCTTGTTGGACTCGGGAATCTTTTTGACGAACTTTGCATCTTCATCTGTATGGAATTTCTAACTAAACCCTTTATTTAATCCATGGGATAGTATACACTCGTTCTGTCAACCATGACTGAATAGAAGTTCTAAGTAATTTTCAATTGTATTTTGAATGTCGCCCGCACTTAGGATTGAACCATTAATCTCCAGAAGAGTTTCATTTACAAAAAATCAGAACCATAATGCTCTATATTTAGTAAAATCTCAGTTCATATAAAGTCAGTATATTTTCGTACTTATTTAAAAATATTTTGAGGGAAAATTTATTTTGCTCGCCAGTCAAGTAAACATTCTGAAAACAATTTTCTCGGGAATTTATCATTTAAAAAAAAAAATACTTCAAAACAGACAGGCAAATATATAGAGAATGTTTTCAATTTATCAAAAATATTTTTACCAAAATCCGTATTAAAGTTTATTGAAAGGCGCCCTATTAAATAAATTTCGAGTTGATAAGCTATAATTTGTGGTCGTAGTATTTTGAATATAGAGAGAAATCTTCTTTGTTCTTTAACTCTAGATTAAGGCTAATCTTTTTTAGAATAAAAATATAAGTAAAACACAAACATATATGTGTGTGAAAAGATATAGGCATTACTCAGATAGCAGGAAATTTGTTTACTTGTGTTAGATTTGACTTAACACTGATAAATTAGCACATTCATGCATGTATATATATATATACTAGCAATCGGTGCCCGGCGTTGCCCAGGTGTTTTGAGGTTAGTGCTGAGAAAAAAAAACGGTCAATTTTTTTAAACTTTGACCCCTATTATGACCTCTTAACATTTATTGTTTAGGGATCAAGTAAAGTTAATAAGTTAGATCCATGTTCAAGGAATCTATATCTAAAATATCACGTGTTTAGACCCAAAATTGTAGGAGGAGTTTGGTAGAGTTCTCAAAGGTCAAATCGTTGAATATTGACCACTTAATCGCCAAATTTCTGTCGAAAACCTATCACATCGATTTCCCCAAATCTCAGTACCCTGTATATCAAATTTCGAATCTCTAGGCTAAAAATTGACAGAGTTTTAGCGTAGGGAAATGCACACAGACACACAGACACACACAGACACTATCACTTATATATATATATATATATATATATATATATATATATATATATATATATATAAACATAAACATCATATATATAAGGATAATAGTACGCCATATATATAACAAAAGACCATTATTTACTCAAGTGAAAGGAAAACCTGGGGGAACTTTACCCAAAAATAAATCTATATTTTTTTGTGTGTATTGATAGTCTTATAAGCGAGTAATTATTAATTCAGCCACCTTGATTCTTAACCAAACAGAAAGTTCAAGTAGGGGGATTTCCCTTTTTTTTTTTTTTTGATAGCGAGGCCAAATTTCGCGAATTTGGCCTTTTTTTAAAGCAGTTTGGCCTTCAAAATTTCTGTTTGGCCTTTTTCTTCACCGATGAAATCTGGGGACGCAACGGGGATTTTCGGCAAAAAAATGTGGTTACTATGCACATCTACATATTGAAATACAATTTGTGGCAAAATTTCAGGAAAAACTAATGGATGGTTCTCTCGCAATAGTCCGGACAATTCGCTAAATTATCTCGTCAAAACCTTAAATCTCGAATTTTTGTGCATTTTTTTTGGGGGGGGGGCTAATTTGGCATAATAGTGTCCATTTAATAGTATTATCTTGAAAAAATAAAAAAATAAGGAAAATTACCAAAAAAAACAAAAAGAACAACAAAAGTGTGCCGTATTTTTAAAAGTTTTATTGCGTTGTTTTTATTTGCTTTTTTATTTCATCGGTGAAGAAAAAGGCCAAACAGAAATTTTGAAGGCCAAACTGCTTTAAAAAAAAGGCCAAATTCGCGAAATTTGGCCTCGCTATAAAAAAAAAGGGAAATCCCCCTACTTGAACTTTCTGTTTAATTAATAATGACTCGCTTGTAGCGTTGATTTTTTCCTTTTTTCGCTATAAAAAAATAACTACTTGATGAAATTACGTGATTTTTTTCTGTAGGAAAACTTTATCCCATGACGAGTACGTACAATATATTTTTTTAAAAAAATATTTCCATTTTTTAATGTCAATGGAAAACTGCACAAGTACCCAAACCCGAAATGTAAAGACCACGAGTGAACGCGCGTTTTTTTTTTTTTTTTAGTTTAGTTTCATAATGGCGGCCGTGATGTCGGAGGTTCGATTGTTAGATTGTTAGTTTCGTATTTTTGTAATTTGTAAATCGCAAGTTAGGAAAAAATTAAACCCTTCCAAGATGGACAATAAATAAAGCCATAATATTTTATGGTAAAGTTAAGAGCCTACGAACCATAGTTTTTTAGGAGATGTGATTATTCGATTAACCAATCAGAAATCGTCTGTGGCACACACATCTCTGTTTTTATAGATAGATATATATATATAATATAATATATATATATGATTGCAACGTCTTGTCAGACGAGTGCCACTCCCTCAGACATTTAAAATCCATGAGCCCAAATGCCTGAGGGAGTATCTATACAAAGATGATGTTACAGAGTCTTAGCTTTGTACGACAGCTAAGTCTCTCTCTCGGTTCAAAATGTTGAGATCCAGCAACAAGCAAGAGCAAGATAGCCAGCAACAAATTAAACTGCAGACCAGCTTAATGCGGGTACTGGTCTCCCGCTTTATGGTTTTTTAAATCAGAGATTTGCTTCTCCTAGAAAGGTTGCCTTCACCACAGCTTACGGGAGCCCTCTCCACCCCAATACACATATACACACACACAAATATACACGGTGCTAGTTGGCCGTTGACCCAGAAAAAGAGTTCATTCGCTTTTATATATAATCAGCACATGCCTATTATATATATGTATGTATGTACATATATATATATATATGTAGTATATCTAGACACATACAGACAAAAATAAATATAAGCATGCATATATATGTATAGACATACACATATCTCTACGTATATACACATATATATGTGTATATATATATATATATATATATATATATATATATATATATACGCACATATGCGTGTGTGCACACACACAGACACACATACACACACACACACACACACACATATATATATATTTATATATATATATATATATGTATGTAAATACGGATATGCATAGGCCTGCACATCCTCACATATAAGTACATATTCACACATGCATAAATATGCACATATATTCACACATATATGTACGCTCATATACACAACTATGTACTTATATGTACACACATTCACATAGATAAATGCAAAAAAAGTGACCTTGTCGATGTATGTGTGCGAAAAGTCTCTACCAAACTCCTCTCTGAATGTTTGGTCTACAGAGTTGAAATTTGATAAATAATGGTATTTGGATCTGTAGCACACTTTTGATTTGGTTTTTAACCGGTAAAATAGTTGCGAAGGGGTCAAAATTGAAAAAAAAGATGTAAGTCGATTATACCCGTTATTTTTTGTACATGTGTCAATTAAAAGTTATAGATTAAGCAACATTATTTTTTGCAGTGTATGTATACGTATGAATTTAGGTCTTATGCTAACGAATAAGACTGGAGATTTATAGGTTTCGATTCTAGCTGATGGCACACAAGCCATATTATTTTTTTACTTTTTAAATCACAATTATATATTGGGTACAATATAATAATCAATAGAGAATTGGCTATATAATAATAAATATGAAATCGCCATAAATTAAAATATAATATTTAAGCGTATTTTACGATCGGGCAATGCAAGGCGGCTTGCTAGAATTACATATATATACTAGCATTTCAGCCCAGTGTTGCCCGGGTGTTTGGATGTGTATGTTGAGCAAAAAAAAAAAAAAAGTGGTAGTAAGAAGGCAGGCTCGAACCCGTACCGCAAATGAGGAAAAGAACGGGGTAAAACCTAACGTTTATGCTGTTACGACAACCGCAAAACCGGAAGCGACATTTTAAAAAATTAAGGCTAGACAATCTAAAGGAGAGGATAACTTTCAAAAATAGCGGCGAAAAAAGTGACCCCCTCCCGCTGTAGAAAAGTTCCTAGTTGAAGAGGAAGATATTAATGTTTTTAGCCAATTTTTCGATATTTGTCGTATGAAAGGTCGAACTTTAATACTGATCTTGGTAAAATTCGTCGCCTTTGTCGAAAGTTTTAGGCAGACATGCAAACAGACATACATACATACATTTATATATTGGTAACTGAAAATTTTCGACCCAAACCGATGAAAAAGCTTGCCCTATCTCTGAATACCCTTTATGTAAAATTTCAAATGTTTAGACCAGAAATTGTCTGGTTAATTTGCTAAAGACCGCAGAGGTACAAATTTTTTAAACTTTGACCCCTATTATGACTCCTTAAAATGTATTGTTTTGGGCTCAAATGAAGTAATTAAGTTAGATCCATGTCCAAGCAACCTATATCTAAAATTTCAAGTGCGTAGACCCAAAATTGTCGGAGGAGTTTGGTAGAGTTCTCAAATGGCAAATCGTTGAACTTTGACCGTTCACTTTTATAGATAAACTAGCATTTCAGTCCGGCGTTACCCGGGTGTTTGGATGTGTATGTTAAGCAAAAAAAAAAAAAAAGAAAGTGGTAGTAGGAAGGCAGGCTCGAACCCGTACCGCAAATGAGGAAAAGAACGGGAAACAAACCTAGCGTCGATGCTGTTATGACCACCGCCTAACCTGAAGCGACATTTTTTTAAAGTAAGGCTAGACAATCGAAATGAGAGGATGACTTTCAAAAATGTCGGCAAAAAAAGGCGACCCCCCCCCCCCGTAGAAAAGTTCTCAGTTTATGGTGAAGATATTAATGATGAGATAGGGCAAGCTTTTTAATCGGTTTGGGTCGAAAATTTTTAGTTACCAATATATAAATGTATGTATGTCTGCCTAAAGCTGTCGACAAAGCCGACGAATTTTACCAAGATAAGTATCGTTTTGAAGTTCGACCTTTCAGACGACAAATATCGAAAGATTGGCTAAAAACATTAATATCTTCACCTTCAACTGGGCACTTGTCAACGGGGGGGGGGTCGCTTTTTTCGCCGATATTTTTGAAAGTTATCCTCTCCTTTCGATTGTCTAGCCTTAATTAAAACCCACGTCACTTCAGGTTTCGCAGTGGTCGTAATAGCAAAGACGTCAGGTTTTTTTCCCATTCTTTTCCTCCTTCGTGGTACGGGTTTGAGCCTGCCTTCCTACTACCACTTTTTAAAAATTTTTTTTGCTCAACAGACACATCCAAACACCCGAGCAACGCCGGCCTGAAATGATAGTATATTTATAAAAGTGAAAATGTCTGTCTGTCGTTTCTCTATTGTAGTTAAGGAAAACTATTATACAGAAAGGCATTACTTTACATAACCTTATGAACAGTACATAGGGCCCGAGCAAAGCAGGACGAAACTGCTAGTATATCTATAAAAGTGAACGTGTCTGTATGTGTGTGTGTGTACATTTCCATACGTAATAACTCTCTCAATTTTAAGTCTACAGAGTCGAAATTTGATATACAGGGTACTGAGATTTGAGAAAATCTATGTAATCGGTTTTCAGCCAGAAATTTTGCAGTTAAGCTGTCAAGGTTCAACGATTTGACTTTTGAGAACTCTACCAAACTCCTCCGACAATTTTGGGTCTAAACATTTGAAATTTTAGATATAGATTTCTTGGACATGGATCTAACTTAATTACTTGATTTGAGCCCAAAACAATAAATTTTTTAGGGGTCATAATAGGGGTCAAAGTTTAAAAATTTTTTTACCTCTGTGGTCTTTACCAAATTAACCAGACAATTTCTGGTCTAAACATTTGAAATTTTACATAAAGGGTATTCAGAGATAGGGCAAGCTTTTTCATCGGTTTGGGTCGAAAATTTTCAGTTACCAATATATAAATGTATGTATGTATGTCTGTTTGCATGTCTGCCTAAAACTTTCGACAAAGGCGACGAATTTTACCAAGATCGGTATCGTTTTAAAGTTCGACCTTTCATACGACAAATATCGAAAAATTGGCTAAAAACATTAATATCTTCACCTTCAACTAGGCACTTTTCTACAGGGGGGTGGTCGCTTTTTTCGCCGATATTTTTTAAAGTTATCCTCTCTTTTCGATTGTCTAGCCTTAATTTAAACATGAGTCATTTCAGGTTTTGCGGTTGTCGTAACCGCAAAGACGTCAGGTTTTTTTTCACGTTCTTTTCCTCCTTTGCGGTACGGGCTGAAATGCTAGTTCTATGATAAAGCATAAAATTTTGTAATGATGTAATATGATAACGCATAAAATTTTGTAATGATGTGTATATGATAAAGCATAAAATTTTGTAATGATGTGTATATGATAAAGCATAAAATTTCGTAATGATGTGTATATAATAATCAGCACATGCATATGAGCAACTTAGGTATTGCTAATGTGGATATTAATTTATTGAACAGTTTCTAGTAAACTACTATTCTGGAAGATACATTTATAATTTGCATTGTTCTATGTTTTTATATATTCACAATAGTTTCGTCATTAGTAAAACCTTTGATGTTGTTTGAGTGCTGTAAACAGATATTACACATTGATCTTAGCCAAAGTGTCAAAGCATTAAAAAAGTGATGATTATGATTATACATTTGTATGGAATGAAAAAAAAGAACTGATTTAATCTATTAGTGTATTATTTTTAAAAGGAGTGGGTAGTGTAGTATCGGTTCTGTTGTCATTCGGCTTTCTTTGCAGAAATTACCTCTTCCTTTCTTAAGAAAGTGGGAGTAATCTTTCCAGGTATTACATTCTCCTTTGAGAGAAACAGTAATGTATTAACTATTCTGTTGTCATTAAGCCATTTTCCCATGGATTACCTTGTCCTTTATTTTTAGGATGAGTGTGTGTAGTCATATCTTTTATATTTCCATGATACCATACTCGCAGGCATTCTTTTATGGGGAGATCCTCCCAGGTATTATCTCCTCTATTTTGGGGGAGGTATCTGTGCTTTTGTTGTCATGATACCATCTTACTAGCCATTACCTCCTAGTGTAGTATACGATCCTTCATTATGATACCATCCTCCCAAGCATTTTCACCTCCGTTTGAAGGGAGAGGAAGTCCTCTCAGGCTTTATTTCTTCCTTTGAAAATTAGCGTAATATAGTTCTATTCGTCATTGTACATTCATCCCAGGCATTACCACCACTTTGAAGTGGGCAGTATAGTATATGTTGATTCCTCACGATACCATCCTTTCAGGAGTAGCTTCTCATTATTGTAGGGCTGGTAGTGTACTCTCTATTCTATTGTTATAATATCTTCCTTCTTTTAAGGGGAGGGGGGTAGGTAATCTTCGTTTGTCATGATATAATTCTCTCATTTCAGACTATGCAAAGAAAAAGAATTATCTATCTGTCTTCCCGCCTCTCTCTCTCTCTCTCTCTCTCTCTCTCTCTCTCTCTGTATATATATATATATATATATATATATATATATATATATATATATATATATACTAGCATTTCAGCCCGGCGTTGCCCGGGTGTTTGGAGGTGTATGTTGAGCAAAACAAAAATAGCGGTCAATTTTTTTAAACTTTGACCCCTATTATGACCCCTTAAAATTTATAGTTTTGGGCTCAAATCACTTTATTAAGTTAGATCCAGGTTCAAGGAACCTATATCTAAAATTTCAAGTGTCCAGACCCAAAATTGTCGGAGGAGTTTGGTAGAGTTCTTAAAGGTCAAATCGTTGAAATTTGACCCTTTAACAGCCAAATTTCTGGCTGACACCCGTCACATCGATTTTCCAAAATCTCAGTACCCGGTATTTCAAATTTCGAGTCTATAGACTAAAAATTGACAGAGTTATTGCGTAGGGAAATGTACACAGACAGACAGACACACAGAACCACAGACAGACAGACAGACAGACACGTTCACTTTTATATATATATATATATATATAGCTCCCCTCTTTGGTAGAGCACTCTTGTAAATTATCTTACTCGCTACTTAATTTAGCTGAAATAATGCGAAGCTCGCGATTTGTTTACAAACAAACGTTTGAGCCCTCTACGAGTAGCAGACGAATGTTTATTTAAATAATCGTTCTGACAAGTTAATTTCGGCCACCGATTCCGTAGTCAAGGGGATAGGACTGCCGACTGTCATCACGACGGTTCTAGGTTCGATCCTCGGCTTGGGAGAGGTGTTAGTCTAGCGGCACTGATGAGTTGTGATACAACGAAACAGGTCTGTATGTCGATGACTAAAATATATTTTATAAAGCTCCCCTCTTTGGTAGAGCACTCTTGTAAATTATCTTACTCGCTACTTAATTTAGCTGAAATAATGCGAAGCTCGCGATTTGTTTACAAACAAACGTTTGAGCCCTCTACGAGTAGCAGACGAATGTTTATTTAAATAATCGTTCTGACAAGTTAATTTCGGCCACCGATTCCGTAGTCAAGGGGATAGGACTGCCGACTGTCATCACGACGGTTCTAGGTTCGATCCTCGGCTTGGGAGAGGTGTTAGTCTAGCGGCACTGATGAGTTGTGATACAACGAAACAGGTCTGTATGTCGATGACTAAAATATATTTTATAAAGCTCCCCTCTTTGGTAGAGCACTCTTGTAAATTATCTTACTCGCTACTTAATTTAGCTGAAATAATGCGAAGCTCGCGATTTGTTTACAAACAAACGTTTGAGCCCTCTACGAGTAGCAGACGAATGTTTATTTAAATAATCGTTCTGACAAGTTAATTTCGGCCACCGATTCCGTAGTCAAGGGGATAGGACTGCCGACTGTCATCACGACGGTTCTAGGTTCGATCCTCGGCTTGGGAGAGGTGTTAGTCTAGCGGCACTGATGAGTTGTGATACAACGAAACAGGTCTGTATGTCGATGACTAAAATATATTTTATAAAGCTCCCCTCTTTGGTAGAGCACTCTTGTAAATTATCTTACTCGCTACTTAATTTAGCTGAAATAATGCGAAGCTCGCGATTTGTTTACAAACAAACGTTTGAGCCCTCTACGAGTAGCAGACGAATGTTTATTTAAATAATCGTTCTGACAAGTTAATTTCGGCCACCGATTCCGTAGTCAAGGGGATAGGACTGCCGACTGTCATCACGACGGTTCTAGGTTCGATCCTCGGCTTGGGAGAGGTGTTAGTCTAGCGGCACTGATGAGTTGTGATACAACGAAACAGGTCTGTATGTCGATGACTAAAATATATTTTATAAAGCTCCCCTCTTTGGTAGAGCACTCTTGTAAATTATCTTACTCGCTACTTAATTTAGCTGAAATAATGCGAAGCTCGCGATTTGTTTACAAACAAACGTTTGAGCCCTCTACGAGTAGCAGACGAATGTTTATTTAAATAATCGTTCTGACAAGTTAATTTCGGCCACCGATTCCGTAGTCAAGGGGATAGGACTGCCGACTGTCATCACGACGGTTCTAGGTTCGATCCTCGGCTTGGGAGAGGTGTTAGTCTAGCGGCACTGATGAGTTGTGATACAACGAAACAGGTCTGTATGTCGATGACTAAAATATATTTTATAAAGCTCCCCTCTTTGGTAGAGCACTCTTGTAAATTATCTTACTCGCTACTTAATTTAGCTGAAATAATGCGAAGCTCGCGATTTGTTTACAAACAAACGTTTGAGCCCTCTACGAGTAGCAGACGAATGTTTATTTAAATAATCGTTCTGACAAGTTAATTTCGGCCACCGATTCCGTAGTCAAGGGGATAGGACTGCCGACTGTCATCACGACGGTTCTAGGTTCGATCCTCGGCTTGGGAGAGGTGTTAGTCTAGCGGCACTGATGAGTTGTGATACAACGAAACAGGTCTGTATGTCGATGACTAAAATATATTTTATAAAGCTCCCCTCTTTGGTAGAGCACTCTTGTAAATTATCTTACTCGCTACTTAATTTAGCTGAAATAATGCGAAGCTCGCGATTTGTTTACAAACAAACGTTTGAGCCCTCTACGAGTAGCAGACGAATGTTTATTTAAATAATCGTTCTGACAAGTTAATTTCGGCCACCGATTCCGTAGTCAAGGGGATAGGACTGCCGACTGTCATCACGACGGTTCTAGGTTCGATCCTCGGCTTGGGAGAGGTGTTAGTCTAGCGGCACTGATGAGTTGTGATACAACGAAACAGGTCTGTATGTCGATGACTAAAATATATTTTATATATATATATATATATATATATATATATATATATATAAAGCTGAATGTCTGTGTGTGTATGTGTGTGTGTGTGTGTCTGGTCACGAATAGGTTCCTATATGGTTGACTATTTTAAAAAACTGATTACATATAATGATAGAAGATGTATCGAGACACAGGAATGGGTATCTTTGATCTGGCAGAACGGTGGTTCGTTTAAATTGTGGGGTTTGCGTATGGAAAGTATGGAAATAAAAAATTAAAAAATTAAAAAAATACGTTTACAAGTGTTTTTGATATAGATGTACATAATAATACTTTGATAAATATGTTTAACTTAAATAGGGATGGTATGATAAAATTGTGGGGTCTGCGTTCGCGCCTGGCTCCCATAGAATGGAAATAGGCACAAACTTTAATAAAGACTTTTCCTATCTATCTGCGTAAGTATAATTTGATAATTATGTTTCAGTTTGAAGAAATATGGTATAATAAAATTATGGGGTGTTCGTTCGCACCTGGCCTCCATAGAATGGAAATATGTCACAAAGTTTAACAAGGTTTTTTATATAGATCCACAGAATATTGTGATAAGTGTTTCAGTGTGAACAGTTATGGTATTGGGCTTATCTATTTTATTTTTACTTTCATCATATTTTGCTTTGGTTTTGATACCCCCAAATTCGAAGCTATCTCTTTACAACCGTTCCTTTTCATAACCTATCATACTTTCATAAATCAGAGTCCATTTTCTGTAGCCTGTTTTTGAACCCAGCCAACGCCGAATACTTTTGCTAGTAGTATGTATGAGCGTGACACTTGTGACGTAAAGAAATTTTTTTTTTACATAACAGAAACATTTCTATGAAAGTATATTAAAATGAAAAAAAATATAGATAGATTTCTATGAGTCGTTCTTTTTATTATAATTGATTATTTTTTTTTAAATAATTTACAGTTACTGAATTATAAGTGGTTGGCCATAAATGTGCACTGAACAGATACCATAATATACTTATTATAGTTAAATTCAAATTTTGATATATCTGCTTTTTTTTTTACATCGTTCAGTTCTGTATTACGTTTAAGTTATTTTAAACCCTACTCTTCCCATGTTAAATAATAATTTCGAAATAATAACGTTAATATTTCAGCGTCCCAATTGTTCTTTTGTTTTTTTTTTTTGGGGGGGGGGTTAAATTATCCAAATAAACAATAAACTGTCTGCTTTTTTTTAGATCGTTCATTTCTGTATTACGTTTAAGTTATTTTAAACCCCACTCTTCCCATGTTAAATAATAATTTCGAAATAATAACGTCAATATTTCAGCGTCCCAATTGTTCTTTTGTTTTTTGTTTATTTTAAACCCCACTCTTCCCATGTTAAATAATAATTTCGAAATAATAACGTTAATATTTCAGTGCGAAGATCAAAATCTGCAAAAAGAAGCGATTTGTGTTTATTTGTTTACGTTGTTATGGGTTAATGTTTATGTGCGCATGCGCAACCGGATGTTGTAAACCGAAAAGTGGGTTACAGACATCGTTACCATGTTATTTGAGTTTTTATATATATATATACATACATATATATATATATATATATATATATATATATATATATATATATATATGAGAGAGAGAGAGAGAGAGAGTATAGATGTAGCAGGGGTTCATGTTCAAATTGAGGATTACATTTTATTAATCCATGTCAATCTCTTAGAGTATTAAAAAAATAATGTGTCTAACAAAAAAAAGTTTGTAAAATCCTTTGCAGATCTTTTTTTAACTTTGAGTGAATTTGTTTACATTGCGTATAGCTGTATCTAATTTGTGTCTGGGTTATGCTCTTAAAAATGCTAAAGTCAACATCATGTTGATGCAAAATTATCCAAGCTGCTGTGTTTATCTAACTATTAAGACAGCAATATGTTGGATGCATCTTATTTAATTATTTCATATACTTGCTTGAATAGTCCTTGCTTTGAATGGACCCACCATTAACATTCAGTCGAAAAATGTTTAAGTTCATAGTCTCAGTTCTGTTGCAATTAATAATAATGGCGAAAAAGAAAGTTTAGATAATCTACATAAAATCTAAATGTTTATTTTTATGTAAAATTTAGTGGGAAAGACAATGTAAGTGACCTCGAATCTCTAAGTCCACCCCCAAGGGAGTTATGAGGGGCAGAACCTAATTGAAAACTAAATTTTAATATCCTATTTTGATGAAATTTAAATCATATATACAACATTTTCTGGGGGAGACAATGGAAATGTTCCCAAATCTCTGCATTACCCTCGATGTGTCAAATGTCTACGTGACCCCAACTTTAACTGGGCGCAGGTTTCTTTTAAAACTTCAAGTACTTATATATCGGATTTTAATGAAATTCCAACCTTTCAGATTCTTCAAACTATATTAGGTAACGAAGCAACAGGAGAGTGAAGCAATAAAACCAAAGAACGTAATACGATTTTATAGTGAAAAAATACATAATAATGAAAAAATACATAATAGTGAAAAAATACATAATAGTGAAAAAATACATAATAGTAAAAAAATACATAATAATGAAAAAATACATAATAATGAAAAAATACATAATAGTGAAAAAATACATAATAGTAAAAAAATACATAATAGTAAAAACATACATAATAGTGAAAAAATACATAATAGTAAAAAAATACATAAAAGTAAAAAAATACATAATAGTGAAAAAATACATAATAATGAAAAAATACATAATAGTGAAAAAATACATAATAGTGAAAAAATACATAATAATGAAAAAATACATAATAATGAAAAAATACATAATAGTAAAAAAATACATAATAGTAAAAAAATACATAATAATGAAAAAATACATAACAATAAAAAAATACATAATAATGAAAAAATACATAATAGCGAAAAAATACATAATAGTGAAAAAATACATAATAGTAAAAAAATACATAATAGTAAAAAAATACATAATAGTAAAAAAATACATAATAGTAAAAACATACATAATAGTGAAAAAATACATAATAGTAAAAAAATACATAATAGTGAAAAAATACATAATAGTAAAAAAATACATAATAGTGAAAAAATACATAATAGTAAAAAAATACATAATAATAAAAAAATACATAATAATGAAAAAATAAATAATAGTGAAAAAATACATAATAGTGAAAAAATACATAATAATAAAAAAATACATAATAGTAAAAAAATACATAATAGTGAAAAAATACATAATAGTGAAAAAATACATAATAGTGAAAAAATACATAATAGTAAAAAAATACATAATAGTGAAAAAATACATAATAATGAAAAAATACATAATAGTGAAAAAATACATAATAGTGAAAAAATACATAATAGTGAAAAAATACATAATAATAAACAAATACATAATAGTGAAAAAATACATAATAGTGAAAAGATACATAATAATGAAAAAATACATAATAGTGAAAAAATACATAATAGTGAAAAAATACATAATAGTAAAAAAATACATAATAGTGAAAAAAGTACATAATAGTGAAAAAATACATAATAATGAAAAAATACATAATAGTGAAAAAATACATAATAGTGAAAAAAGTACATAATAGTGAAAAAATACATAATAATAAACAAATACATAATAGTGAAAAAATACATAATAGTGAAAAAATACATAATAGTGAAAAAATACATAATAATAAAAAAATACATAATGGTGAAAAAATACATAATAGTGAAAAAATACATAATAGTAAAAAAATACATAATAGTGAAAACATACATAATAATAAAAAAATACATAATAGTGAAAAAATACATAATAGTGAAAAAATACATAATAGTGAAAAAATACATAATAGTGAAAAAATACATAATAGTGAAAAAATACATAATAATGAAAAAATACATAATAGTGAAAAAATACATAATAGTGAAAAAATACATAATAGTGAAAAAATACATAATAGTGAAAAAAGTACATAATAGTGAAAAAATACATAATAGTGAAAAAATACATAATAGTGAAAAATACATTATAGTGAAAAAATACATAATAGTGAAAAAATACATAATAGTGAAAAAATACATAATAGTGAAAAAATACATTATAGTGAAAAAATACATAATAGTGAAAAAATACATAATAGTGAAAAAATACATAATAGTGAAAAAATACATAATAGTGAAAAAATACATAATAGTGAAAAAATACAAAATAGCGAAAAAATACATAATAGTGAAAAAATACATAATAGTGAAAAAATACATAATAGTGAAAAAATACATAATAGTGAAAAAATACATAATAGTGAAAAAATACATAATAGTGAAAAAAATACAAAATAGCGAAAAAATACATAATAGTGAAAAAATACATAATAGTGAAAAAATACATAATAGTGAAAAAAGTACATAATAGTGAAAAAATACATAATAATGAAAAAATACATAATAGTGAAAAAATACATAATAGTGAAAAAATACATAATAGTGAAAAAATACATAATAATGAAAAAATACATAATAGTGAAAAAATACATAATAGTGAAAAAATACATAATAGTGAAAAAGTACATAATAGTGAAAAAATACATTATAATGAAAAAATACATAATAGTGAAAAAATACATTATAATGAAAAAATACATAATAGTGAAAAAATACATAATAATAAAAAAATACATAATAGTGAAAAAATACATAATAGTGAAAAAATACATAATAGTGAAAAAATACATAATAGTGAAAAAATACATAATAATAAAAAAATACATAATAGTGAAAAAATACATAATAGTGAAAAAATACATAATAATGAAAAAATACATAATAGTGAAAAAATACATAATAGTGAAAAAATACATAATAGTAAAAAATACATAATAGTGAAAAAAGTACATAATAGTGAAAAAATACATAATAATGAAAAAATACATAATAGTGAAAAAATACATAATAGTGAAAAAAGTACATAATAGTGAAAAAATACATAATAGTGAAAAAATACATAATAGTTAAAAAATACATAATAGTGAAAAAATACATAATAGTGAAAAAATACATAATAGTGAAAAAATACATAATAATGTAAAAATACATAATAGTTAAAAAATACATAATAGTGAAAAAATACATAATAATGAAAAAATACATAATAGTGAAAAAATACATAATAGTGAAAAAATACATAATAGTGAAAAAATACATAATAGTGAAAAAATACATAATAGTGAAAAAATACATAATAGTGAAAAAATACATAATAGTGAAAAAATACATAATAGTGAAAAAATACATAATAATGAAAAAATACATAATAGTGAAAAAATACATAATAGTGAAAAAATACATAATAATGAAAAAATACATAATAGTGAAAAATACATAATAGTAAAAACATACATAATAGTAAAAAAATACATAATAGTGACAAAATACATAATAATGAAAAAATACATAATAGTGAAAAAATACATAATAGTGAAAAAATACATAATAGTGAAAAAATACATAATAGTGAAAAAATACATAATAGTAAAAAAATACATAATAGTGAAAAAATACATAATAGTAAAAAAATACATAATAGTGAAAAAATACATAATAGTGAAAAAATACATAATAATGTAAAAATACATAATAGTGAAAAAATACATAATAGTGAAAAAATACATAATAGTGAAAAAATACATAATAGTGAAAAAATACATAATAGTGAAAAAATACATAATAGTGAAAAAATACATAATAGTGAAAAAATACATAATAGTAAAAAAATACATAATAGTGAAAAAATACATAATAATGAAAAAATACATAATAATGAAAAAATACATAATAGTGAAAAAGTACATAATAATGAAAAAATACATTATAGTGAAAAAAATAAATAATAGTGAAAAAAATACAAAATAGCGAAAAAATACATAATAGTGAAAAAATACATAATAGTGAAAAAATACAAAATAGCGAAAAAATACATAATAGTGAAAAAAGTACATAATAGTGAAAAAGTACATAATAATGAAAAAATACATAATAGTAAAAAAATACATAATAGTAAAAAAATACATAATAGTGAAAAAGTACATAATAATGAAAAAATACATAATAGTGAAAAAATACATAATAGTGAAAAAAGTACATAATAGTGAAAAAATACATTATAGTGAAAAAATACATAATAGTAAAAAAATACATAATAGTAAAAAAATACATAATAGTGAAAAAATACATAATAATGAAAAAATACATAATAATGAAAAAATACTTTATAATGAAAAAATACATAATAGTGAAAAAATACATAATAGTGAAAAAATACATAATAGTGAAAAAATACATAATAGTGAATAAATACATAATAATGAAAAAATACATAATAGTGAAAAAATACATAATAATGAAAAAATACATAATAGTGAAAAAATACACAATAGTGAAAAAATACATAATAGTGAAAAAATACATAATAGTGAAAAAATACATTATAATGAAAAAATACATAATAATGTAAAAATACATAATAGTGAAAAAATACATAATCGTGAAAAAATACATAATAGTGAAAAAATACATAATAGTGAAAAAATACATAATAGTGAAAAAATACATAATAGTGAAAAAATACATAATAATGAAAAAATACATAATAGTGAAAAAATACATAATAGTAAAAAAAATACATAATAGTGAAAAAATACATAATAGTGAAAAAATACATAATAATGAACAAATACATAATAGTGAAAAAATACATAATAGTGAAAAAATACATAATAGTGAAAAAATACATAATAGTGAAAAAATACATTATAGTAAAAAAATACATAATAGTGAAAAAATACATAATAGTGAAAAAATACATAATAGTGAAAAAATACATAATAATGAAAAAATACATAATAGTGAAATAATACATAATAGTGAAAAAATACATAATAGTGAAAAAATACATAATAATGAAAAAATACATAATAGTGAAAATATACATAATAGTAAAAAAATACATAATAGTAAAAAATACATAATAGTAAAAAAATACATAATAATGAAAAAATACATATTAGTGAAAAAATACATAATAGTTAAAAAATACATAATAGTGAAAAAATACATAATAATGAAAAAATACATAATAGTGAAAAATACATAATAGTAAAAACATACATAATAGTAAAAAAATACATAATAGGGAAAAATACATAATAATGAAAAAATACATAATAGTGAAAAAATACATAATAGTGAAAAAATACATAATAGTGAAAAAATACATAATAGTGAAAAAATACATAATAGTGAAAAAATACATAATAGTGAAAAAATATATAATAGTAAAAAAATACATAATAGTGAAAAAATACATAATAATGAAAAAATACATAATAATGAAAAAATACATAATAGTGAAAAAGTACATAATAATGAAAAAATACATTATAGTGAAAAAAATAAATAATAGTGAAAAAAATACAAAATAGCGAAAAAATACATAATAGTGAAAAAATACATAATAGTGAAAAAATACAAAATAGCGAAAAAATACATAATAGTGAAAAAAGTACATAATAGTGAAAAAGTACATAATAATGAAAAAATACATAATAGTAAAAAAATACATAATAGTAAAAAAATACATAATAGTGAAAAAGTACATAATAATGAAAAAATACATAATAGTGAAAAAATACATAATAGTGAAAAAAGTACATAATAGTGAAAAAATACATTATAATGAAAAAATACATAATAGTAAAAAAATACATAATAGTAAAAAAATACATAATAGTGAAAAAATACATAATAATGAAAAAATACATAATAATGAAAAAATACATTATAATGAAAAAATACATAATAGTGAAAAAATACATAATAGTGAAAAAATAAATAATAGTGAAAAAATACATAATAGTGAATAAATACATAATAATGAAAAAATACATAATAGTGAAAAAATACATTATAATGAAAAAATACATAATAATGTAAAAATACATAATAGTGAAAAAATACATAATCGTGAAAAAATACATAATAGTGAAAAAATACATAATAGTGAAAAAATACATAATAGTGAAAAAATACATAATAGTGAAAAAATACATAATAATGAAAAAATACATAATAGTGAAAAAATACATAATAGTAAAAAAAATACATAATAGTGAAAAAATACATAATAGTGAAAAAATACATAATAATGAACAAATACATAATAGTGAAAAAATACATAATAGTGAAAAAATACATAATAGTGAAAAAATACATAATAGTGAAAAAATACATAATAGTGAAAAAATACATTATAGTAAAAAAATACATAATAGTGAAAAAATACATAATAGTGAAAAAATACATAATAGTGAAAAAATACATAATAGTGAAAAAATACATAATAATGAAAAAATACATAATAGTGAAAAAATACATAATAGTGAAAAAATACATAATAGTGAAAAAATACATAATAATGAAAAAATACATAATAGTGAAAATATACATAATAGTAAAAAAATACATAATAGTAAAAAATACATAATAGTAAAAAAATACATAATAATGAAAAAATACATAATAGTGAAAAAATACATAATAGTGAAAAAATACATAATAGTGAAAAAATACATAATAATGAAAAAATACATAATAGTGAAAAATACATAATAGTAAAAACATACATAATAGTAAAAAAATACATAATAGGGAAAAAATACATAATAATGAAAAAATACATAATAGTGAAAAAATACATAATAGTGAAAAAATACATAATAGTGAAAAAATGCATAATAGTGAAAAAATACATAATAGTGAAAAAATACATAATAGTGAAAAAATACATAATAGTGAAAAAATACATAATAGTGAAAAAATACATAATAGTGAAAAAATACATAATAATGAAAAAATACATAATAATGAAAAAATACATAATAGTGAAAAAGTACATAATAATGAAAAAATACATTATAGTGAAAAAAATACATAATAGTGAAAAAAATACAAAATAGCGAAAAAATACATAATAGTGAAAAAATACATAATAGTGAAAAAATACAAAATAGCGAAAAAATACATAATAGTGAAAAAATACATAATAGTGAAAAAGTACATAATAATGAAAAAATACATAATAGTAAAAAAATACATAATAGTAAAAAAATACATAATAGTGAAAAAGTACATAATAATGAAAAAATACATAATAGTGAAAAAATACACAATAGTGAAAAAATACATAATAGTGAAAAAATACATTATAATGAAAAAATACATAATAGTAAAAAAATACATAATAGTAAAAAAATACATAATAGTGAAAAAATACATAATAATGAAAAAATACATAATAGTGAAAAAATACATAATAGTGAAAAAATACATAATAGTGAAAAAATACATAATAGTAAAAAAATACATAATAGTGAAAAAATACATAATAGCGAAAAAATACATAATAGTGAAAAAATACATAATAGTAAAAAAATACATAATAGTGAAAAAATACATTATAGTGAAAAAATACATAATAGTAAAAAAATACATAATAGTAAAAAAATACATAATAGTGAAAAATACATAATAGTGAAAAATACATAATAGTGAAAAAATACATAATAGTGAAAAAATACATAATAGTGAAAAAAATACAAAATAGCGAAAAAATACATAATAGTGAAAAAATACATAATAGTGAAAAAATACATAATAGTGAAAAAAGTACATAATAGTGAAAAAATACATAATAATGAAAAAATACATAATAGTGAAAAAATACATAATAGTGAAAAAATACATAATAGTGAAAAAATACATAATAATGAAAAAATACATAAGAGTGAAAAAATACATAATAGTGAAAAAATACATAATAGTGAAAAAATACATAATAGTGAAAAAATACATTATAATGAAAAAATACATAATAGTGAAAAAATACATTATAATGAAAAAATACATAATAGTGAAAAAATACATAATAATAAAAAAATACATAATAGTGAAAAAATACATAATAGTGAAAAAATACATAATAGTGAAAAAATACATAATAGTGAAAAAATACAAAATAAAAAAATACATAATAGTGAAAAAATACATAATAGTGAAAAAATACATAATAATGAAAAAATACATAATAGTGAAAAAATACATAATAGTGAAAAAATACATAATAGTAAAAAATACATAATAGTGAAAAAAGTACATAATAGACAAAAATACATAATAATGAAAAAATACATAATAGTGAAAAAATACATAATAGTGAAAAAAGTACATAATAGTGAAAAAATACATAATAGTGAAAAAATACATAATAGTGAAAAAATACATAATAGTGAAAAAATACATAATAGTGAAAAAATACATAATAGTGAAAAAATACATAATAATGAAAAAATACATAATAGTTAAAAAATACATAATAGTGAAAAAATACATAATAATGAAAAAATACATAATAGTGAAAAAATACATAATAGTGAAAAAATACATAATAGTGAAAAAATACATAATAATGAAAAAATACATAATAGTGAAAAATACATAATAGTAAAAACATACATAATAGTAAAAAAATACATAATAGTGACAAAATACATAATAATGAAAAAATACATAATAGTGAAAAAATACATAATAGTGAAAAAATACATAATAGTGAAAAAATACATAATAGTGAAAAAATACATAATAGTAAAAAAATACATAATAGTGAAAAAATACATAATAGTAAAAAAATACATAATAGTGAAAAAATACATAATAGTGAAAAAATACATAATAATGTAAAAATACATAATAGTGAAAACATACATAATAGTGAAAAAATACATAATAGTGAAAAAATACATAATAGTGAAAAAATACATAATAGTGAAAAAATACATAATAGTAAAAAAATACATAATAGTGAAAAAATACATAATAATGAAAAAATACATAATAATGAAAAAATACATAATAGTGAAAAAGTACATAATAATGAAAAAATACATTATAGTGAAAAAAATAAATAATAGTGAAAAAAATACAAAATAGCGCAAAAATACATAATAGTGAAAAAATACATAATAGTGAAAAAATACAAAATAGCGAAAAAATACATAATAGTGAAAAAAGTACATAATAGTGAAAAAGTACATAATAATGAAAAAATACATAATAGTAAAAAAATACATAATAGTAAAAAAATACATAATAGTGAAAAAGTACATAATAATGAAAAAATACATAATAGTGAAAAAATACATAATAGTGAAAAAAGTACATAATAGTGAAAAAATACATTATAATGAAAAAATACATAATAGTAAAAAAATACATAATAGTAAAAAAATACATAATAGTGAAAAAATACATAATAATGAAAAAATACATAATAATGAAAAAATACATTATAATGAAAAAATACATAATAGTGAAAAAATACATAATAGTGAAAAAATACATAATAGTGAAAAAATACATAATAGTGAATAAATACATAATAATGAAAAAATACATAATAGTGAAAAAATACATAATAATGAAAAAATACATAATAGTGAAAAAATACATAATAGTGAAAAAATACATAATAGTGAAAAAGTACATAATAGTGAAAAAATACATTATAATGAAAAAATACATAATAGTGAAAAAATACATTATAATGAAAAAATACATAATAGTGAAAAAATACATAATAATAAAAAAATACATAATAGTGAAAAAATACATAATAGTGAAAAAATACATAATAGTGAAAAAATACATAATAGTGAAAAAATACATAATAATAAAAAAATACATAATAGTGAAAAAATACATAATAGTGAAAAAATACATAATAGTGAAAAAATACATTATAATGAAAAAATACATAATAATGTAAAAATACATAATAGTGAAAAAATACATAATCGTGAAAAAATACATAATAGTGAAAAAATACATAATAGTGAAAAAATACATAATAGTGAAAAAATACATAATAGTGAAAAAATACATAATAATGAAAAAATACATAATAGTGAAAAAAAACATAATAGTAAAAAAATACATAATAGTGAAAAAATACATAATAGTGAAAAAATACATAATAATGAACAAATACATAATAGTGAAAAAATACATAATAGTGAAAAAATACATAATAGTGAAAAAATACATAATAGTGAAAAAATACATTATAGTAAAAAAATACATAATAGTGAAAAAATACATAATAGTGAAAAAATACATAATAGTGAAAAAATACATAATAGTGAAAAAATACATAATAGTGAAAAAATACATAATAATGAAAAAATACATAATAGTGAAAATATACATAATAGTAAAAAAATACATAATAGTAAAAAATACATAATAGTAAAAAAATACATAATAATGAAAAAATACATAATAGTGAAAAAATACATAATAGTGAAAAAATACATAATAGTGAAAAAATACATAATAATGAAAAAATACATAATAGTGAAAAATACATAATAGTAAAAACATACATAATAGTAAAAAAATACATAATAGGGAAAAAATATATAATAATGAAAAAATACATAATAGTGAAAAAATACATAATAGTGAAAAAATACATAATAGTGAAAAAATGCATAATAGTGAAAAAATACATAATAGTGAAAAAATACATAATAGTGAAAAAATACATAATAGTGAAAAAATACATAATAGTGAAAAAATACATAATAATGAAAAAATACATAATAATGAAAAAATACATAATAGTGAAAAAGTACATAATAATGAAAAAATACATTATAGTGAAAAAAATACATAATAGTGAAAAAAATACAAAATAGCGAAAAAATACATAATAGTGAAAAAATACATAATAGTGAAAAAATACAAAATAGCGAAAAAATACATAATAGTGAAAAAAGTACATAATAGTGAAAAAGTACATAATAATGAAAAAATACATAATAGTAAAAAAATACATAATAGTAAAAAAATACATAATAGTGAAAAAGTACATAATAATGAAAAAATACATAATAGTGAAAAAATACATAATAGTGAAAAAAGTACATAATAGTGAAAAAATACATTATAATGAAAAAATACATAATAGTAAAAAAATACATAATAGTGAAAAAATACATAATAATGAAAAAATACATAATAGTGAAAAAATACATAATAGTGAAAAAATACATAATAGTGAAAAAATACATAATAGTAAAAAAATACATAATAGTAAAAAAATACATAATAGTGAAAAAATACATAATAGTGAAAAAATACATAATAGTGAAAAAATACATAATAGTGAAAAAATACATAATAGTAAAAAAATACATAATAATGAAAAAATACATAATAATGAAAAAATACATAATAGTGAAAAAATACATAATAGTAAAAAAATACATAATAGTAAAAAAATACATAATAGTGAAAAAATACATAATAGCGAAAAAATACATAATAGTGAAAAAATACATAATAGTAAAAAAATACATAATAGTGAAAAAATACATAATAGTGAAAAAAATACAAAATAGCGAAAAAATACATAATAGTGAAAAAATACATAATAGTGAAAAAATACATAATAGTGAAAAAAGTACATAATAGTGAAAAAATACATAATAATGAAAAAATACATAATAGTGAAAAAATACATAATAGTGAAAAAATACATAATAGTGAAAAAATACATAATAATGAAAAAATACATAATAGTGAAAAAATACATAATAGTGAAAAAATACATAATAGTGAAAAAATACATAATAGTGAAAAAATTCATTATAATGAAAAAATACATAATAGTGAAAAAATACATTATAATGAAAAAATACATAATAGTGAAAAAATACATAATAATAAAAAAATACATAATAGTGAAAAAATACATAATAGTGAAAAAATACATAATAGTGAAAAAATACATAATAGTGAAAAAATACATAATAATAAAAAAATACATAATAGTGAAAAAATACATAATAGTGAAAAAATACATAATAATGAAAAAATACATAATAGTGAAAAAATACATAATAGTGAAAAAATACATAATAGTAAAAAATACATAATAGTGAAAAAAGTACATAATAGTGAAAAAATACATAATAATGAAAAAATACATAATAGTGAAAAAATACATAATAGTGAAAAAAGTACATAATAGTGAAAAAATACATAATAGTGAAAAAATACATAATAGTGAAAAAATACATAATAGTGAAAAAATACATAATAGTGAAAAAATACATAATAATGAAAAAATACATAATAGTGAAAAAATACATAATAGTGAAAAAATACATAATAGTGAAAAAATACATAATAATGAAAAAATACATAATAGTGAAAATATACATAATAGTAAAAAAATACATAATAGTAAAAAATACATAATAGTAAAAAAATACATAATAATGAAAAAATACATAATAGTGAAAAAATACATAATAGTGAAAAAATACATAATAGTGAAAAAATACATAATAATGAAAAAATACATAATAGTGAAAAATACATAATAGTAAAAACATACATAATAGTAAAAAAATACATAATAGGGAAAAAATATATAATAATGAAAAAATACATAATAGTGAAAAAATACATAATAGTGAAAAAATACATAATAGTGAAAAAATGCATAATAGTGAAAAAATACATAATAGTGAAAAAATACATAATAGTGAAAAAATACATAATAGTGAAAAAATACATAATAGTGAAAAAATACATAATAATGAAAAAATACATAATAATGAAAAAATACATAATAGTGAAAAAGTACATAATAATGAAAAAATACATTATAGTGAAAAAAATACATAATAGTGAAAAAAATACAAAATAGCGAAAAAATACATAATAGTGAAAAAATACATAATAGTAAAAAAATACAAAATAGCGAAAAAATACATAATAGTGAAAAAAGTACATAATAGTGAAAAAGTACATAATAATGAAAAAGTACATAATAGTAAAAAAATACATAATAGTAAAAAAATACATAATAGTGAAAAAGTACATAATAATGAAAAAATACATAATAGTGAAAAAATACATAATAGTGAAAAAAGTACATAATAGTGAAAAAATACATTATAATGAAAAAATACATAATAGTAAAAAAATACATAATAGTGAAAAAATACATAATAATGAAAAAATACATAATAGTGAAAAAATACATAATAGTGAAAAAATACATAATAGTGAAAAAATACATAATAGTAAAAAAATACATAATAGTAAAAAAATACATAATAGTGAAAAAATACATAATAGTGAAAAAATACATAATAGTGAAAAAATACATAATAGTGAAAAAATACATAATAGTAAAAAAATACATAATAATGAAAAAATACATAATAATGAAAAAATACATAATAGTGAAAAAATACATAATAGTAAAAAAATACATAATAGTAAAAAAATACATAATAGTGAAAAAATACATAATAGCGAAAAAATACATAATAGTGAAAAAATACATAATAGTAAAAAAATACATAATAGTGAAAAAATACATAATAGTGAAAAAAATACAAAATAGCGAAAAAATACATAATAGTGAAAAAATACATAATAGTGAAAAAATACATAATAGTGAAAAAAGTACATAATAGTGAAAAAATACATAATAATGAAAAAATACATAATAGTGAAAAAATACATAATAGTGAAAAAATACATAATAATGAAAAAATACATAATAGTGAAAAAATACATAATAGTGAAAAAATACATAATAGTGAAAAAATACATAATAGTGAAAAAATACATTATAATGAAAAAATACATAATAGTGAAAAAATACATTATAATGAAAAAATACATAATAGTGAAAAAATACATAATAATAAAAAAATACATAATAGTGAAAAAATACATAATAGTGAAAAAATACATAATAGTGAAAAAATACATAATAGTGAAAAAATACATAATAATAAAAAAATACATAATAGTGAAAAAATACATAATAGTGAAAAAATACATAATAATGAAAAAATACATAATAGTGAAAAAATACATAATAGTGAAAAAATACATAATAGTAAAAAATACATAATAGTGAAAAAAGTACATAATAGTGAAAAAATACATAATAATGAAAAAATACATAATAGTGAAAAAATACATAATAGTGAAAAAAGTACATAATAGTGAAAAAATACATAATAGTGAAAAAATACATAATAGTGAAAAAATACATAATAGTGAAAAAATACATAATAGTGAAAAAATACATAATAGTGAAAAAATACATAATAATGAAAAAATACATAATAGTTAAAACATACATAATAGTGAAAAAATACATAATAATGAAAAAATACATAATAGTGAAAAAATACATAATAGTGAAAAAATACATAATAGTGAAAAAATACATAATAATGAAAAAATACATAATAGTAAAAAAATACATAATAGTGAAAAAATACATAATAGTGAAAAAATACATAATAATGAAAAAATACATAATAATGAAAAAATACATAATAGTGAAAAAATACATAATAGTGAAAAAATACATAATAGTGAAAAAATACATAATAATGAAAAATTACATAATAGTGAAAAATACATAATAGTAAAAACATACATAATAGTAAAAAAATACATAATAGTGACAAAATACATAATAATGAAAAAATACATAATAGTGAAAAAATACATAATAGTGAAAAAATACATAATAGTGAAAAAATACATAATCGTGAAAAAATACATAATAATGTAAAAATACATAATAGTGAAAAAATACATAATAGTGAAAAAATACATAATAGTGAAAAAATACATAATAATGAAAAAATACATAATAGTGAAAAAATACATAATAGTAAAAAAATACATAATAGTGAAAAAATACATAATAGTGAAAAAATACATAATAATGAAAAAATACATAATAGTGAAAAAATACATAATAGTGAAAAAATACATAATAGTGAAAAAATACATAATAGTGAAAAAATACATAATAGTGAAAAAATACATTATAGTAAAAAAATACATAATAGTGAAAAAATACATAATAGTGAAAAAATACATAATAGTGAAAAAATACATAATAGTGAAAAAATACATAATAATGAAAAAATACATAATAGTGAAAAAATACATAATAGTGAAAAAATACATAATAGAAAAAAAATACATAATAATGAAAAAATACATAATAGTGAAAATATACATAATAGTAAAAAAATACATAATAGTAAAAAATACATAATAGTAAAAAAATACATAATAATGAAAAAATACATAATAGTGAAAAAATACATAATAGTGAAAAAATACATAATAGTGAAAAAATACATAATAATGAAAAAATACATAATAGTGAAAAATACATAATAGTAAAAACATACATAATAGTAAAAAAGTACATAATAATGAAAAAATACATTATAGTGAAAAAAATAAATAATAGTGAAAAAAATACAAAATAGCGAAAAAATACATAATAGTGAAAAAATACATAATAGTGAAAAAATACAAAATAGCGAAAAAATACATAATAGTGAAAAAAGTACATAATAGTGAAAAAGTACATAATAATGAAAAAATACATAATAGTAAAAAAATACATAATAGTAAAAAAATACATAATAGTGAAAAAGTACATAATAATGAAAAAATACATAATAGTGAAAAAATACATAATAGTGAAAAAAGTACATAATAGTGAAAAAATACATTATAATGAAAAAATACATAATAGTAAAAAAATACATAATAGTAAAAAAATACATAATAGTGAAAAAATACATAATAATGAAAAAATACATAATAATGAAAAAATACATTATAATGAAAAAATACATAATAGTGAAAAAATACATAATAGTGAAAAAATACATAATAGTGAAAAAATACATAATAGTGAATAAATACATAATAGTGAAAAAATACATAATAGTGAAAAAATACATAATAATGAAAAAATACATAATAGTGAAAAAATACATAATAGTGAAAAAATACATAATAGTGAAAAAATACATAATAGTGAAAAAATACATTATAATGAAAAAATACATAATAATGTAAAAATACATAATAGTGAAAAAATACATAATCGTGAAAAAATACATAATAGTGAAAAAATACATAATAGTGAAAAAATACATAATAGTGAAAAAATACATAATAATGAAAAAATACATAATAGTGAAAAAATACATAATAGTAAAAAA
This sequence comes from Euprymna scolopes, assembly GCF_053919585.1. Lineage (NCBI taxonomy): Eukaryota > Metazoa > Mollusca > Cephalopoda > Sepiida > Sepiolidae > Euprymna > Euprymna scolopes. The sequence goes on from NC_136509.1 coordinate 68,540,423, forward strand.
ATACATAATAGTGAAAAAATACATAATAGTGAAAAAATACATAATAATGAACAAATACATAATAGTGAAAAAATACATAATAGTGAAAAAATACATAATAGTGAAAAAATACATAATAGTGAAAAAATACATAATAGTGAAAAAATACATAATAGTTAAAAAATACATAATAGTGAAAAAATACATAATAATGAAAAAATACATAATAGTGAAAAAATACATAATAGTGAAAAAATACATAATAGTGAAAAAATACATAATAATGAAAAAATACATAATAGTGAAAATATACATAATAGTAAAAAAATACATAATAGTAAAAAATACATAATAGTAAAAAAATACATAATAATGAAAAAATACATAATAGTGAAAAAATACATAATAGTGAAAAAATACATAATAGTGAAAAAATACATAATAATGAAAAAATACATAATAGTGAAAAATACATAATAGTAAAAACATACATAATAGTAAAAAAATACATAATAGGGAAAAAATACATAATAATGAAAAAATACATAATAGTGAAAAAATACATAATAGTGAAAAAATACATAATAGTGAAAAAATGCATAATAGTGAAAAAATACATAATAGTGAAAAAATACATAATAGTGAAAAAATACATAATAGTGAAAAAATACATAACAGTGAAAAAATACATAACAGTGAAAAAATACATAATAATGAAAAAATACATAATAATGAAAAAATACATAATAGTGAAAAAGTACATAATAATGAAAAAATACATTATAGTGAAAAAAATACATAATAGTGAAAAAAATACAAAATAGCGAAAAAATACATAATAGTGAAAAAATACATAATAGTGAAAAAATACAAAATAGCGAAAAAATACATAATAGTGAAAAAAGTACATAATAGTGAAAAAGTACATAATAATGAAAAAATACATAATAGTAAAAAAATACATAATAGTAAAAAAATACATAATAGTGAAAAAGTACATAATAATGAAAAAATACATAATAGTGAAAAAATACATAATAGTGAAAAAAGTACATAATAGTGAAAAAATACATTATAATGAAAAAATACATAATAGTAAAAAAATACATAATAGTAAAAAAATACATAATAGTGAAAAAATACATAATAATGAAAAAATACATAATAGTGAAAAAATACATAATAGTGAAAGAATACATAATAGTGAAAAAATACATAATAGTAAAAAAATACATAATAGTAAAAAAATACATAATAGTGAAAAAATACATAATAGTGAAAAAATACATAATAGTGAAAAAATACATAATAGTGAAAAAATACATAATAGTAAAAAAATACATAATAATGAAAAAATACATAATAATGAAAAAATACATAATAGTGAAAAAATACATAATAGTAAAAAAATACATAATAGTAAAAAAATACATAATAGTGAAAAAATACATAATAGCGAAAAAATACATAATAGTGAAAAAATACATAATAGTAAAAAAATACATAATAGTGAAAAAATACATTATAGTGAAAAAATACATAATAGTAAAAAAATACATAATAGTAAAAAAATACATAATAGTGAAAAAATACATAATAGTGAAAAATACATAATAGTGAAAAAATACATAATAGTGAAAAAATACATAATAGTGAAAAAATACATAATAGTGAAAAAATACATTATAGTGAAAAAATACATAATAGTGAAAAAATACATAATAGTGAAAAAATACATAATAGTGAAAAAATACATAATAGTGAAAAAAATACAAAATAGCAGAAAAAATACATAATAGTGAAAAAATACATAATAGTGAAAAAATACATAATAGTGAAAAAATACATAATAGTGAAAAAATACATAATAGTGAAAAAATACATAATAGTGAAAAAAGTACATAATAGCGAAAAAGTATATAATAGTGATTCTCATTTAATCCCGAGCAACGTCGAGTCTTTCTGCTAGTAATATAATAATCATGAAAAAAGGTATACAAATTAAAAATGAGGAAAAAAACATGAATGGTGATTTTAATATTAAGACGTTGCATTTAGTTACACACATAGTCATATAAACAAATCATCATCATCATCATCATCATCATCATCATCATCATCGGTTTTACATGCTGGCATGTGTTGAATGGCCAAACATTTATTGTCCCTTCCGTATCTCAAATCTATATTTATCATTCCGTTCCATGTTTTCACCATATATAATTTCATATCATTGGAGTTTATTTAGAATTTAATATAGCTGTCAGAATTCGTTCCAAGCTTTTTAAGCTGTCTGGGAACCGCATCAACTGATTTCACAAATAACTAATTTTTTAAATTTCTAATGTGTCACCACTAATCAAGGCAAAACACTCAAAGGTTAAATATTAATGAGATAGATTGGCAGTTCTTTTACCTTTATCAGAAACATTGCTACTGGATTGCGAGGACTTAATATTTTTTGTTTATTAAGCACTTGATAATTGTTAAGAACGTTATTTTATCTGATTCAAATGGAATAAATTAATCAATTTAAAGAACGTTATGTAATTAATTTAATTCTGTAATTATTACAGGGTGGAACGATAAAACTATCGCCCCAAAGAAAACAACACTACAGATTTATTTAAAAACTTCTATTGAAAAAATCAATGCGGGTAACTTGATCATGTAGTAGAGCTGACATCTATTCAATGTAGCCGCCTTCAACCTCAATCACCGCCTCCATACAGATCTGGAACTGGGAGCATGCCTTTTCTACAAGCTCCAGCATGAGCTCGGTGAATACTTGGCAGATGGCGTCGATCAGACAAGCGTTGTGAGAAGTCATGTTGGTGATGTTCTCAACGTATGACCAAACAAAGTAATCCTGCGGGTTTATGTCAGGAGAGGAGCGGGGCCAGTAAGAGAAGAGTATAAAGTCATAGCACACCTTTTAAAGCCAAGACTGGGTGTTTTTGAAGTTGTGAGCTGGCACCAAGTCCTGCGGCCGCACTCAAGGTCTGCCAACAGCCACCTGATCGAACCAGGGGATCAGCACACACTTCAGCCCATCCAGGTAAACTTTGGTGTTGACTTTCAAGCCGACTTCGAAGATGTGTGGTGGCATGATATGGCCCTCACTTGAAATCACACCAAAAACCATAACAATGGCCGGAAACTTTATTGAGCTGTGCCCTCAAGCGTTGAACCATCTGGAGTTGCATTTTGAAGGTGTTGGCAATGGTCCTGTTGTCATAACTTGGATCAGTAGGGAGTGTGAGTAGTACAGGGGTGCATATCTGATCTCGCTCAGTGAACATTGAGTCACTTTCAGACATGATAGAAGGCTCCTATGCTCTTGGGATTTGTACACAAGTGGCCAACTAGTAGATGGGTTGCAACAAAAAAAGAAAACCGTCTTTCTTCAAACGGAAATGAAATCATGTCGTCTTTTTTAGGGCGACAATTTTACTGTTCCATTCTGTATATATTTAAGATGTCCTCTATTTCAATGAACAGAATAACTTAATAAATAAATTAATTTAAAAATATATATTTGTTATTCAGTTTCGATCTAAATGTGCTTATGTCATTAAAATACTTATTTTTAATCATATTAAGCGATTTCACTATTTAGTCTGGTTCAATATCTTAGTTATTATTTATTGTCTCATTTAGAGAAAGGTGGCTGAATTTTTACTCTCTCATTAACATGTCCTACGACTGTTACACCTACACCAGTAAGGATTTATTAATACGATACTTAATTTTCACTTTACCAGTTTCTAACGCTGTAGTAATAATTTAACACATGCTATAACACTGGAATATATGACAGAAGAATTGTTTGAAATGACTCACAACTAATTATTTAACTCACACCAGCAGACGCCAAATATTCATTAGTGAAATTAATTTCATTAATTATTTTTTTAAAACTTAAAACCTCAAATGAACTTTAGATAAGATCACTAGATGAAAACATTATTTTTGCACATATCGGCATTCATATATTACATTCAGTGTTATCTTATAAAATGTCTTCATAATTTAGCTACTGGAATCAACTATGCAGTAAGGTTAAAGTCAATTCTGGCAATTAATTCACAAAAAATGAGAAAAGAAAAAGTCTCAGTGAATTTATAGTGGCTATTAATAAAGTCACAGGAAAAAGGTCACAATTTGGCTTATTAAAGAAAGCAAGTTTGTTACAGTTTATTAAAATACCATAAACATTTAAATTTTAACAAAATTAAATCAGTCATTTAGGTTTAGAATTATGGCGATAGTTTGTTAGCCTTCTTGTTAATCCCTAATTTAAACCTAAAAAAAAAGTGAGAATTTTACATCTTCTTTTCAAGAAATACACAGGAACAGTGCTAACATATTCTGCGTTAATCGTTTTCTGTGATTTTTTTTCTAACTGGATTTTTTTCATTTATTTATTTTTTTCTTTTCATCATCATCATCATCATCGTCGTCATCATCATCGTCATCGTCGTCATCGTCATCATCATCATCATCATCATCATCATCATCATCATCATCATCATCATCATCATCATCATTCACGCTTTACAAAGAATGAAGACGATTAGGAAACATCCATAGGTAAATAATGCTAGATGTATCTTGTAAGCAACAACTTTCCCAAACGTTTTATTTTAATCTTGAAAATATGTGTTCTCTATGCTTGAAAGCGTTTTGTGACCTCAAGAATGACATCCATCCATGTTTTTCTGTCTGATTCCATTGACTCTAACATCAGTGATCCAGCCTCACATCTCTCAATCCTCTTCTTTTACTTATTCCTTGTATCATGTAAAAAAAAAAATTCTACACATGATAAGTACTTATTGACATTGATTTGAAGAAGACCATTTTGTAGTCCACAAGGAAACAATCCTGTGATAATGTGTTCGACAAATGGAAAGTGCTTGGAAATAAACCCTGTTCATGAAAATTCCGTTTAGTGTTAGGCACACATAAGAAGACAGGAAAGTTCTTTCTAATTCTCGTAATAAGACGAGTTCTTACTGTGAATGGTATAAATATTAATATGCACCGATATGAAATTTAAAGAATGAATTAAATGCTTTGATAAGCTCCTCGAACTAACTCACTTAAATGGAAGACTTACATCAACTTTGTTGCTAAGGTTACTGGAAAAATGGTTGGACTATTCTACCGTTCTAGAAAGTACTTGACTCTAGATGCAATTCTATACCTATATAAAAATTAGACATGCTCTAAAATAGAGTACTGTTGCCACATCTAGAGAGATGCTGCAGCTCGTAGGAGTTTCTTGCCTTATCAAGTGAAGGATGATCTTTTCTCTTTTTTACGGTACCGTTCTTACAGATGACACATTGCTAGTCTTCTCTACCCTATTGTCATTTCCATGCTGAATATCTACTAGATTATATACTAGCGGGGATACCCGGCGTTGCCCGGGCGTGGAGAGGTGATGTAGTAAGGAGTCAATACAACCAGAAAAAAAAAAATAAACGGTGTCTGGGAGAAGAGAGGCGTGAAAAACAAAACAAAAACGTTTAAGCGAACAGTAAAATAATTCAATTTTTGTTTTAAAAGGAAAAAATCCCATTATGTAAGCCTCGAAATAAAAAAAAAAGGAGCAGGCAGGCTCGAATCTGTAATGCGAAGGAGGAAAAGAAGGTGAAAAAAGATTAACCCCCACGGCCACTATGACATACAACTTTGCTGCTGTTCAAATTAAGGCTAGTCATTGCAAACTCGTATGACGACTTTGCAAAAATGTCGGTGAAAAATCGACCTCTCCTTGTACAAAACTGCTCAGTTGAGGGTGAAGGAATTAATGTTTTCGGCCAATTTTTCGAAATTTGTCGTCCAAGACACCTGAGCTTCAAAATGATACCGATTTGGTAGGATCCGTTGCGTGTGTGGAAAGTTTTTGCGAGACATACAAACACACACACACCCACACATTTTGCCTTATATATATATATATATATATATATATATATATATATATATATATATATATATATATATTATAATAAGCTAAGCGCCTTTCTAGGCTCAGAGGACATCGATTTTATAGCTATTATAAGCAGAATCGATAATGATAACCACACTCCTGTGAACGGATGAAAGTCTCTCATTAGTTATATTTTCAGTTTGGCTGGTATCCACTTATGCATGAATATAAACTGATTTAACAGTCATAAATATCCATATACTAAACGTAGCTTAAACTAGCAACATGTATTCGTATATACAGACATAGGTAGTGAAAAGGTATCAGAGTTAGAATATCAAGAAATAATCAACGACTTTAAAAAATCAAATTAAAATATATATTACTTTATAGAATTGATACATTATACTAAGGTAAAAATTTACATTTCTTTTCAAAGTGTTACAATTTTATCATCTGCCAGTATATTTTCAGTTATATAACATTGCTCACTAAATCTATCTTAAACACACGCACACATGCATAAATACACACCACAGCCACACACACACACACACACACACACACACACACACACACACACACACACACACACACACACACACACATATATATAATTGTGTCATCATCAGGACTCAAAAAAGAAAAAAAAATATTTTAAAGTTCTGATGATGACGTGTTAATGTCAAAACATTGATCGACCCGCATGTACTCCTTATAATGTTTATATAATTTTATTTATAAAAGTTCTATTCATGTATTGAGCATTTTAGAAAACATTGTTTTTTAGTTCATGTTAGCAGTTTACTTGAATTTTATACATGTACACACACACACACACACACACACACACACAAAAACACATACACACACATATATATGTATATATATATGTACACACACATACACACACGCCCACACACACACACACACACACACACATATATATATATATATATATATATATATATATATCTGCTCTAAGTAACTATATTTTCGTCTGTAATTTTGTTAAGCCTTTCTTTTATTTCATGCATAATTCGAAAGTGGAAATCATATTTTTATCACATAATTAAATTAAGAAATATTTCCCAGCTACTGTTGCTCAAGTTCCGTTGGAGCTCTGAAAGATTTCTAGAGTACATTGAGCTTTATGTGGAGATTTAATAAATGTTATAATAAACATCATGTTATAATAAACATCATGTTATAATAAACAACATAAGTTTAGCCTTTGTTAATTTTTTGAAGTTGTATATTTCTTCTATGTTACATTTATTACATTTAAATAAAATTATATAGTTACTTATAATTCTATATGATGATGAAATGTGGAGATACTGTGCAGCTTGATACCATATATTTTCAGAACTTACTACCTAACTCTACTCACGCATTGAGCACTGTTGAAATAAATACTGAAAATTGATACTTAAAATATATCTTCTCATAACATTTCATGTGAACACATTTAATAACATATATATATATATATATATATATATATATATATATATATATATATATATATATATATATAGTCATCTACATACAGTAACAGCTGCTGCTATGTGGGATATACAAATTGCCTATCAACCTCAAGATAGGGAGCATTATAGTCATCCACATACGGTACTGTTTTGCTGTTTCCCAGCTCATCAGTGCGGCTAGACAGGCAACTGCCTCAAGCCAGGATCAAAACCTGACCACCCAAATGACAGTCAAGGCTTCTCACCATTACACTATACTGCTGCTGAGTGGGTAATGAATTTAACGATGTTTAGTTTTGACATCGTCCAAATGCCTCTTCTCGATTTGTTTACACAAAGAGCGTAACTTTATACGCTAATGGCAATTTGGATATCACTTCCCGAAATGCTCAACCCAAGATAGGGAGTATAATATATATATATATATATATATATATAATGCTCCCTATTGTATATATATATATATACATAATGCTCCCTATTATATATATATATATATATATATATATATATATATATATATATATATATATAATGCTCCGTATTGTATGTATATATATATATATATATATATATATACATAATGCTCCCTATTATATATATATATATATATATATATATATATATATATATATATATCTACTATTATATAAAAGTCACTTTGTGTGTATGTCTGAGTTCCTTCCTACTAGAGTTCGAAATGGCTGAGTAAATTTCACACAAACGCAATTGGCAGTGTTTTTAGATATGTTTTATACAGAAATTCATCCCATAAGTATTAAAAAAAAAAATCAATTTTAATGTTCTCCATAAATTTTCAATTGGATTAAGGTCTGGGCTTTGTGATGGCCACTCCAAAACATTAATATGATTGTCCTCAAGCCATTTCTTAGTCAGTTTAGCCGAATGCTTTGGGTCATTATCTTGCATGAACCACCAACGACGACCAAGTGAGAGCTCTTTAGCAGAGTCTTTCAGGTTTTCATCCAATATTTTAACATAATCTTCCTTTTTTATGCTACCTGTGACCTTAACAAGTCGCCCTGGTCCAGAGGCAGCAAAGGATCCCCAAAACATCAAACTGCCTCCACCGTGCTTCACTGTGGGTATGGTGTTCTTAGGCAGGAAAGCTTCGCCAGATTTTCTGTAAATATAAGACACTTTATTATGGCCAAATAACTCTATTTTCGTTTCGTCAGTCCATAGAACACGTTTCCAGAATGCAACATCTTTATCAATATGACGTTTTGCAAAGGCTAGCCTTGCTTTCAGGTGCATAGGCTTCAATAAGGGAGTCTTTCTCGGACGACATGCTTTTAAACCAGCTCTCTTCAAAACTCTACCAACTGTATGTCGAGATACATTCACTCCAGAGGTGCTCTGTTCATCAACAATCTCCCCAACAGAGATCCTTGGGTTTTGTTTTACTTGTCGAACAATTTTCCGTTCATCTCTTGGGGAAAGAATCCTTTTTCTCCTTCTACCCTCTAAACTCATAACGTGGCCTTGCGATTTGAACTTGTTTATTATGGCTCTAACAGTGGATTTGGGAAGGTTTAGCTTCTTTGAAATCTTATCATAGCCCTCCCCATTGGTATGGCATGCTACAACAAGCTTCCTGACGTCTTCGCTGTGTTCCTTAGTTTTAACCATGGCGATTGAAAATTATAATTTAGTCACTTATAATAGTTTAAATAAATTGCTATCTAAAAATTATCTGAAAAAAATTATTCACTGAATTAGCGTTAAACAAGCATAATATGGCTATAAAAAAGTTCAGAAAGCACGTAAACCGGAAATTGATTGATATTATACTGATACTAAAAGAAAAACAAAGCCGTGCCAATAATTTTGAACAAGGGTTTTTTGCAATTATGTTTGTTGTTCCTTTGTTATTTATTTTTTCTAAAATCCGATTGCTGCATCGGAAAGGCCAGTTAAAAATACATAATATACTTTGTTATTTTCTTTAATTTAATCCCTTTTTTAGAATTTATTAGACAAAATTTAACTTTTATTTTACCGTGCCAATAAATATGATCATCACTGTGTATATATATATATATATATATATATATATATATATATATATATATATATATATATATATATATATATATATATATATATATATATAAATATAATTTTTTTTACTGAATATATATGTATATAATTTTTTTTTACTGAACTTATATATATATATATATATATATATATATATATATATATATACATATACAGTTCAGTAAGATAAAAAAAAATTACTTCTGATGCAGAGATAAACCAACCTTGGTTTATCTGCAAGCCTATATTCGGAATGGGTACAGTTTATTTCACACATGTGTAGACATTCTTGATAAAAACTTTATATTTACTCATTTTTAAAATCTTTTTTTTTTAGTTTTATACATATTTTTTATTTACTTCTTTTGGTAACTTATACAACTGAACCTAACTTTAGAAATATCTGCTAGATTGCATTTCTATTCCTGCAGATAGGCTGAATATTGGCTAGTATTGAAAAACTATCTGTCAATTGGCGAACACAGAAATGTCAGGTTCCTTGTTGTTGTCATGTCTTCTGTAATTCTTTTTTACCATCCGCTCTTCCCACCTAACTCGCCATTTCCTCGTCTTCTTTTCTTCATCTTTTCTTCACCTGTGTTTGTTGGTGCTGTGACTTGTCATTATTTCCTGCTGCATCTTCACTGATGACTGACATTCTTGGTGTCTTGGTGTATATTTACTTATACACTAGTCATGTTCGGTTAGTGTGTAAACCTAACCCACACACATCGACAGCCAGTATTTGGGAAGCAGAAAAAAAAATAATTATAAATAATCGTTATGATTGTCATACTTGTTAATAGAGGCTGTTAGATATTTTTTATATTATTTTGAGTGGGGGTGAAAAACCTGATTTTTGCATTATATTTTTATCCTTTATTTCTTGCGTCTATTTTTTCTTACATCAAGATTGACATCAAAGAAAAAAATTAGTTATTTTTTATATTAAAAAGTAACAAAAAACACTCTGTGCGTAATTTTACTTAGTGCAAGTAGCTTGATATGCGCTATATATATATATATATATATATATATATATATATATATATATATATATATATATATATATGTGTGTGTGTGTGTGTGTATATGTGTGTGTGCGTGTGTGTATGCATATATATAAATCATATAATATGCATATATACGTATATATATATATATATATATATATATATATATATATATACCATATCATATATATAAATCATATAAATATGCATATATATACGTATATATATACCATATGCATATATATATATAAATGCATATATATACATCATATACATATGCATATACACACACACATATATATATATATATATATATATATATATATATATATATATATACACGCGTGTGTTTAAATTTATATATTCAAGTAGTAGACAAGATACGCAGACACACAGATATTAATATGCCACACGCAAACACATATAGATGATATGCACATGTATATATTAGTAGAATTGAATGTGTGCTAACATACACATAAGATAGATTATATATACACCCGCATACAGGTAGGCTATACCTTGAGGAGAAAAACATATTAACAGTTTAGTTGCTTATTTTATTTCATTTTTTGTTCCTTTTATTTCTTTTTTTTTTCTTCTCATTCTATCGATTGTAGATCAGGCGATATGAATCAATTACTCTCATAGGGACAAAATAAATTGCACATATGACCATAACTTACGTTTTTGCTGATTAAAAACTTATAAATAGTCAATGATGACAGGGAGCAACTTTTTTATAAAGGGAGATAAATATTAACAGAAAGAAAGACTTAGGTCATCTGCTTTCACAGTCATCTATCTACAATAGTTATTATGCAGAGAGAAAACATTCTACACACACACACACACACACACACATAACACTCAAACACACATGCACACACATTTTTGGGTTTATATAAAACGTACATTTTTTTTTGTCATATTGTTCAAATTGATTCAAATTACAAGCTCAATGATGTTGTTTCCGGATTAAGAGCATATATACTAGTTTGTTGTAGTCCAATAAGCAAAAGAAACAATCAGTTCACAATCATAATTTTTCTTTATATTTTCATTTGTTTTATTTTATCTTTATGTCTATTTTTTGCTTTGCTGTCTTATGTTGGTTTACATAACGAAAAATATTGTCTTTGGTTTTCTGGAAAATCTAAGATGGCAACTTCAGACTGTTCTTCAGAAATGATCAAATACTAACAACAAAAAAAACAACAACAAAACAAACACAGTATTCAAAAACAAAACAAAAAGAAAGAAAGGTGACTAAGAAAGATGAGAAAAATGGCATATCAAAAATATAAAAAAAAAACTCACCTTTAAGATGATAATCAGAGAAAATCCTTTTAATAATAAAAAATATCTTATAGCCAGTTAGAAGATTCACAAGCTGCCATCTTAGATTAAACCAGTATAATTTATACTATCTATTATAGATTATATATTCGTCTTGAGGTGAAGGTATTTACATAGTATTTATTGAGAAGACTTGAATATAGTTTCCAAACTAATAATAGCTTATACGTAGCCATTCAATCATATTTAACAGTTTTTAAAGATTATTTTTTAATTTTGGTGCTAACAATGCTTTATAAACGGGCATTTTCCAATCTTATATTAGTTCTGTTCGGTTTTGAGTTTGTAATCAGAAATTTAATAATTTTTGGTTTTCTGGCTAAATCTAAGATGGAAGCTTGAGAATCTTCCAATATGGTATCAAATGATTGGGGGGGATTTTCTCTGATTAGTACCTTTAAAGTGAGTTTTTTTTGTAGTTTTGATTTGCTATTTCCTCAAGTTTTGCACACAATTTGTATATGTGTTTTGCATGCAATATATATATATATATATATATATATATATATATATATATATATATATATATATATATATAGTTTTTAATGATTTGGAACTCATTCCATTTGTGATTTTTTCCAAGGAATTCTGCCTTTTGGATCATTTGGAACTTACCTGTTGGATTGGAAATTTTTAATTCGACCGTGTTTGGATTTTACCATTCTTGGATTTTTTACCCTTCACCGGACTATCCATTCATGTGAAATCTTTTTATCATTTTTCTTTTACCTCCGACTCCCCTTACCTCACCCTTTTTTTAACCAAGTAAGATCTGTGACTTACTTGTAGTTTCATTAAATACTTTTACATGCAAAATCCGATCCCGCATTTTGCTAATTCCTGCCCTCTGATGAGAAGGAGAGTATTTCTTCGAAACTCCACGGATTAAGGACTATCCACTTATCTTGTGCTTCTTTTTAAAATTAAATATGTTTTTAACTCTTTTTCAAGATGTCTTTTAACATATTTTATTAATCATTTGTTCATATATATATATATATATATATATATATATATATATATATATATATATATATATATATATATGGTGACACGATTACTGGCGGTCAGGTGATTTGAACCCAGCCATGAAACCATCTCTAACTCTATTAGCAAAGAACAAACCTCACGGCTAACCTTAACAACAAGAAATATCTGTGAAATTTAAACATTTACTTTTAAATATCGTAAAATCCGTCCAGAGTGATCTTAATGATTATAACATCATGATCTGTGTGTGTGTATATATATATATATATATATATATATATATATATATATATATATATATATATATATATATATATATATATATATATATATATATTAAAAAAAGAGTCAGTCTTTCACTAAATTCTAAAAGAGATATGAAATATGAGAGAGTGGTTGAATCAACATAAAATGAGACGGGATAAGAGAAATACATAGAAAGCTAAGCAAGAGATGGGTTACTTGTTCAGTTAATTATAAAGTATGGCTAGTTAAAACAATTAAAATAAACTAGCAGGACTTGTGGAAATTCCACAGGGGACTCATTCATATGTAATATATTGATGTTGGCATTCTCTAGATGTTCAGTATAAATGGAGACTCTGATATTATTGTAGCTCTTTTATTAAAACTACAAAGTATTTATCTAAACTAGTAGGGACACCGGGCATAGCTCGGTCGTAAAGTACTCGTAAATATGATCGTTTAATTCTTGTAAATTTCGTATATATCATTATAGAGTTAATATTCTCTCGATTTTTATATATTATAAAGTTGCAATTTCAAACATAAAAAAAATATATATTCATATGACTTGGGTGCATTAGCTTGAATCGAAACCGAAATAAAAACTTATGAAAAAAATATATATATAACTTCAGCTCCTTCAGCCATAATTGAAACCAAAAGTAAAACTTATTAAGAATTCATAATAAAATTATTTATAAAAAAATAGATTACTGGAGTGCCATTAGTTATAATCGAAACCAAAACAAAAACTTATGAAGAATTCTTGGTAAAATTAATTATAAAAAAAATAGATTACTTAAGTGTCATCAGCTATAATCGAAACCTGCAAGCAAAGCTTATTAGCAAATTTATTTATAACAAGACATGGAAGTACATAACAATTAAACGACCCGGATGTAAGCCTGACACAGAAAATAACATGTACTCTATTGTATTAATATATAGATTCTAGTATTTTGTTTGGTTTTGGCACAAATGAAAATCTCACAAAAGGCAAACATTGAGAAGTTTATTAACTTAAAAAAAAATAACTTTCATTTATATTTAAAATACCCTAAACATGAGATTCTACTTTTTTAGGCAATTATCTGTGAACACACTGAAACGTTATTTTAGAATTTAGAATGGGGGGGGTCAGTTGTGCATATAAATATAAAGTGATCCCATTTCGGTACATCATAACTTTTTAAGCAGTTAAATAATTTTTACAACTAATTTTGAAGCCGATCAGCGAAATCATAAAATCACATGTAATTGCTATATTTTTCATATTGCCACCACTACTTTGGGTTAGTAGTGGGAAAGAAGCGCGGTTTTTATGACTTTTAACAATATTATATATTAATACGATAGCATGTGTGTTATTTATTTTGTGTGTCACAATTACGCCCGACTGACTGTTGTTTCATTGTAATGGATTTCCATTTCTTTTAATAAATAATTTTATCAAGAATTCTTCATAAATTTTGGTTTTGGTTTCGATTATAGCTGAAGGAACTCAAGCTGATGCACCAAAGTCAGATGGATATATTTTTTTATTTTTAAAATCGCAACTTTATAATATATAAAAATCGATAGAAAATTAACTCTATAACAATATATACGAAATCTACAAGAATTAAAATATCATATTTAAGCGTATTTTACGACATGGCTATGCCTGGCGTTCTTGCCAGCTTAGATAAATATTTTGCAGTTTTAACAAGAGTTAAAATAATATCAGAGCATCTCTATTTTCGCCATGAATGCCAACATCAATATATTACATATGAATGAGTCTCCTGTGGAATTTCCACAGGTTCTGCTAGTTGTTATTATTTGCATCTCGTTTTTTTTTTCTTACAGCAAAGTAAATCAGTTTAATAACCCACTAAATTTATATAATTAAAATAAAATTTAAGCATTTATAGAAAGAAGGCACATAATAGTTAACGAAGCCCAACGCCCTCTCCATGTTAAAAATGGTTCTCCAAATAGTCACATTATTATTTAGAAATTCGTTCGTAACAAGAAGGGGGGTTGTTAACGTTTTCTTCTTACATCGTTTTCTCATTTTACCTACCAATCGTCGACTATTTTCAACTGTTTCTGAAAACCTTCAAGTAGCATGTTGTATACTAACGACAAACTGATACAATTTGGCTTTGTTTAAAATCAAAATAAAACTTTTGTTGTCTTTCAATTTGCAATACATTACAAGGAAAACATTTGAGAAAAAATATACCCGGAAATTATCTTGGGATTTATGTAATAATTTGCAAATTTACAAAAAAAAAACAAAAAAAAAAAACAAGTCTCTAATTAAATATTTATAAATATTAAAAGAATCGGAATCGGGAATTGAATTGGAATCAGAAATTTAGAACGGAATCGGTAATTGGATCGGAATCGGGAAAACATTTTGGAATTGTCTCACCGCTAATAGATTCTTTTTCAAACATAACTCAATTCCAGAACTAATGAATATTTTAGCATGTATTTTGCATTAAACAAATGTTGATAAACTCACATTTAGTATAATAATAGATAAAACCCCAGTTTAATGAGGTATGTAGCAAAAGAGCAGAATGAGATAAATCTTGACTTTCATTGATGCCAATTAATTTCCAAAACTGGCCAAAGTCCAGCCAGGCCGATGTTTGTCAATTACTCTTTTATAT
Source organism: Euprymna scolopes (assembly GCF_053919585.1). Classification (NCBI taxonomy): domain Eukaryota; kingdom Metazoa; phylum Mollusca; class Cephalopoda; order Sepiida; family Sepiolidae; genus Euprymna; species Euprymna scolopes. Next base: position 68,556,168 of record NC_136509.1, read on the forward strand.
ACTAAGTGTACATTAGTATGTTACACAAGCACAAAAATACACTCGGTCTCTTTATAAATTGATTGAAAGTAATGAATAGAAAGGAATTGGACAGATTAAAAGATCTTAAAACATGACATGGATAATTAAAATCTACCGTTCATTTGAATTAGTTACGAGCCTTATCTGCTATAAATATATATTTGTTTATTATTTTCATTATTGGAATCCTTTTGAGATGCGTAATTTATATTTATTTATTTGCAAAATATTATCCTCATATTCTAGTTGTTGTTTCATAATAAATATTACGTTGTTTCATTATAAATATTATGTTGTGTCATAATAAATATTATGTTGTTTCATAATAAATATTATGTTGTTTCATAATAAATCTTATGTTGCTTCATTATAAATATTATGTTGTGTCATAATAAATATTATGTTGTTCCATAATAAATATGATGTTGTTTCATAATAAATATTATGTTGTTTCATTATAAATATTATGTTGTGTCATAATAAATATTATGTTGTTTCATAATAAATATTATGTTGTTTCATAATAAATATGTTGTTTCATAATAAATATTATGTTGTTCCATAATAAATATTATGTTGTTCCATAATAAATATGTTGTTTCATAATAAATATTATGTTGTTTTATAATAAATATTATGTTGTTTCATAATAAATATTATGTTGTGTCATGATAAATATTATGTTGTTTCATAATAAATATTATGTTGTTTCATAATAAATATTATGTTGTTTTATAATAAATATTATGTTGTTTCATAATAAATATTATGTTGTGTCATGATAAATATTATGTTGTTTCATAATAAATATTATGTTGTTTCATAATAAATATGTTGTTTCATAATAAATATTATGTTGTGTCATAATAAATATTATGTTGTTCCATAATAAATATTATGTTGTTCCATAATAAATATGTTGTTTTATAATAAATATTATGTTGTTTTATAATAAATATTATGTTGTTTCATAATAAATATTATGTTGTGTCATGATAAATATTATGTTGTTTCATAATAAATATTATGTTGTTTCATAATAAATATGTTGTTTCATAATAAATATTATGTTGTGTCATAATAAATATTATGTTGTTCCATAATAAATATGTTGTTTCATAATAAATATTATGTTGTTTTATAATAAATATTATGTTGTTTCATAATAAATATTATGTTGTTTCATAATAAATATTATGTTGTTCCATAATAAATATGTTGTTTCATAATAAATATTATGTTGTGTCATAATAAATATTATGTTGTTTTATAATAAATATGTTGTTTCATAATAAATATTATGTTGTTTCATAATAAATATTATGCTGTTTCATAATAAATATTATGTTGTGTTATAATAAATATTATGTTGTGTCATAATAAATATTATGTTGTTTCATAATAAATATGTTGTTTCATAATAAATATTATGTTGTTTTATAATAAATCTTATGTTGTTTCATAATAAATATTATGTTGTGTCATAATAAATATTATGTTGTTTCATAATAAATATGTTGTTTCATAATAAATATTATGTTGTTTCATAATAAATCTTATGTTGCTTCATAATAAATATTATGTTGTGTAATAATAAATATTATGTTGTGTCATAATAAATATTATGTGGTTTCATAATAAATATTATGTTGTTTTATAATAAACTAGCGGGGGTACCCGGCGTTGCCCGAGTGTTTGTTTCCGGGACGGGAGGGGGGCTTAAAAATGTTATGGTAGGTAAGTAGGAAGGATCAAACCCGGAGTCATGAGTAAAAGTAGGAAAATAAAGTGTGAAAAAAAACAAACATCTGCAACGTTAACAGTTCGGCCACCAAGAAAAGTCCATTCCAGTTGTTTAGGAAAAAAAAAAAAAAAAAACGACTACGGTAGGTCGGCGCGAATGTGAAAATATAATGTGAATTGTCCAGCACGCTAACCACTACGCCACAGAGCACTGCAGCTTAGTTTAGTGATTTTAAATAACTTCACATGAAAGAACTACGAAGCCAAACCGGTGTTCTCTTCTCAACTGTTCCTTGTGAACGATCCCCAAACGGTGTTAAGTGGTGGCAGGGGGAGGAGGAATTTATTAGAGAGAAAATATTTTACCACTTCCATTGATCTTAACCGATTTTGGCCGTGACTTCTCAGCAGAAAAAGTATAGAAATCTAAGATTATCGAGGAATTTTAGAAATAATAAGCCTACAACACACCTCAGATATTGTTCTGCCGTTTGTGCATATTATATTTGCATGAAATATCTTGATTTTTAATCCTATTAAGATCAAAATCCGACGTGAAAAAATGAGTTCATTTTATTTATATAGAGATAAATACAAATTACTCATCGTAAAAGGATTCCAATAATAAAAATAATATACCAGGCAGTATGGGCCCGATGATGAAAGGCCAAATAAGAACGAAAAAACTTGGATATATAAGACCCAAAAATCCAATCTTGATCACCCTTCGGGCCCTGTGGCGTAATGGATAGTGACGTTCAATCTCTATGGTTCTAGGTGAGCATTGTCTGAAGATAGCGGTTTCAATCCTACCCAAAACGGGCCAGAGGCTTAGTTGGACAAAACATGATGAGACAACAACAACTATAGAAAGCAGTAATTACTGAGGATACAGTTAAGAGACTCAGCATTCCTATCCCATCGCGGCTTTTCCATCTGGCCACAGGAATAGTTGGCCGAAACCGTGTGAAACAACAACTATGAAGATGAGGATAACAGTTTGCAAAAAAATAAATAAATTTGTTTATGTTTTTACTTTCTCACTTTGAGAGATGTTAGTTTATTGTGCACTGTTAAGGAACGCCATTGGGGCTGCCCTGGCATTATTTTCTTGGATTAGTGTATCATTTTCTTGTGTGCTGGTTTTTCAATTCCCACGTACTGCCTTTGAATCAAATTTTCCTGCAGTGTGAGGGTAAATACAAGGATGTAGTACTTGATTTGTGACAGGGCTAAAATAGGTCCTGTTGCATGTGTGTATGTTTGTCAAAACTAAATGATTTTGTTGACAAAATAATAACAGAGGAGAAATCTTTCATATACCAGTCTTTTGGCAGTTCTTTATATCTAGGTTTTCTCATCAGTGACAGAGGACAGTGAAACCCGTGCTTTCAAACAAGATTTTTAAGTATCTCATCTTTTGAAAAGTCTACTTTCTAATGAAACATTAAATTAGACCTTTACTTTTCATAACATTCTTCCAAGTCTTTAAACTTGTTAAGTAGATCTTGCATTAGTGAAAGAGAGAGATCTAATTTTTTCTTCAATCCATAGTGCCCAAGTTTTGAGAGCTTGATTTTCCTCACATTAAAAATCAATCTTTTGCCTAACTTTGCTCTGATATGCATGTGTGTGTCTGGTGGTGGGAAATAAATAATCCTTATCCATTTATTCCAACATTGATTTTAATTTTCTTTGATTTCTTTCTCTCTGCCACTTTATTTATGCAATTGATCAAGAAAAATTGTGGCTGGAGATTACACAACCCTTATTTTATCATAAACTCCTCCTTTCACAGATGGCATTTCAGTGAGAATCTATTGTATCTTCAGACAGAAGGAGGCAAATATTTTAAAAATAAGATTTTAGAATAAAATGTTTTTATATGAATATCTGATAATAGAATTAAAATCTTATATGATTACATAGAGTTAGTATTTGGACAGAAAAATCTGGCATCAGAACACTTCCCCTGACAAGCAAACCCTGACCAAATATTCAAAATTACATTCGAAACACACAATCCACGCGGTATATCTACAAACTGCCTCACGTCGTACAACTTCTTCAAGTGATGTTATCTTAAAAAGCAGCATTAAACTTGTCAGGTTACCCCAAATAATAGCATTAACTTGTAATATTACCCCAAATAATTGCACTAAACTTGTAATGTTACCACAAATAATAGCATTAAACATCTGATGTGACGCCTAAATAATAGCACAAAACTTGTGATGTTACATCAAATAACAGTATTAAACTTGTAATGTAATCTTAAATAATAGCACTACAAAACTTGTGAGTTTATCTCAAATAATAGCACTAAAAATGTAATATCACCTCAAATAATAGTATTAAACTTGTAACATTACCTCAAATAATAGCACTAAACTTGAAATGTTACCTACAAAAATGCATTTAACTTGTAATGTTAGCTCAAATAATAGCAGTAAACTTGTGACGTTCCCTTAAAACATTGTATTAAACATGTAATATTATATCAAATATTAGCACTAAAATTGTGATGTATCTCAAATGTTATCACTAAATTTGTAATGTCACCTCTAAAATTATTACTAAACTTGTGATCGTTCCTCAAATATAAGTATTAAATTTGTGATGTTATCTCAAATAACAACACAAAACTTGTAATGTTACATATAATAATAGTATAAAAACGTGTGATGTTACCTAAAATAACAACACTAAACTTGTAATGATACCTCAAAAAATAGTATTAAACTAGTTATGCTACCTTTAATAACAGCACTAAAGTTGTAATGTTACCTCAATTAACAACACTAAACCTGTGATGTTACCTCGAAAAATTGTACTAAACTTGTAATGTTATCTCAAATCACAACACTAAACTGAATACTCCGCCAGACTAAATGAATTTTTGTCCTGGAATCAGACAAAAAACAAAAAGACTACAAGAAAGATATTTTAACTGGTGTCCCTTGATTTCTGAGAACTTACTGAATTAAAATAAGAAAAAAAGAACAACATAGTTTACTAGAAAATTAAACTATTTTTCTGGTTTCTAAATTAGTATCGTATGTTGTATATAAGAACGTAAGAATATTTAACGCATGATAAATTTTTTATTGATTTCAATACTCAGCTAAATCTTTTAGTCTGAGATTTAGCTTACCAACTCATTAATTGTTTGCTAAAAAATTAATTACAATTTTAACTGTGCATGTTTTACATCTTTTTTTCCTACTCTTTCTAAACGCCTGTGAGATGAAACGAAGATGGGATGATGAATGGTTATTTCAATGTAAATTGCAAATGTTTTTCACATCAAGAAAGTGTCAAGACCACCAAGGCCCTTTGTTGATTGAATCGCTTGCCATAGTTATGGAAAACGGGTTGATCTTTATTCCAAAGAGCTTGTTCTATTTCATCTGGGAAATTGTCTGATTGGATTTGGATCTGTTAACTTGGGAGGCCTGTGCATTTGGAAGCAGTATTGCTTGTCAGCTTCCTGGAACGATTCCCAGAAAATCTTGCTCTTAAGGTTTGGAACGTTATCTTGATGAAAGGAAGTGCATTTACAGATGGTTACACTAGTATCACAAAGAATTGCGTTCAAGTGAACAATTGGTGGCTTCGTGGACATTTGACTTAAGGGAACAGAATCCTCAATTCAATTGAATTTTTGACCTTTTAACAATATAATCTCTAACGTAAAACTCCAAGGGAGTTTATTGGCTATGGATAACAGCATCAAAGCTAAATCTAACATAATTTGGAAACAATGGAACATCAGAGAAGATCAACTATGGGTTCCACTTATAAAACATTGACGCTGAATAAGGACATTATTTTTTATATATTACTAGCAGAAATACTCGACGTTGCTGGGGATAGAGTGAAGAAGAACACTGCCATGTCCTTCTTCACTATAACACCATTTTACTTGTTTTTACTAGCTTCTTCCTACACACCCATTCGTCACCTAATATACTTGGAAAAAAGTGAAATCCAATTTTATTAGAATTCGATATACATATTTTAAGTTTTAGAGATCAATTAGAGATTCATGATTACTTCCATTGTCTTCTCCAGAAAATTTTTCACGTGAATACACTTTCTTTTTTTTTTTTGTGTAGAACTTAAAGCCTTCGTTCTATAAGAAACACACACACAAACACACTCACACACACACACACACACACACACACACACACACACACACACACACACACACACACACACACACATATTTATGCAGGTTATTCTAAAAATATGGCGTCTGATTTTTAAACTCAAAAACTCAAATGTTGAAGAGCTATGAAGACGCGATTGGTACCATTAAAACCAGTGACCGTTTGTTCTTTAAAATTTATTTTCTACATAGTCACCACCATTCTCAATGCATTTTTGCCAGCCTCTTTTGATGCCTCGGTCATACTCACATTTCTGTACTCTGAAATCGACGAACTTATCTCCTAATTGTACCGACATCAACTGCATTGGCTTCGTAAACGTTCAACAGACGCTGATAAAAATCGATCAGTTTAATATTTTCTGCCTGGAGGAATTCAATGACGAATCTCTACTTCTGATGCACATTCATGATGAGATCCGCTTTCTTAGTCTCATGCTATCAATATTTGCGAGAGAGATATGAAATTTCAGCTCATGAATGCATAAGTGCAGTCATGATGACAATGCAATTTGTAATCCCGTCTGATCCATTCAAGCGAAATAAAAAATTAGGAAGTGTTACATTTTTAATGTCCTTCGTAAAATTTGCTTGAATATCATATTTTAATTTGTCCAGATTTCGTATATATTATTATAAAGTCATGATTTCAAAATTAAAAAAAAATGTATTTGGGTGCCATCAGCTAGAATCGAAACCGAAAGCAAAATTGTAGCATTCAAAGCTGATGACGTTACTTCTGTATCAACATGACACGCATACGAACTGATTAAAAATTAAAAATAAACAAAGATGAATGTACAAAATGTATAACGATTTTTCCAATTTTTACTCATTTTTGACCCGTTAAAATTTTTTTAACCAACTAAAGACCCATAAAAGAATGGTCTATAAAAAATCCAATCATCTGAGGCCACTAGCGCTGCTCTGCGACTTTTAGTTTTGGAAAGTTTGTAAATATCGAGACAGATAGAAATATAGCCTTTTATATATTTAGACTAGCGGGGAGGGGAGGCGGCTTTGCTTGGTCGTAAAATATGCTTTAATATCATATTTTAATTTGTTGAGATTTCGTATATATTATTATAGAGTCGTGATTTCAAAAGTAAAATATAAGTATTTGGGTGCCATCAGCTAGAATCGAAACCGAATGCAAAACTAGTAATTTTACCACTGAACCAACATGACACGCATATGAACTGATTAAAAATTAAAAATAAACTAAGATAAATGTACAAAATGTATAACGATTTTTTAAAATTTTTTATCCATTTTTGACCCCTTACAAACAATTTTAACTGGCTAAAGACCCATAAAAGAATGGTCTGTAAAAAGTCCAATCATTTGAGGCCCCTAGCGCCGCTTTGCAATTTTTAGTTACAGAGATAGAGTTTGAAAGTATGGAGACAGACAAACAGACATATAGCCTTTTATATATCAGATTATAAATGGCAAAAGTCTTTATTCCAAATTCCAAGATGTTGTTAATCTTACTATTTATTTCTTTGAGCCTGTTAAAATGTTCAGTTCTTGACAGCACCTGTATCGTAGCACAGCCATTTATTTTTATATGCTCTGTAGTTATATTTAACATACATCGAGCTTTATAAATATAAAGATTGTTATAAATAAAGGGTGAAATATAATTGAATAAGCATATTTTTCACACACACACACACACACACACACACACACACATATATATATATATATATATTAGTGTTGGGACGATTAATCAGAATTAGGAATCAGAAAAATCAGAACTTTTGTGTGTACCGGAATCAGTATCAGAATTAGTTGTGTAAACTTAAGTTTTCATTGCTGGTAATAATGATAAGTACTTATTGATTTTAAACTACTACCAAAATTAAAATCAATATATCTAACCATAAATGTATTATTTATGCTTGCAAAAATGTATGCACATATTCCATGTTTTCTTACGGTAATCTTAAAAAAAAAACAAACAAAAAAAAACAAATAACAAAAAAAACACTCTATAGCTAAATATTTAGGATTTTTAAATAATCGGAATCAGTAATTGTATTAGAATCAATAATTTACAACAAAATCGGTAATTGTATCAGAATCGTCCCGTCACTAATATAAATATATAGATATAGTGTTTAAAGATGGTTAAATAAAATAACTGGAAATGATTTCTCTCTAAGTCAGATTTTTGACATCTTATATCCTAGAAGACACACACACGCATATGTGTCATAGCGGTTAAAGAGGTTGATTAATAATAATTAATAATAATTAGTAATAATTGATAATAACATATAAAGAATTACGAACACTTGTATCCGATCATGAATGTGAAATTCACAAGCAGTCCCCAGTCGCATATCTATCTTGGATAAGGAAGATGACTATCAATCTTTTGCAATTCTTGCATGGAGGTGTCGACGTCCTTCTACATACAGCGCCTGATATTCTCAAATAGCCACCTATCTGGTACTGACTAGACTCAATATTGCTTAACCTCAGTGATTTAACAAGAACCGGTATGTCAACGTTATGCTGTGAGTTGTGAATAAGATATAATAATAAAGACTAATACATATAGATATATCTCAGCAGTATGTAATGTTAAAACACACCCTCTCCATAGTGAATGACCATGAATTGTCACAATCAACAAAATCTTGTGTTTAGACGGGGAGATATCATTGAAGAATTCAAACAGATTCAATATATTGTATAAAGCTGTTCTGGCATCCGATTGGTTCGTCTTATCACACGTGTTTATAAATAGAATCGCCTAAATCTTTGCGATTATACTCTCTTATCATGCCAAAAATATTGCAACAACCTTAAACAAAACCCCTCTATTGCAATTCATGTACTTCTCCACGAGAGCAAAATGTGACACAAGGTTGTTTTTAATGTAGGGAGAAACCAGCTCCTCCAAAAAGGGCACTCTGGAAGTAGACAAAAATATAAATCGCTTTAGTGTAGAAGGTTTCCCCTACATTGACTAAGAAACAAATTAATTTAAGTGTAGCATCAGAACAGATACTACACTGTGATCTTAGCCTTCTCTTCTTTATGAGTAAATGTATTTCCCGTAACAACCATCGAAAAATATTTATTCTGGCAGAGAGGACATCCGATCTTCACAATAAATTATTCTTGACAGTGGGGAAACTGCACGGCCCCACTTACTGGTGAATTATAACAATAAACAGGTTTTGGCGAGTTGTATACTAACCCAACTCTGAAGATGCCATTAGCAAGTACTTTAGTATACTTTGCTGAACCACACATAACGAAACAATCGACTTAAAGTTCCAAGACCGTAGTGGGTGACAGAATTTTGTTCTCAAACATGTGATGAAGCTCTTTGTAATATGCACATAAGCAAACAAACAATATCCAGCTAGTTGATATTTTTTAAGCTGAGTATATTATGCTTACAAAGTCATGGAAACTTCATGAGATGTGGGGAGTTTGGTTTCTTTGTTTTTCCGGCATATCAACCCTTTTCAGTTCATTTAACATTGAATATTGTAATTTTGTAAAAAAAAGTTTGAATGCTTCAAGTTCTTTATATCTTCAAATATTTATTATTGGTGTTTGGTTTGCTTGGTTTGTTATTTTTGTTTTCGACTTTGCAGAACATGATTGAGTTTTCCAATGGTAATGAACAACAGCATCAATATTTGGTGAATTTAAGGACAGGAAGTCATTATCATTAGATAGCCCGAACTAGTGGCTCCATGGAAGTGGAGAGACAAATATTCATAGAGATCATTACTCCATAAAAACATGGCCATCACTCAATACTTCGATTCATTTCCGATCTGCATTCCTTGCATAAGTTGTCATTTATGAATTAAAAAAAAAAGTGTTTGCAGTAAACATCAAGAATTGTGGTTGACATTTCACATAAATTTAAACAATTTCCTGGATTCGTGTTATTTGGATTTTTCGAACGACTGTTTGATAACAATGTTATTTTCATAATGTTTCGGTTGATGTAACCTCCAACCTTCTTCAGGTATATCTTGTGGAACTCTGGAATCTTTCCGTTGAACTTGGGAATCTTTCTGTCGAACGTTGGAATCTGCACAGAATTTCAAACAGCACCCTTTTATTTAATCCATAGGGTAGCATGCACTCATTCCATCAGCCACAAACACTCATGGCGCAGTGGTTACAGTACTTGGTAAAGTTCAGTTATAATAATTACACTCTTCTGAAGATTGAACATTCAATACTCAGTGCAGGTAACATTCAAGATACAATTATGAATTACTTAGGACTTCTATCCAGTCTCAAAGTATCCAGAGTTCAACAAGATAAAAACTGAAGACGGTCAGAGTTTAAATCTACTGAAACATTGTGAAAATGACACTCAAGATGAGAACAGTAGTCCAAAGAATCCAAAAAAATACAAATAATCAACGATTATCTCCAAATTTCAGAAACGTAACAAATCTTCCTGGATATTTGTTTAATTCTCTCCCTTCAGACATTTCCTTAGCTCATTGGCCTGATACTTATTTGAACGCACAACAATCATGAAAAAAATGGCTGCTTTTTCATCTTTTCTATAATGAGAATAAATGCTTATACTACACAATTACATGCTGCATTCTTGTTAGAAATGCTGCTTTCTTAAAAGAAAACACATGTTAAGAGGTGAGTCAAACTTGAAAAATGTTTGCATAAAAAAAATCCTTCCTTGCAGCATCATGTGAGAAAATGCCTCTTAGAAAGATGATAAAAGAAGGAATCAAGATGAGGCTAATTGATAAACATGCTTATGAAATAAGTATTCATTAAGTGTCTCCTATTAACTCAGATTTAAAACCGCCATAGGGAATTTAACTTAGGTGACATAGACTTAATCAAAATTTTGCTAATTTGTTTCATGGCTAAAAAATATAGACAAAAATTAATAAAAAACAAAACAAATAATTTTGATTACTAATTGATGAAGACAGCCGAACATTTCTATTATGTTACTGATTTTTGTGATGAGGTTGGATTATTGGATGTAACCTCCGCAAAAATTTCATGGTGTTTTCTGTTGAAAATAACATTCCTTTTGAAATAATAAAATGTATCAAGGTCAATACTTTTAAGAAGAAACTATTTTATCTTCTTTGAAAATAATTGTCATTTTCAGTTAACTATTCTTTAAATAAATAAACAAATATGTCTCTTCTGCATTAATTTATTTTTTTAATCGTAGCAATTGAATTCTTTTCAAAACAATAAATATTCTTTGTCTTATTACTATAAAAACTATAAAATAATGTCACAACAAAAATGAATGTCACTTTTCTTTAATGTATTTATTTAAAATTGTACGCTTTCCCAGATGATGCAGCCTTAATTTACAAAGTTATGCCGTGTGTAGAGGACAAACCTGAGGTGTTCTAAAAAGCAGTTTCTCGAGCTGCATTAAATGATAGGAAATATGCAGTTCTGAATGATTTATATGTAGAGAAACCTAACAACTATGCCAAATTTCGTTGCTCTACTCTAATGAAAAGTGAGTCAGCAGTAATATTTAATAAACGTGCTTCGTATTTATATAAAACTAGCATGGGTTCCCGGCGTTGGCCGGGTGTTTGGAGGTGTATGCTGAAAAAAAAAAAAAAAAAAAGGTCAATTTTTAAAATTTTTTACCCCTATTATAACCCCTTAACATTTATTGTTTTGGGCGCAACTCAAGTTATTAAGTTGGATCCATGTCCAAGGGACTTATATCTAAAATTTCAAGTGTTTAGACCCAAAATTGTCGGAGGAGTTTGGTAGAGTTCTCAAAGGTCAAATCGTTGAACTTTGACCCCTTAACAGCCAAATGTCTGGGCGAAAACCAATCACATCGATTTTCCCAAATCTCAGTCCCCTATATATAAAATTTCGAGTCTGTAGACTAAAAATTGACAGAGTTATTGCATAGGAAAATGTACACAGACAGACAGATAGACAGACAGACAGACAGACACGTTCACTTTTATAGATATACTAGCATGGGTGGCCAGTGTTGCCCAAGTATTTGGAGGTGTATGTTGAGCAAAAAAAAAAACAAAAGCGGTCAATTTTTTTAAACTTTGACCCCTATTATGACCCCTTAAAATTTATTGATTTGAGCTCAAATCAAGTTATTAAGTTAGATCCACGTCTAAGGAAGCTATATCTAAAATTTCAAGTATGTAGACCCAAAATTGTCGGAGGAGTTTGGTAGAGTTCTCAAAGGTCAAATCGTTGAACTTTGACCCCTTAATCGCCAAATGTCTGGCCAAAACTGATCACATCGATTTTCCCAAATCTCAGTCCACTATATATCAAATTTCAAGTCTCTAGTCTAAAAATTGACAGAGGTATTGCTTAGGGAAATGTACACAGACACACACACACAGACACTTTCACTTTTATATATATATATATATATATATATATATATATATATATATATAGATTGTACTGTTTTAGTCGAGGGGACGACAAAATTTAGTTTTGGAACAAAATAAAATAGGTGAAATCGATTTTTTTTTTAATCTTAATGACATCAGATTAATCACTAATTACTATTTTTATTGATCATATGATCTCTTTTTCTTAGTGTGTATGAAAAAAAGTGGTAAAGTACAGAAGTGTCAAAAGACTATTTAATTATTCTTTGTTATGTAAATTCCATCCAGATAAACCGTCAACAAATATTAATAAACATGCCTTGAAAGATTTATTCTGGTGCTTATATCGCTACTCTTTCCCTCTTAGGCAAGATCCAAAAAAGGGTCTCCAACTCCCACAC